>NW_012115289.1:491495-620058 GCF_000951035.1 Colobus angolensis palliatus | reverse complement strand
TTGGGAAGGGGAACATCACACACTGGGGCCTATCACGGGGAGGGGGGAGGGGGGAGGGATTGCATTGGGAGTTATACCTGATGTAAATGACAAGTTGATGGGTGCTGACGAGTTGATGGGTGCAGCACATCAACATGGCACAAGTACACATATGTAGCAAACCTGCACATTATGCACATGTACCCTAGAACTTAAAGTATAATAAAAAATAAATAAATAAATAATAAAAAAATAATAAAAATTTAGGTAAAAGGAATAAGTAACTAGCTCAGCAAGGTCAGCATCATGTCACCATGGCATGACAGAAACTCAGTTTTCTGACTGTTAGTGAAATGGATCGTTCAAGAGTAAAGCATTAAAATGTTTATAAAATACAGTTGGTCCAAGAGGACAAGTTGTGTCAAAATCATTTGCCAACACACCTCATGTTTTAAAAAACCCTGACGTGTACCTGCATGCAATATGCAAACAGGCTGCTAAGGAGAGGACATGACATTAAAATGTCACTAAAATTACTGCTCAGCTATAAGAACTCATACACTTTAGATTTAACAGCACAGAGTTTACATTGGGTCACAAGAAATAGGATTTAAATGAATATTCCAAACCTATTTTCTGAAAATGCATTTTGCAAAGATACAAGTAGGTATACCTAATTCTGGGGAAAAAAATCATTTGCAATAGAAAATGGGATGAGAAAGCAGAAATAAAATGTATTTAATCACCCTTGCCACACCTCTATTTTAAATAAAGCAGAAACCACACATAACATTCCAAGATACTAAGCTAGGTCTGAAATGATGTTCAGACTACTAAGGCTAAAAATTGCAGCCATAATTCAATCTGATATTAAAAGCATTTATGATGCCATATAATGTGGAAGACATTTAAAAGGACTACCAAAATTTCCTACTAATATGACCTTTTCTTCAATTTTGTTGTTAAAAATCCTTTTCTGCCAAAATGTCAAGGTTTCTCACAGTGCTTCTAAATACACTCTAACCCCGATAATAGAAAGTGTATATTTTCTGCAGACACTGGGGCTATCATCAGACAAATGTATTCTGCTGAAACTGGAGTCAACATTGAAAGAGCTTTTTGCAGCATAGGTATTTTTTTCACTTACAAGTTATTACTCATTTTTCCTAATACTATGCAGATAATATAACAATAATATTGAAGGTAATTTTTTAATATATGAAAATTCATTGTACATAAAAGCATGCTATGCTATTGTTTCTGTTTTAGGTCCCCAGTCCCTGATCAAAGATGATATACATCTCCAGAGGCAGCTAGGAGGCATCTCTAAGCTAGTAATAGTCGGGGATGGATTCGTCTCAAAGAAGCAAAAACTTATAAAGAAGTGATTCTGCATCCCTAAGCCGCCTCTATCTGATAACTTTGATTATTTTCAAATATAATCATGTGCCATATAATGACATTTAGGTCAACAATGGACCACATACTACAGTGGTCCCATTAGATTATAATAAAACTGAAAAATTCCTATAGCCTAGTTACTAATGGACCATAGCCATCATAATGTCATAATGGAAAGCATCACGCATATGTTTATAGCAATGTTGGTATAAAAAAACCTACTGTGCTGTCATTCCTATAAATTAGAGTACACACAATTATATATAGTACATAATACATGATAATGATAACAAATAATGGTTACTAACTTATGTGTTTACAATACTTTTTATCATTATTTTAGGGTGTGGTCCTTTCTACTTATTAAAAAAATTAGTTGACTGTAAAACAGCCTCAGGTAGGCCCATCAAGAAGTATTCCATAAGAAGGCATTGTCATCAGAGACGATGGCAGCTCTATGCATGTTATTGCCCCTGAAAATCTTCAGTAAGACAGAGTATGAAGGTGAAAGACAGTGATATTGTTGATACTGACTCTATGTAGCCCTAGACTAATATGTGTATTTGTATATTAGTTATTAAGAAAAAAGTTCAAAAAATAAAAGAGGTAACTAGAAATTTTTTAATAAGAAGCTTACATAATAAGGATATAGAGAAAGGAAATATTTTTTGTACAGCTATACAATGCTTTATGTTTTAAGTAGTGTTATTACAAAAGAGTCAAAATTTTTAAAAATAAAAATTAGTTGTTAATTTTTTATTGAAGAAAGAAATTTTCTTAAAGTTCAGGGGTGCATGTGCGGGTTTGTTATATAAGTAGACTCATGTCATGGGGGTTTGGTGTACAGATTATTTCATCACCAAGCATTAAGCCTGGTACCTGTTAGTTATTTTTCCTGATCCTCTCCCCCTTCCCACTGCCCATCTTCTAGTAGGCCCCAGTGTTTGTTGTTCTCCTTTATGTGTCCACGTGTTCTCATCATTTAGCTCCCACTTGTAAGTGAAAACATGCAGTATTTGGTTTTCTGTTTCTGCATTAGTTTGCTAAGGATAATGGCTTCCAGCTCCATGTATATTCCTGCAAAGGACATGATTTCATTATTTCGTATGGCTGCATAGTGTATATGTACCATATTCTATTTATCCAATCTACTACTGTTGATGGGCATTTAGGTTGATTCCATATCTTTGCTATTATGAACAGTGCAACATGAACATATGACTACATGTGTCTTTATGATATAATAGAATGATTTATATTCCTTTGGGTATATACCCAGTAATAAGATTGCTGGGTCGAATGGTAAAAAAGGTATTTTTATAAATTTAGTGTACCCTAAGTGTACACTGTTTACAAAGTCTATGGTAGTGTACAGTAATGTTCTGGGCCTTTATATTCATTTACCACTCACTCACTCAGAGAAGCTTCTACTCCTGCAAGCTTCATTCATGGTAAGTGTCCTATACAGAGGCCACTTTTTTCCTTTTTTATATTGTATTTTTACTGTACTTTTTCTGTGTTCACATATGCTTGGAAACAAAAACACTTGCAATTGTGTTACAATTGCCCACAGCATTCAGTACAGTAGCAAGCTGTACAGGTTTGTAGTCTAGGAGCAATAGGATACATCATATAACCTAGGTGTATACTAAGCTATACCATCCAGGTTTATCTAAGTACACTTTACAATGCTTGCACAACGACAAAATCGCCTAATGATGCATTTCTCAGAATGTATGCCTGTCACTAAGTGATGCATGACTGTATACAGGTTAGATGGATATGTAAGCTAAAAATACATGGGGGTGAAGAATTTTGCATTAATGTACTTTTTAAACAAAGAAATATATATATTTATCATTTATGGATGAAATAGTTTCTTTTTAAAAATGCCACTCCAATTGGCACAATCAATATTCAAAATTTTACAGCACACTTTTTTACTTTTTTCTTTTTTTTGGTCAAACATTAGCTATAGACTCACTCCAGTTTATTTAGAGTCTTTCTAAATATGTTTTAAAATACCTGAAGTTCTACAAAAAGTGGGGAGCCTTTCAAATGCATGATAAACTAGGGTCAGTAGGTTTTGGAGAGTTGAAAGACATTTGAAAATATGGTAGTGGCAATGGCAGGGGTATGGGCTGATAATGAGATGTATAGACATGAAGGATGCTACACCATTCAGGAATTAAAATTCAACTTTAATTCAAGTTTTAAGATTTTACTCCTATGGAAAGAGTGGGGAATTGGAGTAAAATCCAAGAGAGCAGGAACCAACTAGAAGAAAATTAGCCTGCCAAATCTCTTTGGCTTGCTTCCTCCTCCTCATGGATCCCTCTCTATTGATAAATTTTAAGTAGTGCTTATACCACACGTAGGCTCCATTTTCCATCCCATGCCACATCTCAAGGGAAGAGCTATAGGAATAATATACATAAACTAAAGTGGAATTTTGATTCCTACCACTTGGAACTTGACTAGAATGTTGAACAAACCAGATCTCATCTGGTGACTCTATAAATTGGTGGATGAAGTCAATGCTTTGAAAGGCCAATAAGCACTGGACCAAAGAAACAATTACAATTTACCAGCAATGGTCACTATTAGTTATGAACAGCACAAAAAAAGACCAAAGAACATCAGTACCCAAAGCCAATTTATGGAAACTAACTGAGTGGCACAGAGTTAACCAGAAGGAGCCCACGGTTCTGCTGATGGCAGTTGCTCTGCAGGTTTCAGCCATTTAATTTTTAATCTGAGCTCCTACAGCATAGGCTCTTTGCACCTTGCCCTAGAGGATCTGAGTAAATGCATTTTTATTTTTAGACGTTTTCTCTTGACACAGGGTTCCACAAATATGAAAGAGCAAGTCATCCCCCAGGCATGCTAGAAGTTGTTGCTGTCTCTTTTCTCTCCCTCCGTGGTCTCCTGTAAGCACTTAAAATAATAATGTGCCAAGAAATGTTTTCCTACAGAACAGGCCACTTCTCTTGACTGGCCCTAAAATGTATGCATGTTAAAAGGACTGAGTCTGCTTTGGAATATCAGGTTGTCCCTTTTTGATGAATTGGAAGGTGTTCCAGACTTGAGAGGCTATCTCAATTTTACAGTAAACAGCTCTTTTATGGGAAAAGAAAAAAAATTCCATGAGGTGTTTTTAGCAAAAACACGATTATTACCAGCCTAGCAAAAGAATCCATTGTGAGGAGAAAAAGCACAGCCATCTTAATTAATATTATTTACAATCTTTACAGATGCTCACACAATACCACATACTTCTCATGCCTAGAATGAGTACTAAAGTCAAGGATATGAAATCAAGAGGAGCTAAATGTCTTCACAGCTTATAAAATAATAATTCAAAATGAGTTTGTCAATATTTCAGAAACTACATGCCCCAGATTAACCTATAATATTGGGATAGAGTAAAGGGAACCTGATTCAATGATAAATTATCCACAGAACTATGTATGTGGTGTGATAAACTGCTAACTCAACAAAGCCATCAACATATCATACTTTAAGAAAGCTTCTTGTTTCTGAAAAGAATCATCAATCATCCTTAGTACTTAGAAGAGAGTATCTTAGATATACCTCTTCTTTCTATGCCCTTCTAAAATTATTTTTAGCTAGGAATGATAACCAAAAGATAATGTAGCACTGTCAAAGTGAAGACACTCATGTTTCTCAAAGGAGAGGCATTGTTATGTGGGAGACTACCTACGATCCCTTTGTTCTTGGGCTGTAGTCCCTTGTTGGCTGCAGAGTACAGGGTTCAATCAGAGATGTTAACATTACACCAAGAGACAAGAGATTTATTTCCTTCATGCTTTCATGACACCTTTTAAGATGCTCAATTCATGCTCATTGGGATATATGCCAGTAACACTGGCCCCTAAAAAAACACAATTAGAAACACGTTGTTCTGTGGCTATTCAGTCAAAGATGCTATCTTATCCAGCCCCTGCCTTTAAGCAAGTGAAGCATTATTCATTCCACTTAACAGCTGAAAGAAGTGGTTCCAAGAGCATATCTTTTGCCAGAACTCATTTGCCCTGACGCCCAATCCAATGTGTCTTCTGCTAAAGCGAAACCAACAGCAATTAATACACAGGGTTTTTATGGTGTCCCTTCATATAATCCAGTAGCCATAACTTGACTGAGTTTCAAAATCATCTAGGTAAACCATGAGCAAAATCATGTGTAAAAATCATGTAGAATGCTTAAAGTGCAAAAAGCAGGAGAGACTTGTTAATAGCATAGACTATGTCATCATGATATTTACACATCATTTGATTAAGCCAGTAATAAAACGTGTAATCTTAGAAAGTGATTTACCCTTTCTATGCCTCAGGTTGCTAATCTATGGCATGAGAATATTAATGGTATATACATCATAAGGTCACTGTAAAAAATAAAATGAGAAAGCATGCAGTTAGCCCTAAGTGCTGTACCTGGCATATAATAAACGCTCAATTAGTACAGGTATTAATATACAATGAGAGTGTTCATTAGCAAGTACTCTCATTCTCATAGCAAATATACTGAAAAGTAGCATCATGGCTTAAATACTTCCTAAAGAAGAATACTGCTGCCTCAGTTTACACTTTGCTTCCCCGGCTCAGAAGTATCATATTCACACTTTCTCCTTTCTTTGAGTTTAGTGTTCATCTCTTCATATCAAGGGATGAAAATGACGATCATTGTTCAACCAATTCAGCCGAGATTAGAAAAAGACAGGGATGAGGAGCAAAAGGTAAGATTAGTACCATTGTCAAAGTGAAGACACTGATGTTTGCAAAGGACAGACATCGCTATGATCCCTTTGTTCTTGGGGTATAATCTCTTGATGGCTGCAGAGTTCAGGGTTTAACCAGAAATGTTAACATTACACCAAGAGGTGACTTGACCAACACTAACTCATTGGAACTTCTCAGGATACACAAGGAATCCCTCTTTTATATGTCATAGTAACTATCCATGACTCATTTTCTATATCCTAAAAAACTTTTCAGTATCTCAAAATATTGGTCTTTGGACTCAGTGAGAAGTGTGTTCAAATCCTAACTGCAGCTTACTAGTTATATAATCTAGGGCAACTCACATCTTCTCTATGAGCCTCAATTTTCTCATTTATAAATCGACATAATTATAACATAGTATATTGTTATAAGAAGTAAATAACTCAAATTCATACTTAATTGCTCTTTATCAACATCATCATTGTCAACAACTACTCAAAAGTAAGCACGGCCAGGTGCAGTGGCTCACACCTTTAATCCAAGGTGGGAATATCACTTAGCCCCAGGAGTTTGAGACCAGCCTGGCAAATAGAGTGAGACCCTATCTCCAAAACAACAACAACAAAGGAAAACACTAAGCTTAAGAAAACACTATGCAACATATTTTCCAATGTAACGCTGGCAAATGATTCCTCAAACATTGCGTCTGTATGTATTTTTACATTTCTTCAACTTGATGGTGTCATTTGAATTATAATCTTGATGTTTAACAAGCTCATCACCTCCCTGGACACATTTATTGTCAAAGAAAGAGCTCACAATTTCAGTATTGCATTGGGAATCTCAGAATTTAATTTTAGTGAATAAAAATCAGATGCATACAGTTCCTCCATGCATCTTTACTAAGCCTTACATGGACTCTCTTGAGAGTTATCACCATCAGATTTTGCTGTTGCTCCAGCTGGCCAAAGTTGTCCTCTCTATTCCAAACTGTTGCCAGAACTTGGTCTACATGCAGAGTTCCAAAATCACGTAATTCCCGCTCTCAAAGATATTTCTTCAAACATCACCATCAGTACCACTACTTTATAATGGGTTTAAGTATTTTTAAGCATGGTCTCATCAGAGATTTGAAAATATCTTTAAAAGAAAATTTTGTGAAATGGCTTATTTAAAGATTAAGGGACAAACAAAAAATATAATCACAATCTATTTTATTTTATAAATGCTCAGTTTGTGATTTTGTTTAAAATATGAAATCAATAACCCTAAACTCATGTGTCCTTCAATTACCCGGTAATATGATCACAATTTGAATCTCATGAATGTCTTAGAATGAAAGAGAATCAAACAACTGCATTTATTAGATACACAGTGCACACAAAAATTTCTAGTCAACACACTGGAAAACATAAAGAATGTAAAATTAGTTTTACCTTAAGGAAAAAATACATAGACATACCCAAGAGGATTTGTAAGGCAACATGTTTTGAATATGTGAGCTGACATAATGTGGAGGAGACAGAACTGAAGAAGAAAATTGAGGAGGCAAAATGTCAAAAGAAGTAAAGCGCCCACTGACAAACAAGAATGGGTTTGCTTCTTAGGGAGAATGTATGTGCAAACATACTGAGGTAGAAACAAGAAAGTTGATTTTTAAAGTATTTAACAATATTATAGAATCCAAAATTCATATTGAATTTTACACACATACATCTACACACACATATACACATACACCCACACGGTAACTATGTAGAAGTGATAGATATGTTAATTAGCTGGAATGTAATCATTTCACAATAAATACATAGAATAAAACATCAAGTTGTACACTTCAAATATATACAATTTGTATATGTCAAGAATATCTCAATAAAGCTATTTTTAAAATAAAATAAAATTCACATAGAAAAGATGGCCAAAAAGAATTAAGATTTACTTCTGCATGTAATAAGAAGGTATTCTAGAGTCTAAGAAAGAAAGAAATTAATAAAACACGACAAAATCATATTTGGAAAAACCTTTTCTATCCTCAAATCATTTCTACATATTCCTAACTGTTCTACACAAAACTTTTGCTATTAAGGTAAAAGAGCTTTCATTTTCTTTGCTGTAGGACAATTTTTGTCACACCAGTAATACCTGAAGTATTTTCAAGTATTTCATGCAAGACAAAAAGAAAGTATTAAAAAAAAACTATCTGCATGCTTTGATGTAGTTTGCAAAGTGTCTGTCCTGTTTTCAAAGGAGCCCTTAGCTTATGATGTATCTGAAGGCATTTAGCATTTAGTTATCTGATAAAATGACAAAGGACTGAAATAGACTGCAGAGATCTTATATTGACTTTTGTCATATCCAGGGATTTGAGGGGTGCAGTCAAGTTAGAGAAAGCACTTGTGCCAGCAGATGCTGACAGATTCAGCAGCTCCTCAGACAAAATGGACATTTCTCTGTCAATATGAGTCCTCAAACCTGTGAAGTGTCTCAAGCAATCCCAGCTGCAGAAGGATGTCTGCAGAAGGATGCCAAGTACAGACACAATCTGTCACCTCTTCTAAAATGAGGTTGATTCTCATTATTCTTAAGGAGTCACAAACAAGCTGTTGGCAATTTGCTCAAGTGAAGAGCAAACCATAGCGAGTCATTGCGACACTTAATATCTCAGAAAACAACATAAACCAAATGTGCCCACAGCCCCAATGCACCAGCAATTTCTGGACCTATCTAATAATAGTTGAGACAAAGGGAAGAATGAAGCCTGCCACACATACCTCACTCGCCAGGCCTTGCTTTTGCAATACTGAAATAACAGAAAGAGGGGACTGTTTAGTAACTCAGCTCCCTCCTGATTATTGCATTGCAAGACAGTCCACAGAACAACCTGCTTCAGCTGCCTGCTGATGGTGATTTTACCCTGTTTCATACACTATCCTTGGACATCAGCAATGCAGTGGTGTGTGAATACAGAGCCCCTGCAGGAAATAGCATATTTTATGGAATGAAGCATTCATATAATTCAATAAGAAAAATAAATGGAAAGACATGAATGGACAATTCACAAAAGAACAAAAATGACAAGTATGAGAAAAGATTTGACTTCAGTAATAAGGGCAAAAAATAGCCTCAGAAATTAAACAAAACAATAAAGCATTTTCCCATTAAAATCAATCAATATTTTAAAAAGTAAAAAAATGCTCTTTGCTGGTGAACTTGCAATGAATTTGGAATGTTCATACATTGTTTGAAATAGCAAATATTGGCACATACTTTTGAAAAGCGGTTTGCCAATAAGCGTTTGATGCTTTGAAAATATTCAAAAGGAAAAACGTAAAAATATTCATGTCTAAAAATGTTTACTCCAGCTCTTGTATATCAATCAATCAATAATGAAGGCAAAACCTCATAAGAAACATAGTAATAAAATAACAAATGTTTAAGGAAACCATGTAGGAACAATTAAAAATTCTGTTTGTGAAAACCATATTACTTAAGACTGCTATGATTTTAAAAATTTTATTGTAAAAATATTTCCTATATACAAAAGAGCAAATATAATTATTATAAATACTTTGTATAACATAGTTTCATATAAAAAAATCAGGACACAAAATTATATATACAATATTATTACAACTATATATAAAAATTCTCTTTGCAGGAACTACGTCTAGAGAGAAATAATCTGAAGTCTTAACAATGGCTATTCTTCGGTAGTGAAATGATAGGGTTTTTTCCCCCTACTTTCAAAACTTCTGCTACATATAAGCTCATCATAATTACCATCTCTATCTTCAGATGCTAAATTCGAAAAAATGAGCCACTATAGTCATCTTTTTATTTTTCAACAAATATTTATTGAGTTCTTCCTATAATCACAAAACACTAGGTATCAATGGAGAAATAAATGCATATAAGACATATTTTATGCTTTCCAGAAGCTTATAAGGAATACAACATGTAATGGAACAGCAAAATAGAAAAACAAACTCATCATAAATTTAATGAATTGAATTCATAGGTACACAGTGACATTGTACAAGGTGAATGATGAAGAAAATTTCATGGCATTCTGTCCATTCCTCATATATTGGTAATCTGGACAAACCTCTCCAATTAATAATTTCACATTATCAGACAGAAGCAAGGTAATAGGTAAATTTATCCAGACCAAGGAAAGAAGCCAATAAGAACCACCTGCAAAGCTGTACTCTGCCCTTCTTTAACCTACCTGTGGTTATCTATGAGTAATTTTTTTCTTATGTTAGCTTTATAACCTTAGGAAACTCACAGATTCCTGATCATAGATATCATCTTGACTACAATTTTCACTCATTTCAAAAATTCACTCTATACTAACATTTTCTGTGACAGGAAGCTCAAAACTTTCAAGGCAGTGCCTTCCACTTATGGACAGTTTGACTCATTCAATACATCTTCCAAGTATAAGCACAGAACTAGACCTTCTTTACACAAGGCTAATAAGGAAAGGCTCCTGCCCTCAAAGAGTTCACGATGCAGAAAGGTACGTGTGGAATGCATAAACTCATCCATAGTCAGGAGCCCTGGGTGCTCTCCTGGGTGTTTTACTGTATTTCTGGGATGGGCACCAAGGAAAAAGTGGCTACTTCTGCTTTGCAGATGAGCCTGGTCAAGAGTTAGTGGCATTAAAGCATTAAAAATAGAAAAAAAAAAAAAAAAAGGAACTATAGTTGGATACTTTCAGGAAACGCCTCTTAAAGATCTGAAGATTTACAATGTATTTTCTTTTTTTAAGCCAAAACATGTGAAAGACTCACATGCTTCAGCAAAGAAATCTGTTTAGGTTCATTTAATCTTTGCCTCCCCATCCCCTCCCAACCAGCACCACCTATTTTTAAATGGGACCATTTTTCATGTTATATCTGTTAACATCTCATGGAAAACCCATTGAAAAAAGCTCCTCTGAACCTGGCCACACATCTGATAGTGATAAACTGAGACTCAGAGGCCTCTGAGCTCAGTAAATTACCCACCCAAAGTCATACCAGTAGCTGTGACAGAACCATGGTTGGAGCCTAGGATGCTGAGTCATATCCAGGCTAATCCTATGTCCTACACATCATAGACCGTGTCACACTTTTTATTTTTATAAAAATCACATATTTTGGATATTGACTAACAGAACCAGCATATTTTAGCACAGAGCAGGGGAATACTAGCAATGCAAAGAGTAGGCAAAAAATATGAAGGTCTAAAGTGAATGTAAGTCAAAAACACAACATGAATTTATAATTTAAAAAAACTTTGTGATATCAATTTGGAAGAGAGAAGACAAATCAGTCACAATGAAGGGACTGAACTAATTGTTCCCTAAGGTGGTCATGTTCTCTAAATATCTGTCAATCTGCTCAAGTGCCATGCAAAATGACTTTACATAGATGCAGTGCTGTTTATATAAAGTTGATCTTCCCTGTGGAGAAGATGAACAATAAAAATAAACAACAGAATCCTTCTCTGAAAACCCTCTAACTTCACAATGAGTTCCTAAGGGACCATGTGTCTTCTGTACTAGAAGTTTCATTTAAAAACAGGATAGATTAACATCTACTAGGAAAAGCATAAGAATAGTCTTGCCAAAAGGAAAAGAGATAGACTTGATAAAATTTCAAAGTCATTGCCAACCTTACAAGACAGCCTGTGAGTCAGAGGATGGCCATCCTGTTTATATGCCACCCAGAGACTGTCTCATTCTCCTTATTTGCCTCATATTTTGATCATTTTATTGTTTACTGGAATTTTGTCTACCCTATGGGAAGACATAAAAATGAAGGAAGACTGGAAACATTATTATATTGAATTCCTTGCTAGAGATATTTATTTTATCGAACATAGGATACAATAGGAGAAGGTAAAAATTACAGCTAAAATATGGTTTAGATTATATGTGCATTTTTCCATACCATTTCTTGAACAAATTAGAAACAACTGTGAATGTTTGGATGGTAATCACTGACCAGGTTACATGTGAGAAGAGTTGTTTTAGTTAATCTTCCAAACCTAGATTTTCAGAATCAATTTTCCTACTCCAAATCAGACCCCAAAACAATTTGAACTGATTCTCCTTCTCCCTTATATCTTCCCCCTACATCTCTTTTTATAATCTACAACTAAAGGAAATACTTCTGAGAAAGCTTTAGAGGAGTTTCAACATGTAATTAAATTGGTACCTTTCTATTCCATTTAACTTTAAATTAATATAAAAACAATCACAACACTAAAATTTCTTTCATTTGAAATAAGAATATGTATGTTTTTAACTTATCTGAATTAATTAGCACTGATGGTCTTTGATTACTTTTGCTCATAATGAAAGAAAGAGGTGAGCTGAGTTTAGCACTTACAACCTAAAGATAATGCCCAAGGTTTAAATTTTAAGGATTTTTAAAAAAATCAATTTGCATTGATCGGGCTTAAATTCTCCTGTAAGTACTGGTCAAAAAAAAAGTCTCTTCAATTAAGTATGATCAGAACAAAGAAATTACCAATTTCCTGGGCCACAAGTGTGCATGAAACAGATAAAAATGATGTTTCTGCAGTTTGTTATTTCCCTGAACTCCCCTCAACCCTGTATCCTATATCATATTGACTAGAGGAAGTGAAATCCCCCCGTGACCTCTTGGCACTAAGCATGTGCCATTACTAGGCAGTTGACAGAACCAAAGTTCAGTCTGTGTAATACTTGGGAACTTACCCCCAAGTCTTTCTAGTCTCTTCACCAACCTTCTACCTCAGTGTAAGAAATGACAGGGGAGATTATAAACAAGCTAAAGTCCTTCTAATCTACCCTCATCACCCACAAAGCCTACTATCACTTGGATTTGGCAATAACTGTGACTGATTTATGGCCCAGAAATTGACCCCATGAAATAACACCATTGTAGAATGGCTAGTCAATGACACCTGAGTTGCTCCCATCCCTCAAACACTGGAAAGAATGCCTGGTCTGATAACTAATTTAAATTATTTTTGTAAGTTGGACCAAAAGACCTTGGGCAAACATAAATCAAAATGTCAGCAAAACGGAACCTTTAAGAACAGAGACTTTTGGAATCAGGCAAACCTAAGTTCAAATCCTGACACTTACAACTTGTTCTGGGACCTTGGACAAGTGTACTTCTGAGCCTGGGCTTCTTCCTGTATAGCAGGGATCCTGGTAGTTCCTCACATGTCAGTGCTTATTCAATGGTAACTATTATCATCACTGTCTTCTTAGCAGAACATTCCCAGGACAGAGAAAGTCTCTCTTTATTTTACAGCCAATATCCTGCAGACAGAGAAGGAGTTTCCTGCCCTGTGACTTAACCTTAAAATACAACGATTTAACAAAAGTGTGTGATGAGACTAAGATCTCCATTTTCAACATAATTGAAGTCACATTACGGGAACTAGAGATCACTTCATAAAATGCACTGATGATGGACATTTATTTTTCAACACAACTTTCTAGCTTTGTCAGCACAACCTCAGCGAGGGTTCCTCCCATATGACAGGGTAGTGTTTCACACTAAGAGTGGGGATAAGGGAAGGGTTAGGGAGAATAGAGAGTGGAGAAAACTGCAGTTGGAATCAAAGTAAGGTGTGCCTCAACTTTCTAATTATCTGTTCTTTGGGAACCACCATCTGTTTGTGCAAGAAGGAGAGGCAGTTTGAATAGTGGAGGAAAAAGAGCAGCAGAGGAGAAATCACTACATATTATAAACAAAAACTCAGTCTTCACGATTGACAGCTTCTCATGGGACTTCCCCGGGGAGCCAATTAGCGCTCCTTGCTGAAGTGGGTTTGGTCCTATAAACCTCTGTGCTAACGCCCACCTGTGCTACACCAACCTCCAATGGAGCCACAAAGCCTCTGTTAATGAGGCTTAGGACCAATCATCCCACAGAGAGAGTTCTGCTAAGGGCTCCAAAGCAGATGTCTTAGGGTAACCAGCAGGGAATCTCCCTTAAATTCCATTGTCTGGTTGGAAACTAAGACATTTTAAAATAATGATTTGATTTATTCTTTCTGCACCTCTTTTTCTTTGTTCCTTATCACCTGAGACAACAGTGACCACAGCCTCCATGTACATTCTAATCCATTACCCGTCTAGCTGCTGGGTGATGCCACAAGGAGCAGAAGAGAAATCTAGGCAAAGAGCAAGTGACAATTAGTAACATCTCTAGAATCATTGTCTTCAGTAGCAGTGGGACATACAGTTAACACTAGCTCTACACAACAGTTAAAGCAGAGTTTAGCAACATCTGGGAAGTTGCCTAATTGCTCTCGCAATAAAATTCTTCATGTTTCTGTTACTTCAATACACAGAGCTCAGGAGGCCTTGTGAACCCATTTAATGGAACCTCAAACAAAGTGACACCGGTTTTGTTATTTTGTCTCCTATGAACAATACTCACCCTTAGAGAGGCATACCTACCTGGTTCCTGCTATCAAAAAATCAAGCAATGAAAACCTATTATGAAAAAAATAAACACCTATTATGAGCAGAGCACTGTATAAGGCACCCTGGAAAGAAAAGAAAATTCCTCAAAGTGCTTGGCTTTGAGAAGCAAAAATGATTAAAATTAATACCAGCGATACTACATGTGAAAAAATAATAAACTAAAAATAAAATTAAGGATTTCTGAAAAGTAAACAAGAAGATAAATTGAAGGAACAATTCCCCCACAAACCAGATGTGAACTTAACTTTTTAAATGGCGAGACTTAGATTGGAGGAATGGACAAATATATGAAAACAAAGCTTTAGAAGTGGGAATGCACAAAATATGAAGCCTGAAACTATAAGACCCAATGATCTGAAAAATGCTCACATTCTCCTAAAGCTCAAATTTTCATGAAAATAAAGGGAAATAAAAGATAGTTTCCTAAATCTCATGTAGGCCAAATTTTTCCTGACACAACTCCATCTTCATGGCTGAGAAAAATATGCCTGTTGATTAATTTGACTGCAATACAAACAGAATAGGATGGTACCCTGGCCTAGCTATAGCCAAAGCAATCACAAAAACACTAGAATGAAAGCTCTCTGCCTCCCCAGGCCCCACGCTCTCATTGTTGCTGGTAACAGCCATCTCCATGAACAAATCAGAAGTGGAGAAGATAGCCCAGGGAAAAAAAGAGGGAGGCACTGAAGTCCTTTCACATTTACTGGGTCAATGGACTAGAATGTCTCAGAAGATGTGAAGTACAGTTGGTTGCCAAATTCAGTGACATCTGTCAATGTTTATCTCAAGAAAAGTGCATCAATCTAACACTGAGATGGCACTGAACTGGGGATGTGGGATACATCCTAAGGATCCATTATTCTCTTTGGCTTGCTTGGGACACCTCTGAGGTTGGAAGAACCTGGAGAAGTTAGAGGGGAAGTGCACACCCTGCTCACAGCCCTCATTCCATCCCTGATTACAGAGTGACAACATTTTGCAAGTAAGAGGAGAAACTATTTAGTGGAATCTGTACTCAGAAATGACCCTTGGAATTCACTCATACATTTGTCCAACAGATATTTGTCAAGTGCCAGGGAACACTGTGCTGGACACCAAGGATATCATGATGAAAATTACAGGCATGTTTTCTTCTCTTTGCAGTGTGTTACAAGAGAGAGGGCAAGTGGTTGAAAAGTGGAAATACAGTTATACATGCTAGGAGGGTAGAAAAGCTGAATGCAGTGTGTCTTGATAGCCTCTTCTTTACCCCATTGGTAAGGGAGGAATTCCCACCCTAGAGATATGGGGATGGCCAACCACATGACATTCAACCTAAACAGAGGAGATTAATAGCAGTTCACTAGTCATATCTACTCACCGCCCAGGGGAGGACAATGCACCCCTCACAGGCCACACAGGGGCACACTCAGGAAAGGCGACAGGCAGGGCCTGTGTGAGGCTGCTTTTGAAGTAACAAAAGGGTGAGGTGGCCCTGGTCCCCACAAGAGGATGTGATTTGCTTGTCTGAATAATTCCACAGGCTGTCAGGGAAGCAAAATCCACTCCTTAGGGATAAGCAGATACTGGGCCTGGTCCCCAAGATAGGGAAGGTCATTCGGCTGGGAGATCCCACCCACAAGAGCACAATGGGGAGGGAAATCTGTGGTCAGGCCGTTTGATGCGCTCTTGGGTTTACCTTTTACCTCTCTTGGAACCTTAATTCCAAGCCTTACCTGACACAGTGGCAGAGCAGAGAATGACTCATGGCTGCCTCAAGGTCCACCTTGGGATTATAGATGGCTCAATCAGAAGGCCTTAGCTGGTGGGACCCTAGACTAGAAAAAAACTTTTTCTGCTCCACTCCCACTCTGTACATGGCAAAACAGCTCAGGCACACAAAAGGGGCAAGTGTCACCTGCCATTAACACCCTGCTCCTCCAAAAAAATTCTGTACTTGCTCTGAGATGCGCATCTCCTCCCAAGCTGAGCCCTGAGGCAGGGCAGAGGAGAGCAAGGTGCGTCTTTGAAGCAGCCTCTCTGACAACTGTATTCACTACAAAGTCAATAAAGCTATAAAGCTCCATTTACATTAGTGTACATTACCTGTTCACAAGAGCAGGACAGAAGCTACAAAACTGCAAAGAGTATTGGTCCCTCCTGAGATGGCAGACAGCTTGGGAGAAGCAGCTGTCCACGGTAAAAGGAAGAAGGTGCTTTGCCTCACAGGGCTTGTTGAGACCTGGCAGAAGGCGGGAAGCCAGATGCAGCAGGAAGAAGGGGCAGACATTTACAAGGGCTGGGTCCGCCGTTGTCACTCAAACGGGAGGCCAAATTGCTACCCCAAACACAATCTTATCATCAGTAAATGCCAGGGAGAAAAAGAGAGAGGGAAACTGATTAGAGAAATCTCCTGCAAGAAGTGCAAACAGTTTGCTTCCCCACAGCAGGATATTGGAAAGTCCCATGAAGGCAGGCTCTGGAGAGACATACATAGTGGAATGAGAGTACTTTTTTAATAGAATTTTTATAAAGAAGGAAACCTTGAAGTCCAAGAGTCTGGTAATCTAAAAGTTTTGTAGTGAAAGAAAAGACTGGGTTCCAAATAGATAAGTGCTGGTGGGCATCTTTCTAATTTGCTCACTTTTCTTTCTTGGCATCCTATTATCATTGGCAGCTTCTCCAGGCTGCTGCTGCTTCACTCTTGAGCAGTGTGTGCCTGAGAGGATGCTTGCTGATAATCTGGAAGGGGCAGGAGACTAGGCAATCTCCAGGCTTCTGTTTCCTGAGCTCTGACAGCACCCAAACATGGGTATACATACCATAGGCATTAGTCTTCACTCTGGCCCAAATCTAGGTGGATATACAATCTAGTCAATAAGCTTTAGGAGTTTATTTCTAAGGGAGCAAGGGAAGATATCTGAGTTATACCCATTTTTCTGTCTTCTTAGGGCTATCAGTGAAGTGGAAATAGAATGTCAGTAGACACATTTTCTCTGGCATTCCAGGCTCAGTCAAATGACTTAACTATGTTCTCCTGTGCTACAGACCAAATGATAATGTCCCAATCATTTTCATCTTGAGCAGATGTAGAAGAGTGAAGAAAAGTACACGTGTATTATCCCAAACCCATGTGTTTCTGCCCAGGTTGCTCAGGAACTATGGTGCTCTTTGTGCTTTTCTTCTCAACAGGCAGATCTTATGAAGATGACAGTGGGAGAGCTCTAAACTATGCGCAGAATGAAGCGCTACACAAAAAGTTATTGCAAATATATATATATAATAAGGATTTAAAACTGTCTATGTGTTTCCATTACATCTACATTAGAAATATAGTTGGGGGCGAAAGGATTGGAAAAAATACAACAGCATATAAGCAAAGAGAAGAGACAGGAGAGGAAATCTTCATCAGGGCCAGTTATTATCTATCAGGGTCTACAAGCGACTGTGGTTGGAGTAGAACTGTTTCATGTGAGGGTTGTGTGTGTGTTTATATCTTTCTGAATTTTCTAATTTTATTAATGAGATCATAGTATATAAATAAAAATATTTGAAACACATACGTATAAAAGATAATTAGAGCACTTCAAAACCATGTGCTGTCATACAACCTATCTGTTATAGATGAGACAGAGCTTGACTGGAAGCAGACATACTCAGTTTTGTCTCTAACTAACTGTATACTTGAACAAAATATGCTTTGGGCTTCCATTTCCTCACCTATAAAAATAAGACCACCACCACCTGCTTCACAGGGTTCTCCTAGGATTAAATATTACAACTGTGAAAGCACCTTGGCCAGTGCTGGTACTTGGAGGCATCAGAAAAGTTCATTTCCTTACCTTTCCCATAATTCCTCTGCTCAATCCAGGGATTCAATCCTCTGTTTTGATACAGGGCCCTCCACAGAGATTAGATTCTAGAGGGCTTAACAACTTGCAAAAAAATATCAGACAGCTGTTTCTAGATCTGTGTTTGCCATCTTTATTGCACCAAAGAAAACACTTCTCCTTTATTTGTAAAATCTGCTGTCTGTGGCAAGATTCATCAAGTCCCTGTAGGACTTTCTGACAAAGAAAGGGCACTCTTCCACATTCGTTCCCAGTCAAAGGCTGGCTCTAGGGTGTTGGTAGTGGTACTTTTCCCTCACTTACTAGCTAACTTAAGGCTATGAAATAACAAAATCACCTAAAACCAGAGGAAAGGAGACCTTTCCAAACCCTAATCATGAAGGCTGTGCAGGCACCAGGTAGAGAACCGCTACAGCACTAAGCACAGTGAAAAATTCTAGAGCAGACAGATGCCTCATTCCGGTTACCATCATAGTCAAGGTCATATAAGGAAAACTGCCAGATAATGGAAGAAAACAAACATGCTCAAGAAAAAAAGTCTTTATCATGCCTGTTTACAACAAAATCATCAAATCTGAGAGGAAATGTTTAAGAAAGTAATAGATACAAAATTCAGTAATGTGAGAAACACATTATATTTGCTTACTTCTAGGACCTACCACTGACTTAGAAGCCACTCCCCTAGGTCTCTCCAATAAAAGCTTATCTTTACAGAAAGGAAAAGCTTTGGCACTACTACAAAGAATAACAGTAGTAACCACCGTAGGGTGGAACCTCTTCAGGTGTGGATGGGTAACTCACAGGCTTAGCAAATTACAGAACTTACCTCAGTAGCACATAATGAAGGGCATCGCAGAATGATCTCAAGTCTCCTGGACAGCCTACTTTCAAGACAAAAGCTTAAAGTACTAAGAACTAGTTTTGCCTCTGCTCCCAGCTTCCTGTGGGAAAACAGGCAGATCCTCCATCATCTCTTAAATGAGAGCATTGTGCTTACTATCAAAAAGCTCTTGATCTGAGGCCCAAAATCCTGCTGAAGTTCTATGCCACATTTTGTGTTTATGGACAGATGTTCATTTTTCTGAGAGAAATTTCATGTCATTTGTCAGATCCTCAAAGATGCCCATGATCCAAAAATATATTAAGAACAACTAAACTAAATAACTTATAAGCTCTCTTACATATCCCAATCATTACAGCAAATTTTTCTGATTATTAAAACAATGCATTGTAGAAAAATTGAAAAGTGTAAGCAAAAAGAAAAATCTCCTGTTATTGAGTCACTCAGAAATAACCACTGCTAACATTTATATATACATAAATATTTCTTGGCCAGGCACAGTAGCTCATGCCTGTAATTCCAACACTTTGGGAGGCCGAGGCGGGCGGATCACCTGAAGTCAGGAGTTCGAGCCAGCCTGGCCACCATGGTGAAACCCATCTCTACTGAAAAAAAAAAAAATTAGCTGGGTGTGGTGGCACATGCCTGTAGTCCCAGCTACTTGGGAGGCTGAGGCAGGAGAATCGCTTGAACCTGGGAGGCAGAGCTTGCAGTGAGCCAAAATCGCACCACTGCACTCCATCCTGGGCAAGAGAGCAAGACTCTGTCTCACAAAAACAAAAAACAACAACATAAATGTTTCTTGTATTTTGAATTTATATGGTATTAGGCTCTGCTACATTGCACATTTTCACACATTAAAAATTCTTCAAAAACAGCAACTTTAATGGTCACATTTTGTCATAAGGATTTAATTACATTTTATCTAACTGTTTTCTTATGGTTGGACATCTGTGTTGACACTAATGTTTTGCCACTATAAACAATGCTGCTGTGAACATTCTTAAAAGTCAAATTTGGTTATATTTTTGTAGGTAATAGCTACTAACAATTTTTGAGCAAGAAAATAGCAAAATCTCCAGAACTAGGGATCTATTGTACACCATGGTGATGGCAATTAATAAAATATATTGGACACTTAAAAACTGATAAAAGAGTAGATCTCAAATGTTCTTACCACCAAAAAGTTATACATACGTAAGATGATGAATATATTGATTTGCTTGATTTAATCATTTCACAATGTATACATGTATCACAATATCACGTTTATACCATCAATATACAGAATTTTTGTCATTTACATCTTAATAAAGCTGGAAGGGGAAACGAAAAGAGCAAAATCAATAATTGTCTTATGATAGTACAGGAGATGAATTGAAATGGGGAAGACTAAAGGCTTGGGAAGACTAAAGGCAAAAGGCTATTATCTGAGAACTTGAACCAGGGGAGAGACAATGAGACTGAACATGAAGGTCCAGATATGGAACACGTGCTAAAGGGAAATTGCCATGAGTCAGTGGTTCAGAGGGAGACAGAAGAGTAAAGAGTAAGCTGACTTTCTACTTTCACAATTGGAAGAATGAGTACACCATTAACGAAGACAGGGAAAATATAAGCCAATTTAGAACTAGAAAGATGAAGAGTCATTTCTAGAAGGTTACTGCAAGAAAGATAACTGCAAATGTCATGACTGAACTGCTTCTTTTTATCATTATCATCACAAAACAAACCCCCAAAAAGCAACCGATAATCTAGGATACTAATTTACAATTACATAAACTAGAAAGTAGGAGACGAGGGAACTCACTGGTGTACCATCTCTTTGCTCTTGAATGTTCAAATCCAATAAATTAGGTATTAGTAATGATATCTTCTAAAGCATAAAAGCTGAGCAGTTTGCATCATTCAGATAAGAATAATTTTTCATAATTATGACTCTATAGCTAGTATGGTAATTTTTAAAAATTATACCACATTTTTCATCTTTATCTCTATTGTTTTATTTTGCTGTTGTAATCAATTCTATTTCAAATAAATGAGGTAAGACCTACGGTAAAAAGAAAAGTCCAGAAATCAATGTCACTAACATGTAAAACACGACCAGGAGGAAGTCAGCTAGAAAACTAATTCAGTGATGATATTTTGAGCTCTCCATGACATAGGAAAGCCAGTAGGAATGAAAAGTAGAGATTTTCTCAATGAAATCTCTACTTATCATTCAGATGGCTGTATTCAGCTCTGAAACAGTAACTCTGGACTTAAATTTAAAATGTCATATTTTATTTTACTATTTACCATGTAAAAAGGTCTATGTCATTCTTTATTATTGAAATATGTTCTTTCCAAAAACTTCAGATTACCAAGCAAAGATGCAGTTGAATTTCTGGTAAGATTATTTGAAAACACCATTTTTACTGATTCCAGAATACTCAAGAGAATAAAAAATGTAGAAAGAGGCCATCTAGCAAAGAGGATGTTGATGTTCTCCTCGTTTTAGTATGAGGTTACTATTTTTTTTATAGCCACCTTTCCTAGTATGATAAATCTATTACGTATGTATTTATTGAAAGCTGTTTTCACATACTAGGTGCTGATGGTATAAGCGAGATCAAGCTCATAGAAATGTAATTGATCTAATTCTTTTCTTGGAACTGGAAATTAAAGGAACAAAGAAGCCAACTAATTCCTTTTAACATTAATTCTATAATTTCACCCTGTAATTCTTTCTTTCACAGTCCCATAAAGACAGGAAAATTGGTTACATGAGAGCCCATGAGGTATAATCCCCACCAAAGAAAAGGCTCTATATAGTAATTCTGAAAGCCAGAGAAAACATGAGGAGAAGATTTGAAAAGCTCCAAGCCTTCCCTACGCTAATCTGGTTTTCAGATAAGACAGTGAGAAATTTGGCAACAATAGCTCCGTGTGTCATTTCAAATGAAACACAGCATTTAAATGGCCTCAGTCTGAGTTATACACTGCACGAAGTCATACTTTTCCATATAAAGTAAAAGATACAACCTCTGCTCCAAAGGAACATGAAATAATTCGAAAGAATGGCACACAGTATTGAGAATGACAAAGCACCTAGAGACCACGATGTATTCCTTGATTGCAGGAAATGAAACTTGAACTTTACAAAATAAGATTTAAAGAAATGGAGGAGATGAGGAAGAAGAAATGGATTCTAGAGCAATTCCTTTGTGGTAGTGCATAAGGAAAGGGACAGAAACAAGAATAAGCATACCTAGCTCCCAAGAGAAACCTAGAGACCGAGACTCCACTGGTATTCAGTGTGCCAGGCTCCTCCTACAGGACAAACAGTGACATTAATTTGTGCTAGAATGTGGTCTATAAAGGGATCATCAACCCTCCACCTGGGAGACAGCATTAAAATTATGCTCTGCAAATTGCTAAAGAGGATGACCCCATACAACAGAAATCAGGAGAACATGGTAAAACTCAGATGGCCTTGAGGGTCCAAAATTCCAGAGAAACATTAGCAAAGGCCCTGGAGATGTTGGGCTGGAGTGTTTGTCATCAAACCGTATACTTATTCATTTGCTGCTCATTTAGTAAACTTCGCTTGATGTTACAAAATTTCCCTAGGCAAATATGCATGTAGGAAATGAACTGCAATCTTTTAAAACTGGCATTTCCATCAAAGTTAGTAATTACAGCTCCCTGGAAGAAGAGATCACACAGGTCTGCAGATCTTTTAGAATGGCATGGGTTTATCACTCACCAGAGAAGGCTGCCAGCTCCACATGAAGGCAATTTATTCTTCTCTGACCTAGTGCTGATTAGGTATAGACTGGGAAATCTACCACATACAACCCAGAAACTGAAACAGAGAGAAGGTGAGGACTTAGAACATGGAATTGTATCAGTTACACAAAAACCCTCATCTGTTCTGAAAGGAAATGAAACCTAGAAAAAAAGAACTGCTGCAAGGATATAAAGAATTTAATTGCTAACCAAGGCCCTTTAAAAATTACATTATAACACCTCAGCAGAAGAAAATACGTCATTCAACCTAATGACTTCTCCACTTCTTTTAGGTATACTTTTTCTAAATATCCTGGAATAAGAAACTGAGCACTGTGATAAACAGAGAAGTCACTATCTGTAATGTGATTTGTGTATTTCTAACAGTTATACGACTGCCTCAAAACCTCCCTCACACTGATTTACCATGGCAGGTTCCTTTCCTTACACTAACTGGGTATTTTGTTTATTAATAACTATTTAGCACAGACTATAATAGAGACATTGGGCTTGATGCTAAGGGCAGAAGTAAAGAAGATGATCCCTTCTGAAGGCTATTGAGGAAGATAAACAAGTAAAGAGGGAACTGAAGTTCAGTGTGATAATTTTAACACTAAGGATAAGAAGAGGGTATGAAACTCACCTTTGAGAGAGGCAGGGTCAAGGATGGCATCTGTTCAGAGGTAGTGTCTTAGCAAATAAAAAAGAATAAGAACTAGGCTAATGGGAGAATGGAAAGACACTCCAAGCAGAGGCATCACCTCTTCAAAGGCTTAGAACCTACAGAGAAAGTGGTACATACGGAAAATGTATCCAGTTCAAGGTGAAAAGGAGATCCTTGGAAGGTGAGCAA
The DNA here is from genome assembly GCF_000951035.1 of Colobus angolensis palliatus. Taxonomy (NCBI): domain Eukaryota; kingdom Metazoa; phylum Chordata; class Mammalia; order Primates; family Cercopithecidae; genus Colobus; species Colobus angolensis. Next base: position 596,156 of record NW_012115289.1, on the reverse strand, counting down.
ACACCAGATAATTAATGATTTTTAAGTCATAATAAGGAGTCTTAATTCTGAGAGCAATGGAGAGCCACTAAAGACTTTTAGATATAAGAAGTGGCAAGAATAAACACTCTCATTGCCATATGGAAAGTGGATTAGAAATTGACAGACAGACTAAAGGCAGGGAAATTAGTCAGGGCACTGTAGCAGCAATTTAAGCAAGAGATGATGAAGCCCTGCACCAGAGAAGTAGAGGCAAAGTGGTGAAAAGTAGGTGGAATCAAGAGTGATAGAATCTACAGATCCTAATGATAAGTTCCATTTGGGGTGGAAAAGGGGGAAGGAGAATCAAAAATGCCCCCCAAGTTACTTATCACTGAAACAGAGAATGCAGGAGAAGCGGATATGGTGGGGAAGATGAGTTCTAGTCTGGGCAAACTGAATTTGACGTGACTTTGAGAAATCACAGGAAAGATGTCCACTCAGTGACAAGCCAGAGAGATCTGGCCTGGCCACGGCGTGATCAGTACATGAGTGTTTCTCAGGCATATTGGAATAGATGAGCATGCCCAGTCAGAATGCATGAAACAAGATGTGATGCTCTCAAGACATTGGTCTCAGGGCATCAGGAGATGGTGAAAGTGAGAGGTGACAATGTGCTAGCAGCCCTGGCTCTCTGCACCCCCTCGGCCTCGGCATCCACTCTGGCCATGCTTGAGGAGCCCTTCAGCCCGCCACGGTACTGTGGGAGCCCCTCTCTGGGCTGGCCAAGGCCAGAGCCAGCTCCCTCCGTTTGCCAGGAGGTGTGGAGGGAGAGGCGCCAGCGGGAACCAGGGCTGCGCGCTGCCAGGCGCTGACAGTCTGGCAGGCGCGGGCGGGGGGCTCGGCGGCCCCGCACTGGGAGCGGTGGCCGGCGTCGGCCCAGGGCAGTGAGGGGCCTAGTACCCGGGCCAGCAGCTGCGGAGGTTGTGCCAGGTCCCCCAGCACTGCCGGCCCACATGCAGCAGGCTCGAATTCTCACCGGGCCTCAGCAGTCTCCCCAGGGGGCAGGGCTCCCAACCTGCAGACTGCCATCCTCCCCTCCCCCTTTCCCCCCCTCCCCGCTTCGGTGGTCGGCTATCGGGAGGCCCAAGCCTCACGGACAGACGCTGGGTCCCATCAACCGCCCAAGGGCTGAGAAGTGCCGGGCTGAGAAGTGCCGGCCCACTGCACGTGACTGGCAGGCTGAGGGATCCACTAGGTGAAGCCAGCTGGGCTCCTGAGTCTAGTGGGGACTTGAGAACCTTTATGTCTAGTAAAGGGATTGTAAATACACCAATCAGCACCCTGTGCCTAGCTCAAGGTTTGTAAATGCACCAATCAGTGCTCTGTGTCTAGCTAACCTAGTGGGGACTTGGAGAACTTTTATGTCTAGCTAGAGGATTGTAAATGCACCAATCAACACTCTGTGTCTAGCTCAGGGATTGTAAAAGCACCAATCAGCACCTTGTCAAAATGGTCCAATCAGCTCTCTGTAAAACGGACCAATCAGCTCTCTGTAAAATGAATCAATCCGCTCTCTGTAAAATGGACCAATCAGCAGTATGTGGGAGGGGCCAGATAAGGTACTAAAAGCAGGCTGCCTGACCCAGCCAGCGGCAACCTGCTCCAGTCATTTTGCCCAGTGTGGAAGTTTTGTTTTTTTGCTCTTCGCAATATATCCTGCTGCTGCTTATTTTTTGGGTCCACACTGCCCTTAAGAGCTGTAACATTCACCACAAAGGTCTGCAGCATGAGTCCTGAAGCCAGTGAGACCACAAACCCACTGGGAAGAACAAACAACTCCAGAGGCGCTGCTTTTAAGAACTGTAACATTCACCGCCAGGGTCTGGGGCTTTGTTCTTGAAGTCAGGAAGACCAAGAACCCACCAATTCCATACACAAAAGGATCTATGTTACTTTAAAAGGGAGAAAGCTGATCCTCTTCTGATACACTAGAATTTGTGCATCCCATCAGCCAATGTTTAGCTGAGAATGAAGAGCAGAATCTTGAAAGATGGTGAATCAGGCAAATATTGATGATAGGGGTAGAAAAAAACAAGATGAAGTTAAAAAGCAGGGTGTTCAACATTAGTTCCAGACAATAAGGGAGAAAACCATCACAACTGGGATTCTTGGGCAACCAAGGAGCCACTTAGTCAGTGATCATCACTTTAGGTTTTATTTTGTTGTTTCCTTGTTGTTGTTGTGAGACGGAGTCTTGGTCTGTCACCCAGGCTGGAGTGCAGAGTGCAGTTGTGCAATGTCAGCTCACTGCAGCCTCCGCCTCTTGGGTTGAAGTGATTCTCCTGCCTCAGCCTCCCGAGCAGCTGGGATTACTGGCACGTGCCACCACGCCCAGCTAATTTTTGTATTTTCAGTAGAGAGAGGTTTTCACCATGTTGGCCAGGCTGATTATGAACTCCTGACCTCAAGTGATCTGCCTGCCTCAGCCTCCCAAAGTGCTGGGATTGCAGGCATGAGCCACCATGTCCAACCAGATCATCACTTTAAAGAGAAAAAGAAATATGTGCTCTTCAGTGACTCTACAACCTCAGGTACAGAAAACCAAGCAGAGATAGTTCAGATTGCATGGGCTATTGGCAGTGTTCCATAGAGCTATCTAGACTAGTTGTTTTCACCTTGGCTGCACTCCCACTTGGGACTCTCATAATTCAAATTATATTTTTGCTACCAGCAGGATTAGCATCTGTGAGAGTGTATAATATCCAGACCAAAAATTAAAATTTGCATTTTCCTAAGATTCTCTGGGAGATGTAAATGCACATTAATGCTTGAGACCTGCTGCTTCAGAATCACTTGAAGGAGTTGTTAAAACAAGAGATTGCTAGATCAGGGATGGGGCTTATGAATTTGCATTTCTAACAAGTTTCCAAGTGCTGCTGCTGCTGCAAGGTTAATACTGTATTTTGAGAATTTTTGCCATAGAACAATTCAGAATCTCCCTGGATGGGACCCAGGCATCAGTATATTTTTAAGCTCCCTCAGTGATTCTGATTTCCAACCAAGGTTGAGAAACACTGGTAAAAATATTTTTCTGCTTTTCATTACATAAATAAGGAAATGAATATGAGGAGCAACTTAGCTATTCTCTAACACTAGCTTAAATTCATGACTAAATTGTTCTTTAATATAAAATAGAATATATTTAATATAATTTTGATTAATCAAAAGAGAAAAGTGCTGCGCCATCCTTAGTGACTCATTTCCAGAGATATGCTTGGTTATGATTGGAAAAAAGGTCCCCATAAGTAACGATTATCTTAATCATTACAGTAACCATCAACTCAATTTATTAATTTTAATTTCTGATAATTTAACATGGTATTGGCATTTTGAAGGCCACAATGTGTTTTTTGAACTCATTTTTTTTTTTTAACAGAAGCAAGGTTGTATAAATTATTTTTCCCCAATCAGCCTACAAAACCAATTCTTTTCTTTCTTCTGTATGCTTTGGGTTTAATTTTACCTTTTTTCTAGGTTCTTGAGGTAAAAGTTTAGGTTATTGATTGAACCTTTTTCTCTTTTTTAATGTATGTATTTGGTACTATAAATTTTATCTTGGCATGGCTTTAGTTGGGTCCCACAAATTTTATAGTGAATTGTACTTTTGTTAAGCTTAATTTTTTTTTACTTCCCTTGAGATTTTCTCTTTAATCCATGGATTTTCAGAAGTCTGTTGTTGTTTAGCTTCTAAATGTTTACAGATTTTTGTATTATCTTCCTCTTATTGATTTCTAGTTTGATTCCATTGTGGTCAGAGAACAAACACTCTGTGTCATTTAATTGTTTTGAAATTGGTTGAGGTTCTTTACATGGCCTAATGGTCTGTATTGTTATAAATTCTATAGACACTTGGGAAAAAATGTGTATTTTGCTGTTATCGGAAGGAATGTTCTCTAAGTGTTGATTAGATCCAGTTGGTTGATGGTGTTGAGTTTTTCTATATCCTGGAGGACTAATGGCCTAGTTGTTCTATCAATTGTTGAGAAAGAAGGGCTAGAGTCTTCAACTGTAATTATAGATTTGTCTATTTCTCCTTTCAGTTCCATCAGGTTTTGCCTGCATATTTTCAGCTCCGTTGTTGTCTGCATATGCATTTAAGATTGCTATGTTTTCTTGGTGAAGTGACTCTTTTACCTTGGCTAAATTAAACTTGCCTAAAGCTGACTCCTTACACATTTTAAGTTAGGCCTGATGGTTTATATGTATACAGTGAACTGTAACCTAATAGAGTGTGTAAATAGACAGCAACCTACTCTTATAAGTAGCAGAGTCTCAGCCAATCACAGTAGCCATACTTTAGTATTCACAGACAACCAACTATTCAAACCTTGTTCAAATAAGACAAACACCCAGCTGTAACCAATCCAGGTGTTTCAGTATCCCATTTCTATTTTCTGTACATCACTTTCTTTTTTCTTTCCATAAATTCTCTCTGACCACACAGCAGTGCTGGAGTTGCTCTTAATCTATTCTGGTTCTGGGGGTTGTTTAATTTGCAAATCATTCTTAGCTCGATTAAACTTGTTAAATTTGCCTAAAGTTTTTCTTTTAACATCATTTTATAATGTACCTCTTTGTCACTAGTAATTTTTTTTGCTATGATGTCTACCTTATCAGATAGTAGTATAATTATTTATGCTTTTCTGCGGTTAATATTTATATGATATACATTTTTCTTTTTTATTTCAAACTTGCCTATATCATTATATTTGAATTGAGTTGCTTGTAGACAGCGGTTAGGTCCTATTTTTTATTCCAGAATGCCAATCTTTGTTTTTTGTTTTGTTTTGCTTTAAGTTTCTTTTGTTTGTTTTTCTCCTTTATATCATGTGTCTTTATTTTAATTTTTTAATTGTAAACATTTAAGGTATATAAAACAATGTTTTATACACATATACATAACAAAATGATTACTACAGTCAAACAAAAGAAAATTAGCACATCTAATGGGGAAAAGTGGCTTTTCCTCTGAGAGCCAGTACAAGACAAGGATCCTCACTCTTGCCACTTCTATTCAACATAATACTGAAAGTTCTAGCAAGAGCATCTAGAGAGGAAACAGATATAAAAATACATCTATATCAGAAAAGAAGTAAGATTATTCCTAGTTGCAGATTACATGATACAAAATTCCACAAAAATCTGTTAGAATTAATAAATGAATTCAGTAAGTTTGCAGAATACAAAATCAACATACCAGCATTTGTATTTCTTTACACCGATTATGATCTATCCAAACAAGAAATCAAGGAAACAATCCTATGTACCATAGCATAATGCAGTTATATAGGATAAATAATTCTAGAGATGTAATGTACTGGCATGAGGGCTGTAGTTCACAATATTACATCATATACTGAAATTTGCTAAGAGAATAGATTTTATGTGTTCTTACCACAAAAAAAGGTAACGATCTGTTTTTGAATTGGTGCATTTGGACTATTTACAGCTAGTGCAATAATTGGTATGCTAGGGCTTAACTCTACCATTTTACTTTTTGTTTGTACAGCTTTTTTAGTGGTTGCTCTAGCTATTACATCTTATTTGTTTAATGTATCAAAGTCTATTGGTTTAGTCATTTTATCACTTAAAGTGAAGTATAGAAACCGTACCTCTTTGAACATCCCTTTAACACTCCACATTTATAATTGCCTTCAATATTTTCTCTATATACACTTAGAACCACATCAGAAAGTGTTATAATTTTTTTCAACCATCAAACATAATTTAGAAAACTCAGAAGAAGGAAAGTCTATGATATTTATACATATTTTCACTTACCATGTTCTTTTGTCCTCCCTGATGTTCCAAGGTTCCTTTATATGTTACTTCCTTTCTGCTTAGCTAACTTCCTTTACCGTTCTTTTAGACTAGATCTGCTGGTGATAATCTGTTTTTATCTAAGTATGTCTTGATTTCCTCTTCATTCCTGAAGAGAGTGTTTTCACTGAGTACAGGATTCAAGATTCACAATTTTTATCTTTCAGCGCATAAAAAAAAAAATGTGTGTCACTTCCTTCTGGTCTCCGTGGTTTCTGATGAGAAACCTACTGCCATTTCATTGATTTTCTTATATATGTAAGGAATAATTTTTCTCAGGCTGCTTTCAAGATTTTCTTTGTGTCTTTCGTTTTTGAAAGTTTAATTATGAAATGTCTTGGCATGAATTTCTTTGGGTGTATCCTGTTTATGGTTCACTCAGGTTTATGTGTTTTACCAAATTTGGGAAGTTTGGGACCATTACTTCTTCAAGTACTCTTTCAGCCCATCCCTCCTTCTCATTTCTTTCTGTACTCTGATGACATGAATGCTAGATCTTTTGTTTTAATTACATGGGCCCATGAGGCTCTTGTTTTGTTTTGTTTTTCCCATTTTTTTCTGTTGTTTAGGCTAGGTAATTTCTTTCTTCCATTTTATTCATTATTTTTTATCTCCTGTATTCTGCCCATCCACTAAGCTTTTTCTTTTAGTTATTGTATTTTTCATTTCTAAAACTCCATGTGGCTCATCTTTTTCTCTTTCATTTCTCTGTTGAGGGCTTCTCTTTCCTTATTCAGGTTCTCTATTTTTTCATTCATTCTAAAGGTGTTCAGATTTACTCACTGAAGCGTTTTTATCATGACTATTTTAAAACTGTTGTCAAATAACTCTAACATCTCTGTCATCTCAGCATTGGTATCTATTAATTGCAATTTTCTTTCATTTTGAGATCTAGTTCTTGGTTTAAGAATAATTTATTAAAACCCGTTCATTTTTAAATTATGTTAAGAAACCATGTCTTATTTAAATCTTCTGTTTTAATTGGCTTTCTCTGATACCCTCTGGCAGGTAAAGGGGTGGGTGATGCTGCCTCATTATTACTACATGGATGCAAAAACCTAGATTCCCCATTCAGCATCTTAGGAAGAGGTTCCTTATTACTGCTGGGTGAATGTGAGAAGTCTAGGAGTTCCAACTCCCAACGTGGTCTCCACTGACACGCAAGGAGGGTAGGGTGACCTTGTTATCACAGGGCAGTGGTGAAGGTCCTGAATATTCTCTAGGCCTCCACTGACACCAGCCCAGTCAGGAGAAGAAAGAGCACCCTGTTACTTCCAGATGGCTGTGGAAGTCCAGAATTCCCATGTGGTCTCGACTGACACTGAGAATAGAAATGGAGCTCAGTGATGATAAAACTCCTGGTTCCCTCCTTGCCCTTTTCTGACACTATCCCAGCGTGGACATTGGGGTACTTCATTAGAATCGCAAAAAGGTAAAAACCCAAACTCCTGACATGGTTTTTGCAGGTATAGATGTGACTGGGTCCACAATGCTTTCTCTGTTATTTACCTGGAATATGGTGGTTATTGTCTAAAAGTTTTGTCTTGTTACGTTGACCCTCTCTGGTCCTTTAGTTATAGAAAGCATGCTTTTGTTAAGAATGTTTTTGTTTACCGTGTAATGCATTGGTATTTTTGTGTTGTTGATTTCTTTTTATTTTCCTTGAGACAGAGTCTCACACTATCACCTGGGCTGGAGTGTAATGGCATGATCTCGGCTCACTGCAACCTCCACCTCCCAGGTTCACATGGTTCTCCTGCCTCAGCCTCCCGAGTAGCTGGGATTACAGATGCCTGCCACCATGCCTGTCTAATCTTTTGTGTTTTTAGTAGAGACGGGGTTTCACTATGTTGGCCAGGCTATTCTCGAACTCCTAACCTGATGATCTGCCCACCTTGGCCTCCCAAAGTGCTCGGATTACAGGTGTGAGCCACCACACCCAGCCCATGTTGTTGATCTCCTAAACTCCAAGTCTGGTATATACGAGGAAAAAAGAAAACCCAGGGCACTCCAGGCTGGGCAACAGAACAAGGCCCTGTCTCAAGGAAAAGTAAAAAGGAGAGATACTCTATTTCAATACAAATAACATTGTTTTAAACAACATTACTCAACATTATGAAACAAGTAAGTCATTATCATTCCTAGAGTAAGGAATCTAAATTGATTGAAACTCATGTGACACAGCAATTAATGTTTTTCTTTTGGCCTCAAGGCCCCAAGTCAGTCTGCCTTCTGCCTTCTCTCCATATTTCAGAGTATTCCTCCCTCTCTCTCTTTCTCTCTCTCTACACACACACACACACACACACACACACACACACACACCACCTAAAATTTTTAATTGTATTTAGCAGGAGGAACAGGGAAAGCTATATATATTCCATCTTCCTGGAAGTCTGAATTCTTTAATAGGATAAATTATTAATGAATATAATTAAATTTAACTTTTGCAGAATAGAAATTATCTGAAAACATTACTAAGTCACTAATGGTAACTTAAATAAAATGAGAGAGTAAGAAACAAACCAGGAAGAAGTACAAGCCAAAGTTATAGATATAATCTGAGGCAGGGAGAGCTATACCTCACGGCCTCAGGTTCATATAACCAGATGTCAGAGGCTGCTGGAACAAACCCTTAGCACCTGATGCCTGAAAACAGGATGCGTCATGGGCCTTGAGAAGTTCCTTAACTCTTCATCAGTAAATAGCATCGTTGTGAGAGCTAAGCGAGTTGATAAACATAAATAATATACAGCACAGCCGGGCTCACATTAGGGCTCTATAAATGTTAATTATTAACTTACTAATTAAAAATATGTTTATTATCTAAAATAAGGGCTATCTGCGATAAAAATCTATCTGGTGTAATTCTTGGGCCACAAATCTCTAAGGCTTTGGAGGTCAATGTAGCAGAGGACATTGTGGTCATCATTACTGAACTTAACATGTGAAATACACTCTGCCTGTTGACAAGGACGTTTCAATCATTTCAGGCACCTGCTTAAGTTGATAGGCAGCATTGTCAACCTAATTTAGAAATAAATATTGAAAAAGAGATACATACAAGGTCAGGGGGAGCTAAGTCTACCCCTCCCTCTCACTCTACTTTGTTTCAGTAGCAGACTTCCCTGTCTATTAGACACTTTCTCCAAACATACAAGAAAGTACCTCAAAACCACACAAATCCAAAATCAAACTTCTTGTCCTTCCTGCGGAAATTTGCTCTTCCTTCCGGTTTCCCTATTTCAGTAAGGAAATCTTAATCTCCAAGGAAACCAAAACAGAAATTACAATAATCCTTTATTCACCATTCCTAAAAAGTCACTAAATATACTGATTCTATATCCACACTACTTTAAATTTATTCCTGCCTCTCCCCACTGTCATTTCTGTAGTATACCAACTATGATGGCTGAAATCTATGAAATCTTTACCAAGAATTATTCTAAATGATAAGAAATTTATGAAAGGAACAAGAGTTTATTTCAATAGATAATAGATATCATTCAGGACAGTTTCAACATGACCAAACCTTTTTTAAAAAATTAAGCAAAAGAAATGAAAAATAATAGAAAAATTAAGAATAAGAAAAGAAGAGACCGAGCATGGTGGCTCAATCTTGTAATCCCAACACTTTGGGAGGCCGAGGCCGGCAGATGGCTTGAGCCCAGGAATTTGAGACCAGCCTGGGTAACAGCAAAACCCTGTCTCTACAAAAACATACAAAATTAGCCAGTCCTGTTGGTGCACGCCTGTAGTCCCAGCTACCCAGGAGGCTGAGGTGGGAGGATTGCTTGAGCCTGGGAGGTTGAGTCTACAGTGAGCCATGATTATACCACTGCACTCCAGGCTGGCCAACAGGAAAAAAAAAAAAAAATGAGAGATACTGTATTTCAGTAGCAATAACATTGTTTTAAACAACATTACTCAACATATGAAACAAGTAAATCATTATCATTCCTAGTGTATAGAATCTAAATGAATTGAAATTCATGTGATATAGCAATTAATCTTTAAAGAACAAGAGAGAAATAAACCTATATATATATTCCTCAAAATGAGCTCTATCTGTCAGGCAAGACTATTCAGGGGAAAAAAGGATTATATGGTAAAAAAAAAAAAAATCTGGAATATGCTACATTTGATCAATGAAGATTGAAGAGTACATCAGTATACTGTAGGTTGGAAGTCCTATGGTAACTTGTTTAATTTGGTCTAATATGAAGATTCCAAGGTTTCAGTGACAGTGAAAACATTCTTTTTCCTCTAAGTGCCTTTCATAGAAATAATGAGAAGCTGCAGCTTAGAAACCACATGGAATCCATCATCATTAAAAATTTGATTTCAAATAAAACAAATAAAATTTCTTATTACTATGTTCTCTGTGTCTACGTCCTCTTGTCTTCTTTCTTTTATAAAGACACATTTTGTTGGATTTGGGGCCCAGCTGGATAATCCAGGATTATTCCATTTGGAGATCCTCAACTTAATTACATCTTCAAAGATCAGTTTCCCAACTAAATTCACATTCACAGGTTCCAAGGGTTAAGAGATAGGTATAACGCTTTTGGAGGCTGCAGTTCAATCCACTACATATGAGTTACTTGAAAGTATGATATTTAGTGTCCAGATATCTGGGGACTTTCCAGGCATCTTTCTGCTACTGATTTATAACTTAATTCCACTGTGGTTTGAGTACATATTCTGAAATCCTTTTAAATGTACTGAGATATATTGTATGGCCTAAAATATATATTGGTAAATGTTTCATGCACATTTGAAAAGAATGTATATTCTGCTGTTGTTGGGTGGAATGTTCTAAAATGTGGATGCAGTTATTTCATTGCTTTTCAAGCCTCTATATCTTTACTGATTTTCTGTCTACTTATTCTACCAATTACTGAGAGGGGTGGTAAAATTTTTGACTATAATTATGAGCAGTATATACTATATTACCATGTTTTCTAATATGATCTCCATCTTATATCCCCAGGTTCATTAATATCTACATAGATACATGCTTCCTAATGCATAATCTCCCTCTTCTATTAGAAGTCTTGCCCATCTTTTGTCTTATTTTGTCATAGATATTTTTTCATAAATTTTGGTTAATACATAGGAGATAGTTGACTACAAAAAACTCAATTTCAGGTTTCACTCATACTTTGAAACTCAAAATATACTTTTTTTGTTATAAATGTTGTAAATTATGTTCTTAGTTTCATGAACTGTCTGCTCCTGATCATTTGATGTAATTCTGCATACAATCAAAGCCACTTAGAAATTTTGTGAGAGGTAGTAAATGCTCTACTGCAAAGTTTTGGGCATTAAGTAATTTAAAAGAAATTTTAAAAAAAAGGTAACATTTTTCCCAAATATGTTAGCAAATTCAAGAAGCAGATTATACTAATTACAATTACTGTGAAGTTACATACACATCATGAACTCAAATTTCTTCTTATGAGGCTTAATGCAGCTTAACACTTTACCTCATGGGAGTTACAATATAGAAAGAACACATAAAAAAATTGAGTTGATTGCTCTATATCACAGCAGGGCCTGTAAAATGTGTGAGGTCTCCCAAGGTGGCCACATTCTTTGATAAATTCACCTGTGGGCTGCTGTTATAGTTGAGGGAGGCTCACGAACTACCATCTGCAGAAAAAGGAAAGGAACATGAGGACTGTGTGTTATTTCCTACACACTGAGTCAAGCTCACTACTGGGAAAAAAAAAAAAAAACTATCCCATATTCAGCCAGTTCTGAGAAACGAGCTGAATTAATACAGTGTGGTCCTGTCTCAACATTAAAATACACAGAATCATCCACTCGAGGAAGCACAGTGAATGGAAAGATGAGACAAGATCCAACTAATTAATATGGTGAAACTGCAATCTGTCATAGGAGACAAATTTCTGTTAAAATTGTCATGCAAAATAACTAAATAGTACACTTTAGGAACTTGATCATTATTTCTACATTTAGTGCTCACCTTGTTTTAGGTAACTATGCCTGGTAGTATAAAGAGCTAGTAATGTTTTACCTGATCTCAAGGAAATTAAAAATTAATGTTAAAAATGCATAATCATTAAAATAAGGTAGCCAATATTTCTGCTATTATTATGTCTACCAATAGTAGAGTTATCTTCTGGGTAAAAAGTCCCTGAGACAATCTCCTACCTAGGTGTGGAAACTCCCAGGAAGTTGCACTTTTTAGGAACACATTCTTTGGTCACCAGACTTCTTCCCAAAGTAGTCAATGCCTGTAGGTCTTTTTTTTTTTTTTTTTTTTTTTGAGACGGAGTCTCGCTGTGTCACCCTGGCTGGAGTGCAGTGGCCGGATCTCAGCCCACTGCAAGCTCCGCCTCCCGGGTTTACGCCATTCTCCTGCCTCAGCCTCCCGAGTAGCTGGGACTACAGACGCCCGCCACCTCGCCCGGCTAGCTTTTTGTATTTTTTAGTAGAGACGGGGTTTCACTGTGTTAGCCAGGATGGTCTCGATCTCCTGACCTCGTGATCCGCCCGTCTCGGCCTCCCAAAGTGCTGGGATTACAGGCTTGAGCCACCGCGCCCGGCCCTGTAGGTCTTAACTGTAACACTAAAGTCCTAATTCAGATACAAATGCAGTATATGAAAAAGAAGGATGTTGTCTGCTTTTAGCTAAAAGTTTAGGATAACAGTGGTGTACTCTGCCATGAGCTACATCACAGAAAAGAGCCCCTGATGATATTTCTCCAGGACAACTAAGGCAACAGAACTTTGTCCCATCACTGTCATTGTTTTTGCACTTACAGAGACCCACTGATGAAAGAGCTGTTTCTTCTGAGTCCAGACCAGACAGATGTACCTGATGATCCTTTTCCACTATTAGATACTCAAATAGTGAGAATCTGTAACACTTTGTTCACCTTTTATCCCCACTTTAAAATAGAGAACAGCTAGAGGCTTGTGACTTATTCTCATATTAGAAGCCCTCTTATCCGACATAATGAGGATAGGTAGTTGGCCAGTTTGTTAAATGAATATATTAAAGTCAAGAATCTTCAGAAATAATACCTCAAGCATTCTTTATAAATGTAAACATTTAAATGCACATAGTTGGCTACTCTTGATGTAGAGCCAAGGCCTTTGCTTTGAGTTTGAATCTTTTAGATTTCTAAGCTGTCTTACATCAAAAACATCCATTATGCATCATCTATGACTTACAGTATTTCTTTGTAATTGAGAAGTTAAGGCACTCGAGAAGCAATCTGAGTTAAGAATCATTCACATTTCCTCCCAATCTTTTGTGATTGGCTCACCTACACCTAGTTCTACAGTAATTTTTTTAGCATATTTACTAGCATTCTATTTAGTTTTCATATAAACACTTCACTTATATGTTACATCAGTCTACATAATAATAATATGATATAATATAATAGCAAGTACAACAGTCATTAACAGATTTGGGACTCTTGGCAAACATGTACCACCACAAAGGGGACCTGAAGTACAAAGGTGTACTAAACAGTAGCTGTCTAGAATGTCATAGACATTGGTGTGCAGACTTTAGAGAGGACATAATGTCTGCTAAGGCACTCTGCTGAAAAATATATAGAATAAGGATTCTGCTGTTGCTTCTTGAGTGTGCAACTTTGTGTAAAGTCCTGATTATTTAGAAAAGAACAAACAAAAAAATAACCTGCCTAATGCTCTCCATTATAACTAGAAAAACACCTTAATCAAAATACACAGATATGAATAAAAAATTACAGAGAAGAAAAACAACAAATCTGTTTGGGAGTTGAAGAATTTAAAAAAAATAAGATTTCAGAAAAATCAAGACAGCAAAAGAAGGTTAGCAGAGGAAGACTTCTACCCTAAGAAGAAAAGCTATGTATGAATATAAAACTACTAAAGTGAAAACAAAGAGATACTACCTTGCCAGCCTCAGCTCCCTGCTACAAGTTCATAGAGTGATGTGGTGCCCACAAGTTCCCAAATTTATCAAAGATGGATTGCAATAAAATGACCTTGAGAATTCCTTTCGGGTCTATTTGTACAAACCTTGGCATGTGAGTGGCAGTTTCAACAAAAAACCAGCAGATCACGTGACTGGGTTTGCATGTTTATAAAACTGTTTCAAATGCAATCACCAGATTTCGAGATTTGAAAAGCATTCTAAAATGTTTCATAGTGCACAAGTAAAAGGGCCAGGAACATTTCAGTGTTTCTGAGCAAATACAGAGCTTTAAGAAAATAGCTGGTATCAGTGAAGACATTTTGATTGGACAACTTCAGGCAAACAGGACGCCCATTTAACACTACACGTTCTCATATCCTTCACCATGAATTCAGGCATAGCTATCTTCAATCTGTCACAACAACCTGGGAAACATGATAATTCTTATAAGTGCCACAAAAAAACTATTTAAGAAATAGCAGAATTTGTCTGTTTCCTTAGTGAGAGAGGAGATTGATACATACCCTGGAAGAAGCTGTAAAGTAATACCATTCCCATGAAATACAACAAGCTATTGTAGATACTTAGGTAGTATTGTCTAAAGAAAAACAACATTCTTAAAGACCATTTTTGACAACAATGAAACCAACTCATGACCACTTTTTTCTTACATTTGATCTCCATAGATATTTGTACTCCAAAGATAGACAGACATTTGTTTACATAAAATAAAACATCATAAATTACCAACTAGAGTAAGATGTGTGTCAGAATAGCTGCAAATGACACTTTTGCAAAAACCACAGATAATATGATGTGGCCGCTAAGAGATTCGTCACTGGCTATTTTTGAAACTCCAGCCCTTTATACCGACTACCATTATAGCTATTTAAGCATGAAATGTTTGTCCTCATTTTTATTCATATGTTTTATGGACCATTTACTGTTAGCTAGAAAAATCGTTTAAAAGGTAATTCAGTTTACAGCTGAGGAAAAATAGGCCTCCGAAACAATCTCAGAATATTGACTTAGTGTCAGATAGGTAGGAATGAACTTAAATTCAATGTGAAATTGGGGTAAAAGGTGACTTTTTAACAATTAACTTTAAAAGAAATAAATGAGAAGAGTAGCTTGTTAATGGTTCTCTCTTTGTTTCCCCCTTAACAGAAAACACCTTAACCACAAAGGGATGCGAACTTCCTGCAAAGTTTTCATTGTTCAAAAATAACTTCAAGTATGAAAGGTATGGCTTCAACACAGGATTAACTACTGTTGGCCTCTGCCGCACAACACACTGTAAAGACTATGAAAGACTAGATTAGTGAAGAATAGGACAACCATGCCTTCTATAAGACATATTTTATTTCCCAGTAAAAACAAAACTTAATTATAATCGAAAAGTCTTTAATGCTTACTGTGTGTCCAAGGCACTACTCTAGACATCACAGAGGGATACAAAAATGGTAAAACCTAGCTTGTGGCCTCCATGAACTTAAGGTCTAGAGGGAAGAGAAATGCCTGAATAACTTCAGCACAAAGCAGTGTATAAAACAGGATACAAATATACAAAATGCACCTTCTGCTGGAAAATGCAGTACCCCTAGCTGTCAGTTGGGTTGAGGTGCCATGAGAATAAACTCCACCCTTGTATTGCTGTGTAGGAGAGGCGCCCCCTTCAGGCCTTAGAGAACCATAGATTGCCTCTTGGCAAGTACGTGTTTCCTCTACTGCGGGGAGGCTCTTCAAAGAATTAAAATTCTTATTTACCCTGTGTTCCTAGCACTTAGTTTAGTTTCTTGTACATAGGAAGTAATCAGTAAATGTAAAATGAAGAATTAATAAGTTCCCTCCTTCCGGAATCCTCTGCCTCCTTTTCTCTACACGTGCCTATTTACATTTCTGAATGTAAAAGTCCTAACCAGCTCAAATGCCACTTCTTCCTTATGGCAACATCCAGTCGTGCCTCACAATTCCCATCCTTGGCAGAAATATTGTTTGTACTTTCTCTGGACTCTATAGTTTATATCCCTAAAATTTCTACAACTTTGAAATGGCTGAATCTTTAAATCAACAGTTGTCACTAGCTCTCCTTTGATACAATCCCCTAGTATTTTATTTGATTATTGCTATTTGTGTACATTTGTTTTTATGTGTAAGCTCTTAGAGGGAGGTACCTGATGCTAACATGCCATTTATGATGCCACTAGCATTTTAAAGGAGCATCCATTTGTTGGTTCAACAAGAACTTCTTTAGCATCAATATTGTACCTAGAGCTAAATAAAATATTGATTTAATTAAATCG
Source organism: Colobus angolensis palliatus (assembly GCF_000951035.1). Lineage (NCBI taxonomy): Eukaryota > Metazoa > Chordata > Mammalia > Primates > Cercopithecidae > Colobus > Colobus angolensis. The sequence continues at coordinate 580,067 of NW_012115289.1, read as the reverse complement.
TATTTCTGGAAGTGATTGAAAGATTCCATGGAACAGGGGTCTTCTTAACCTCCGCAGACTTTTGTCTGTTCTAACAGTGTGCTGTGTTTGTGCAAAGATTATCATCACCTAGGGCTATTTTGAGACTAACTACTGCAAGCATTTTTCCCCCTCAAATCTGCAAGCACTTTTCCCTCAGATTCATCTTCTTCTTGGATAATGTCACAGATGAAATATACCGATGATCTTACATCAAATACTTAGAGGAAGAGGTTAAATGATTATTTGCCCCATCGTGATGGTCAGCTTCTAGCTTTGACCACCAAACCTCTGCTATACATTTATGAGTCTTCCTAAACCTCTAATTTAGGTTTCTAAATTCAAGATGCAAATGTCCTCTTCACCCCCAGAAAAGTTTGACATCTTTTTGTTTGGTCTTTCCATCTCTACAAATAACAAAATAAAACAAAACAAAAAGAAAATGAAGAATGCATTAAATGCACAGCTTTTAGCTCACTGCTGGGCACATAGGAAAGATGGGGCTAAAAATAGTTAACTAGTGATATGTGTGCAAAAAGATTTTTTAACTATAAATAATATTATAACTGGATATTTTATTTCACAGACAACTGTCATGTAGTCAGAGACTTCAAAATGCAACACTCATAGCTGGTATTTTATGTGCTTTCAGTTTGAGGTTTCTCATTTACAATGAATCATTTATATTTTCTCTAAAAACATAAAGCATTTTTGTTATTTTCAATCACATCAAATTGATTCTATTCTTGACATGATGACCATAATTGCAACAAGAACATCAATGATCATAATGGGATATGAGTATTTCACTTCAGCACTTCATATTCACCAAATCATGTCATGTGTGTACCTTAAATTTCTGAGAATTCATTTTTCAGAATCATCTTATAGATTGCTATTTTTCATAATAAACTAAACTGCTGATTCACCTACAAGAAAACACAGAAGGAACATGTATAACTATATTTGAGTTAACAGCTGCTGTGCCTACTAAAATCTTCCCCGTCTCACATTGAGAACACCATCACTACGTTTTTGCAGCTAAAAGAAGGTTGTTCTAAATGCAGATAATCTAAGAATCAGTCATCTTACATTCATGTCTTTTCCCAGAGTGGTTTAAAGGAAAATGCTTTAGAAAAATGTTTATAACATTTAAATTTGTTAGTTGCTGGAAACACTAAGTCTAAAGTAGGCTGTTTCTAGAATTCCTTAAATATCACCCCCCTCAAAAAAATAACAGAGTGCAAAGTCCAGTATGTCTGATTTAAATGTACCTACAGGAGTTCAAAATAAGCATGATATTTTGCCCTAACTGGTAAAAAGTGCTGGCGTAAATTTTAGACAATTTGGGTGATCCTATAAATCATGAAAATCTCTCACCATCTGTCTCTTCTAATTTCACCATTCTTAACTTCTGTTCTGTTTCTCTCATCACAGTCCCAAAGTAAAGAGTCTGTTTTGAAGGTTATCAACTCTTTCCCCACCCCTGTAGAGGCGACTTCCCAACTGCTAAAATAGCAATAAAAAATAACTTGCCTACCAATTACTGAGATGGTTATAGAATCTCCGATTGGATCATCCTCTGGTTAAATGTTTAAAGCTCAGTTAAAATGCAAATTAACAGTAGACAATGTAGCAATTATGGCAAGAGTGGGACAAGAGAAAAAGTTTCATCCAAGAATGTAAATTTTTGAAACTATAATTAAATGTGCAATTTGTTCCGTTTCATTGAAATTTTTATGGCATGGAAATGTACCAGGAAACCCCAACTAAAATAGTGTCAGATTAGTATTTCTAGTCTGGTCAAAAAGAATCACCTTAGAGACACTGCAATTTTGACAGCCCATCTTTTATCTCATGTCACTGAATTGATTTTTCCTAAATTGTTAAATTGGGTGGGTTAATGTGAAATTCCCTTTTGGGGAAAGACGAAGTAATTTATTGATGAGGATGAAACTTTCTAGATATGTCAAGATATGATTGCTTCATCACAGAGAGGCTGGTACTCATATGTGTGAGTAGGAATAGTGTCTCTACTAGTGGCTTGAGTAAAATCTATACATGCATATGGAACATATGTGGATTCCATCTGACCAGCCATTCATGTAACAGTTGCCAGTGTGGGAATGGATTGAGAAGAGGTGAAATTAGAACAATAAAAGGTCAAAAGTAATAAGAATATAACAGAAAGCACAAAGCACTAAAGGAGGAATCATCTGAGAAGTAAATGATTATAAATCATAACAGAATGGAGATTGATTTACATTCTGAAGATCTCAAGGAAACAAAACGTATAAGGAACAAAAAAAATGTTTGGTAAAATTAAGAACTGACACATCTAATAAGAAATGACTATAGAAGAGCAGAGAATTAGTGGTTTGTTCATACGGAATAACCCATACTTGAAAAAATTATACATTAATATGAAAAAATACATATAGAATAACAAAGAGGAGGCTGGGAGTGGTGGCTCACACCTGTAGTCCAAGCACTTTAGCAGGCCAAGGTGGGCGGATTGCTTGAGCTCAGGAGTTTGAGACCAGCCTGGGCAACATAGTGAAACCCCATTTCTACTAAAAATACAAAAAGTTAGCTGTGCATGGTGGCGCACACCTGTGGTCCCAGCTACTCAGGAGGCTCAGGTGGGAGAATCACCTGAGCCTGGGGAAATGGAGGCTGCAGTGCAGTGGTGATTGCACCACTGCACTGCAGCCTGGGCAATTGGAGTGAGACCCTGTCTCAAAAATAAAAATAATAATAATAAATAGGAGAGTATATAGACATAGATAAAGCAAAGGCATAATGATTTTTTAAAATACTCTTTCCCCTAATGTATTTGTAACTCCCCAAAAAAGGGGCACAAGCCAATAATACAAATAGACAAATAGTAAGTGCTGTAACACTAAGAAGGAGACCTGAATATTTTCTAAAGAACAAAATGTTCTGCACTGTCTCGAAGGAATGTGAGGTAGCATCAAAAATTGTTAGAATCTTTTTTCTGGGTTTCCTGTTTATCCAAAGAGCAACATCTTTAATGAGCAATGACCTGGACACTGATTCAACATCTTGACACGGACACAAACCATCTTGACATTGCCAACCTCCATTACAGACTGATAATATTGGTTCCAATCTTGGACATTTTCAGGAAATAAGAAAACAAGCTAACCATCTGCCTTCCTTTAGTTGTAGTTTTAAAGCAAGGATACTCCAAAAATAAAAGTCAACTTTATGCCACAGATTAAATATCAAACTATGAATGACATTTGCTATTCAGGTAATAAAAGTGTAAGATTCCACTTGCCCATAGGGTTCTTCGAACAAAATAATAAAAATGCCAAAGAATTCAATTTAAAAAAGAACTCCATTGAAGAAAATTTTACTTTTCTAAATTAAAAATCAAATATATAATTAAAAGCTTAATAGCTAAATGCAAAAAAAAACCTATTACAATATAATGAACAAATATAACATTTTTAGAGAAAAGGTGATGCTGATCATTAAGAAAATCCTAAAAACCCTAAAAGACAAAGGCCTGAAAAGACAGGTTTTTAAATTTCAAACTCACTAGTAATCCAAGAGATGCAAACTAAAACAAGAAGATTCTATTTATAAAAAACAAAATTAAAAAAAAAAAAATCATGTAAGGCTAGCAAGTGGGCAGTGAGACAAGCATACTTGAATAGAATACAGTGGGAATTTCTTTTTGAAAAATAAATTGAGAAAAGCCTTTGACCTGGCAGTTTCACTTCTGGGAACCTATTCTAAGCAAACAATCCAAAGCGTAAATAAAAATGTATGCACACAGGTGTTCCTAATAATTTGTATATAATATGGGAAAATGACTAACAATAAAAGAATGGTTAAGTAAATCAGGATATATAATTCGTATAATACACATAATACAGACACATTATACAGACTTTTTTGTTACATAGGTAAACATTCCTGTTAAGTAGAAAAGTAGGGTTCAACATTTTAGATATGATGTCAAACTCTGTGTGTATGCACGTGTTTATGTTCATACCCACAAGTACATATTGAAAACTATATATTGAAATAACTATCTCTATAAAGATAGACATTATTTTTCTTGATAGAAAACACATTATTTAAAGAATAAAATTTTTACTGTTTTCCAATAATACCATGCAGCCAAAACAAAGTATCCTTTTGGATTTACTAAATTTGGTTTACAATAACTGAGGATTATGAGAGAATCCAGAGGGTCTAGGCATGGCTAAAGCCTATCTTCACTGTATACACACTATTCATTTAAACGAAGTTGAAAGCCAAACATTTCAAGATATCAAATAACACTTAAGACTTAGATCCATTTGGTATGCTAAATACAAATTGTTCTTTTGTACTTAGCTCTGCCAAGAATCTTTATTGATTAACTTGTAAACCTTAAGAGAAAATGGTATACATCTGAAACGACATAAAATACACTTCTTGCCAAAGATCCTACAGTCCTTCCAAACAAGTCTAATTCTACTGAATGTTTAAATTAATTCTATCAAACATTCATAACTTTTGCTGTGAAGAGTTATGAAAGCTATTTCTTCCAATTCTAGAGTTTGCAGATTTAATAACAAAAAGTATATGTAAAATATTTTATTCCTAAAATGTAGACGTGTTTCTAATTAGATGAACAGGTCCTCTCCCTATTCCCCAACAAAAGATATTGCAAAGACTAGTACTGTCAATGAATTGAGTAATACCATTTATTGATACCAGTAAAAACAAAAAGCTTTAATTACTCTCAATTCTGAGACTAGTTTCCATAATCATGGTGTTGTTGGAACATATGACTTAATTTTGAACTATCTTCTCTCTATTATGACATGCTTCAAAATGATAACAGGTCCTTGTTTGATCATATATATTGGAAAACTCTAAAGTTTCCTTATGAAATACTTATTTTCAAGAGTGTAAATTCATTTTTTTTTTTTTTTCTTGAGACGGCGTTTCACTCTTTCACCCAGGTTGGAGTGAAGTGTCATGATCTCGGCTCGCTGAAACCTCTGCCCCCCAGGTTCAAGCAATTTTCCTGCCTCAGCCTCCCCTTATCAGAAAAAAAAAAAAAAAACAGATAAACTATTTCATAAGCCATCCCTGTTGAAGAGTGATTAGAAGGATTCCTGAACACTGACTACCAATTTACTTAAAATACTTAAAAAGATGTAACCTGGCCGGGCACAGTGGCTCACGCCTGTAATCCCAACACTTTGGGAGGCGGATCACGAGGTCAGGAGATCGAGACCATCCTGGCTAACACGCTGAAACCCCATCTCTACTAAAAATACAAAAACTTAGCCGAGCCTGGTAGCAGGTGCCTGTAGTCCGAGCTAGCCGGGAGGCTGAGGGAGAAGAAACGCTTGAACCTGGGAGGCGGAGCTTGCAGTGAGCCGAAATGGTGCCATTGCACTCCAGCCTGGGCAACAGACCCAGACTCCGTCTCAAAAAAAAAAAAAAAAAGATGTAACCCACATCCTTAAGATACAGAACATTTCCATCTCCCTAGAAAGTTCTTTCATCTCTCTTTCTGGTCAGTCTTCCGTCTCAGAGGCAATCACCTTTCTCTAACCTTAGTTTTGTTCTACAACTTTCTAGAAATGGAATCATACCAGATGTATTCCCTTTTTGTCTTGATTCCTTCACTCAGCGTTTCGTCTTTGAGAGTCACTCATTTAGTTGCAGGTATCAGTAGTTCATTCATTTTTGTTGCTGAGTAATATTCCATTGTATAACTGTGACAAAATTTGTTTACTGATTCTCCTTTTGATTAATATGTGGGTTTATGAATATATGGGTTTATGAATATTTTAGCAAGTATTTATGTATAATATAATTTTTTATGTGTAACATAAAATTTGCTTCTGGGTAAATAATAGGAGTGGAATTGCTGGGTCAAGTGTAGGTGAAAGTAACATTTTATTATCTGCAAAACATTTTTTCAAAGTAGTTACAACATTTAATTTTCCTATCAACAAGTATAAGAGTTCAGTGGTTCTAACTCCTCACCAGTATTTGGTGTTTTCAACCTTTTTAATTTTGTCCATTCCAGTGGGTGTGTGGTGGTATCTCTTTGTGGTTGTAAATGTGTTTCTCTGAAGCCAAAAGATGTGGAGCACTCTTTACTGTGTTCATTGGCCATTTGTATATTTACTTTTATAAAGTGTCCCTTGAAATGCTTTGCTCATTTTTATTGAGCTATTTTCTTTGGTCCTTATCTTATTAATGTAGATGTGCTTTATGTGACATTGATTGAGGTCCATTGTCAGATATGTTTTACAAATATCTTTATCCTGTTAGTTGCTTCCTTACTCATTTACTTAATTATGTCTTTTGATGAGCAGTCTAATTTACCAATTTTGAGGGTTATTATGTTCTGAATCCTGTCATGTTCGGTTCTTGAAGTATCAGAGTTTTACCCTTTGCTTTTAGGTCTCCAATCCATCTTGAATTAATTTTTGTCTGAGGTGTGAACTTAGAGAATGAAAATTTATTTTTTCCAATATGGATATTAATTTATTCCAATTTCATTTGTAAATAAGACTCTCCATTCCTTTATTTAATTGCTTTGGTGTCTTGAAAAAAAAATCAATTTACTGTATAAATGTGTGTCTATTTCCGGACTCTTTTATTTCTGTCATTTATTTGTGTATCCTTATGTCAAAACCTCATAATCTTTAGTACAACTGTATTTTTATAGGAAATGTAGAGTCAGGTAGAATTGCTGTACTTTTTCAAGATTATTCTGACTATTCTACCTTCTTTACTCTCCCATATAAATTTTAGAGTAAGCTTGTCAATTCCTATAAAGTAAAAGCCACTGTGATGAAGATTAAGATAAATTTGAACATATAGATTAGTTCAGGGAAAATTAATATCCTAAATTGTTATTGAGTCTTCTGATCAATGAGCAAAGTGTATCTCTCCACTATTTAAGTCTTAAATTTCTCTTGGTAAATTATAGTTTTCAGTGTAAGAATTGTGCACATATTTCATTAAATTTACTACCAAGTATTTTCTATTTTCTGGCATTATAATAAATGAAATTTTTAAATATTTAGTTTTAATTGTCCATTGTACTTATAAACATGATTAAATTTGTATTGACTGAGATACTGATACCTTTCTAAACTCATTATTAGTTTAAGTCCCTTTTTTGGAAGCTATTCCTTATGGTTATTTAAGTACCTATTTATGTCATCCATGAATAAAATCTGCTTTACTTCTTGCTCTGCAAACTGTATGCATTTTAATTATTCTTCTTGCACTGTTGCTAAGACCTTCAGTAAAATGTTGAATAGAGATGTGAGAACAGACATTACTACCTTGTTCCCAATCTTATAGGAAGAGTAGTCTTTCATCTGTAATTATGATGTGAGCTGTTGGGCTTTTATGTAGATGGCTTTTATCAAATATTCCTACAGATGACTCTTTGCTAGGATGGGAGTAGGTGCTGTCCTGTGCACTGTAGGATGTTTACAGCAACCCTGGCTTCTACCAACTAGATGGCAGTAGCACCCTTCCTCTAGCTGTGACAATGTCTCCAGACATTTCCTAATGTCCCTGTGGTCAAAGTTGCCCCCATTTGAGAACCACTAAGCTAAACTGAGGCAGTAAGTCAGGCACAAGCATAGGAGATTACAGCTAACATCATCAGGCAGCTGCCTGAATGGGGACTTGCATTTTCTGAGCTGCAGACTGACTTGCTTGGTTCGCCTATTTCTTTAGATCCCCTTGCCTATTAAAAGGCTGTCTTAGTCCACCTGGGCTACTATGAACAAAATGCCACAAACATGGTGGCTTATAAACAGTAGTAATTTATTTCTCACAATTCTGGAGACTGGGAAGTCCAAGATCAAGGAACCAGCAAATTTGAGAAGTTTCCTCATAGATGGCACCTTCTCATGGTGCCCTCACATAGTGGAAGAGTTAACTGAGATCCCTACGGCCTCTTTTATAAGAGCAACAGTCCTATTCATGAGAATCACCTAAACACCCCCTAGAGCCCTCAAATCCTAATACAATCACCTTGGAGGTGAGGACTTCAACACATGAATTTTAGAGGGACACAAACATTCAGACCATAGGAGAGGCTCTGACCCATTCTTCTGGGTGCAATGCTCACATAAAATAGGAACATTCAGACTCAGGACCCTGAAGATAATGCAACAGCACCCTGGAGAGGAAGTATTCTTGGGCCTCTAGGCTTTTGATAGATGTCAGAGATGGCACAGAATGACAGCAGCCTAGTCTTCATCTCCTTTATTTGTTTTGTTTTTCCTGTACAATTAGAGACAATGTCTTGAGGTACTTTCTTACCTCCAATGCAGCTATTATTCAAAAAAAATGACTGGGTAAGCCTGCTTCTTAAAAGAGCCATGTTTTTACACACATACGCATGCACACACACTTTCTTTCTAATAAGTACCATAAGTGCTTTCCAATTGTAATAAAATTTGACAAAGTTGGCATATTTGAATTGTACAATGAGTCAATGTTTTCCAATCTCCTTCCCTCATGCTATTGCAAAAGACACATGCACGCATATGTTTATTGCAGCACTTTTCACAACTTGCAAAGATTTGGAACCAACCCAAATGCCCATCAGTATTAGACTGGATAAAGAAAATGTGGCATATATACCATGGAATACTACGCCACCATAAAAAAGAATTTCTTGTCCTTTGCAGGGACATGTATGAAACTGGAAACCATCATTCTCAGCAAACTAACACAGCAACAGAAAACCAAACACCACATGTTCTCAGTCATAAGTGGGAGTTGAACAGTGAGAACATATGGGCACAGGGAGAGGAACATCACACACTGGGGCCTATCAGAGGTTGGGGGGCAAGGGGAGGGATGGCATTAGGAGAAATACCTAATGTAAATGATGGGTTGATGGGTGCAGCAAACCACCATGGCATGTGTATACCTATGTAACAAGCCTGCACGTTCTGCGTACGTATCCCAGAACTTAAAGTACAATTTAAAAAAAGGTTTATTTGTATATTGAATGAACTTTGAATATTGGGAAAATGTACATGCTCCTCTTTTTCAAATATTTTTGGTATTAATAAAATTCAAAATAATTTAAAAGCAACTTCTCTCATCAAGTATTTTCAAAATTCACAGATACTAAACTTTACCCTTCTTGGGTAAGGTTTGCCAGGTTTTGTAACATTAGAACAGGCTTGTAATGAGGAGCCTAGGCAAAAACAGAAATATAAAGTAATGAAAGCTACAAATATGGAGAAATATTAATCACTGGATAATTTTCTAAGATCCACTATGAATAGAACTGCTTAATAACAGAAGGGAGAAAATACTATGAAATTTAAAGTGTTTGAAGAAATAAGCATTTATATGGAAATCAATATATCAAGAAGTATGTTATGGTTACCAAATATGCTATAAATCTGGACATCATCTCAATTTCATCACCAAAAACTTTTTAACTCAATCTTCTGGTGAAATTTCTTTCATTTCATTTTATTATACATTCTATCCAATTGTATAATAAAAACACAGTTCCAATTACTGAAATACACTTTATAATAAAATTGCTGGTATTATTCTATAACCAAAGGTTAATAGGTTCACCTCCAAATAAAAAGGCAAAGTGTTTTTATTCATAAATGAGAATTTCTATTCCCAGCCACTTATACAGGAAGTGCCAATAAGATTTCATTGTGGAAATTTTAACACAATATAACTTCTATGCATGCTTAATTTAGCACAGCCAAAGAAGAAACATCTTCAAGATGTTCCAAGTGTGAGGCCCACTCCAAATGTAGATGACTCATGTTTATGGATGTGATTAATAAACTGCTAGTGCAGTCAGCTGTAGAGTAGAAATTTTAGCTAGTTCAAATGTACATTCAAAATAATGTACTTCTAAATTATCAAATTCTTTTTGTACTTTCATTCCAGATAATCCCTCTACTTGAGCAAAAACTATGAATTCATCATCATTTTGCTGTGATTTATATATAGTTTGACAATTATTTTTTATCTTACTTTAAATCAACAAGCATCTGCGAGAAAAATTTTTTAAAAAAGCTTACAGGAAAAAATTCCAATTAACTTATCAGGTACAGAAAATTTATTTGCATTAAGCGTGCTATTTTTCCTCAATCTCTCCTGTTTATGACTAACTGCATACCATTCAACTAATATAAAAGTGTTTACTAAAAGATCAGAGAAGTTATCCACCTTCACAGCCATTTGGAAGAGAAAAAAGTCTTTCTACTCTTTCCAAAATGGGTTATAAACACATCCCTAGAGCAATTTCAAACAAATATATTCCTCTGCAATTTGATTCTGAAAAAATTGTATACAAATGAAAATTACACACAGAGAATACTTAAATCATGACTATGGAACAACAATTACTACATCTGGATACACAATTAGGCAACTAATTATTTCAAAAATGCAATCGTGCACACAAATAGATACTCACTAATTTCCCTCCCACTCTAATCCCTTAACTTCCTCTTGTGTTTTTCACATCAATTTTAGCTCTCCTATCACTTTTTTCTCTATTAAGAACAATTTGTTAAATGGTTTTTTATCTTCCACTAACATATGCAATTCAATTATGTTTTCCTGTCAATGTATCCATCAATGAGGATGATTAGCATCCATTATCTGACCCTTCATTTTCTATATGACCTTTGTAAAATCAGTGGCATAAAAGAAATTCTTGTTTCTTTGGTTTGTGTCAGCAGTAACAACAAGAGAAACATACCAAATATAAGACATTAGGAATATATCACAGTAAATTCAACCACAGTGCAATTTCCGTTATATTTCAACAGTCACCATGGAACTTTTAAGTCTCTGTTTCACTTATTCTTTTCAGACATTCTTACCCCCCCCCAAAAAAAAGGAAGAAAGGAAACAATTGAAAATTCATACTTCAATATTAACTACAGGATTGTGTCTTCATTCCAAGTAGAGTCAGAGATTTAAAAATTAAATGATTAGCACATAAGCTCTAAATAAAAGTAAAATTGGGTTTTCTTCAACCTTCTGATAGGAATTTCAGGTTCAAAATAGCTTCTGGCTAACATCATGTAATGCTGCAGTTACCAACTTGTCACTAAAACCGTTGAAGACAGCCTTTAAAACCAGAACTAACAGATAATCAATTCCCATAATCTATAAGAGAAAGATAGGTTCTAACTTTGAAATCCTAAAGAGAATTTAGTTATTCAATGGCATACTCAGCTTTCACTTCCAACTGACTGGCTTGTAGACATAGAAAATTAAGAACATATCCTTCTTTTGGTTTTTCCTTCAACTTTTAAGTTCAAGGGTACATGTGCAGGATGTGCAGGTTTGTTACATAAGTAAACATGTGCCATGGTGGTTGCTGCACAGATCATCTCACCACCTAGGTATTAAGCCTACCACATATTACCTATTCTTCCTGATACCATCCCTCCCCACAAACCATCCCACCCCCACAAGTCCCAGTGTGTGGTGTTCCCCCATGTGTCCATGTGTTCTCATCATACAGTTCCCACTTATAAGTAAGAACATGTGGTGTTTGGTTTTCCATTCCAGCGTTAGTTTGCTGAGGATAGTGGCTTCCAACTCCAACCATGTCGCTGCAAAGGACATGAGCTCGACTTTTTAATGGCTGCATAGTATTCCATGGTGTATATGTACCACATTTTCTTTATCCAGTCTATCATTAGTGGGCATTTAAGTTGATTCCATGTCTTTGCTTTTGTAAATAGTGCTGCAGTGAACATACACATGCATGTATCTTTATAATAGAATGATTTATATTCCTTTGGGTGTATACCCAGTAATGGGATTGCTGGGTCAAATAGTATTTCTGCCTCAAGGTCTTCAAGGAATTGCCACACTGTCTTCCAAAATGGTTGAACTAATTTACACTCCAACAGTGTAAAAGCATTCCTTTTTCTCTACAACCTTACCAGTATCTGTTGTTTTTTGATTTTTAATCACAGCCATCCTGACTGGTGTGAGATAATGTCTCATTGTGGTTTTGATTTGCATTTCGCTAATGATGTGATGAGCTTTTTTTCAGACGCTTGTTTGCTGCATGAATGCTTTCTTTCGCAAAGTGTCTGTTCATGTCCTTTGCCCACTTTTTAATTGGGTCATTGGTTTATTTCTTGTAAATCTGTTTAAGTTCTGGATATTAGACTTTTGTCAGACGGCCAGATTGCAAAAATTTTCTCCTATTCTGTAGGTTGTCTGTTCACTCTGATAGTTTTTTTTCTTTTTCTGTGCAGGGGCTCTTTAGTTTAATTAGATCCAATTTGTCAATTTTTGCTTTTGTTGCAATTGTTTTTGGCATTTTCATCATGAAATCTTTGCCTGTACCTATATCCTGAATGGTAATGCCTAGATTTTCTTCTAGGGTTTTTATAGTCTTAGGTTTTACATTTAAGTCTTTAATTCAACCTGAGTTAATTTTTATATATGGTGTAAGGAAGGGGTCAAATTTCAATTTTCTGCATAGGACTAGCCCATTCTCCCAGCACCATTTATTAAGTAGGGAATCCTTTTTCTCATTGCTTGTTTCTGTCAGATTTGTCAAGGATCAGATGTTGTAGGTGTGTGGTATTATTTCTGAGTTCTCTATTCTCTTCCATTGGTCTATGTGTCTGTTCTTTTGTTTTTCTTTCTTTCTTGTTTCATTTTTTTTTTTTTTTTTTGAGGTGGAGTCTCACTCTGTTGCCCAGGCTGGAGTGCAGTGGCACAATCTCAGCTCTGCAACCTCTGCCTCCCAGGTTCAAGCAATTCTTCTGTCTCAGCCTCCTGAGTAGCAGAGATTACAGGTGCATGCCACCACACCTGGCTAATTTTTGTATTTTTAGTAGAGATGGGGTTTCACCATGTTGGCCAGGCTGGTCTCAAGCTCCTGACCTCATGATCTGCCTGTCTTCGCCAATTTTAGTATATGTGCTGCCAAAGCAAGCACTCCTTCTTTTCTTTACTGGATAAAAGGGACCCAGAGTTCTTGGTTTGGGGAATTTTACTTAGAGGCAAATGCTCTTTCTCCCACCATTCCAGCATTTTTAAGAAAAAAAGTGGGCAGAAAGTAGGGGAGAGAGGCCCGCAATGCCACATGTTCCAAAAGGCTTAGTCTGCAGAAGTAGAGCCTTTGGTTGATGAAATGGGGAGAAAAGGTGAACAGAGGACAGAGAAGCAATCCTGATAGGTTGGGAATTACAGATGCCATGTATGACTTCTTATGGTATCAAAGAATCAGGCTGCAGAAGCTGAAAGATCAAAAGCTAACTGAGAGGAGATACTTTAAATAAAAATTACCAGAAAATGGTCATTGAAATGGCAACTAAACCCAACAATGTTCATTAAACTGTAAACTGGATGTTGAAGTTTTCACCACCATTGTAATAGAAAAAGAGCTGGACCAAAAAACTTCAATTTGGGTATCTTTGTGGCTTTACTTAAAATTGTGTAAAATATATATATATTATAAAACACATAGATAATACATAATATATATTTATTATATATTATATATTTAATATATTTTTATATATTATATATTATAAAACAAATATATATATATTTGATTCTCTAGTTATTTTAGTCGGGAGAGATATAGATATAGATATAGATACACACACACACACACACACACACATACAAAACACAGAACAGGGGAAAGAGAACAGTGCTCCAAAAATTCAGAACAAACCTCTGAAAAATGTTTACTGCAGAATTCAAAAGAAAAACTTAGAAGACTACTTGGTATCCTTAATAAAGAACCAGGAGATTGGCCTCTATGGAAAGAAAACAGGATGAAATGAAGACGATTCCAGGCAGGTTAAACAAGGCAATGGACAATGGGTAAAATGAAAAGGGAGAGAGAATTTTTTTAAAGGATGATTACATAGAAACGAAAAGCAAAGTAGAATAATTAATTGATACTGAAGACAGTGGGTTGAAGCATTATTTAACAGTTCTATAAGCCTTCACAGAGAGACAGGAAAAGAAAAGTATGATAGAGAAGAAGAAAGAATTGAAAAAGAGAGACTAGGGAGCTAACATATAGCTCATCAGCATTCCCAGAGGAGAGTCAGAGAAATAAAACAGAAACAATAACCAAATACACATCCCAAGAAAACTTTCCTAACCTCAGGAAAATGGGTGACATGGCTCCAGGAAAAAAATAAATCAGTAAAAGACCTAAACCTTAACATATCTGGCACTTTTTAAACTACTAAGTAAACAGAAAAAAAAAGAAATCCTGCAAGATTCCAGGAAGAAATAAAACTTTTAACTTAAAACAAATAAAGTATGCTGGCTTCAAATAAAATATAGATTCTAAGGAAATGTTGCAGCCCTTAAGACATTATATACTACAATGTGTGTGCATCTATATATATAATGTGTGTATATACACACACACACATAGTTAAAACTGTAAGAATAAACTAATAGAAATACAGTACTGAAGTCCAACAAAACTCTCTTGAAGAGAAAAAGTAGCTGCAAAATTAAAAGGATCATAAAGCATATGAGTAAATTCAATTAATGAAGTTGGTCTAACAGTTACATTTAAAAGTTTGGATTGTTCAAACAAAGAAAATACTTTTGTAAAAAGTTGATCAAATATTATTCATATAGTAGACAGAGGCTGATAAAAGCTATAAAACATAGAAATTGGCCGGGCGCGGTGGCTCAAGCCTGTAATCCCACCACTTTGGGAGGCCGAGACGGGTGGATCACGAGGTCAGGAGATCGAGACCATCCTGGCCTACATGCTGAAACCCCGTCTCTACTAAAAAAAAAAAAAATACAAAAAATTAGCCGGGCGAGATGGCGGGCGCCTGTAGACCCAGCTACTTGGGAGGCTGAGGCAGGAGAATGGCGTAAACCCGGGAGGCGAAGCTTGCAGTGAGCCGAGATCGTGCCACTGCACTCCAGCCTGGGCGACAGAGCGAGACTCCGTCTCAAAAAAAAAAAAAATAGAAATTATATAAACCATAAGTATGCATAAGTATGTGAAAGACATATACATAACCCAGGGGAATTAATATCAGAAGATAACTTTAAAAATAAAAACGCAAAGACAAACCTTAAAATAAAACATTTCTAAATGGCACAGGCTAAAGAATAAATCCAAATTGCAATTGCAAACTATTTTAAAGTTAAGAACCATTGAAAAATCTATATAAAAATCTAATGATGTGTGGTAAAGGATGGACTCAAAAGGAAAAAAAGCCCATGACATTCAGGGTTCTCATCATTTTAAAAACTGAATAAAATAAAATAACAAAATATTCAACTCAATAAACTGGAGAAGTTCAATAAAGGTCAACAAAATAACCTGAAGAAAAGTCACAGGAACGAATCAATAAAAATCAAAACAGAATGACATATCCATTTAATAACCTAGAAAAAGATCAGAACTCCAAGGAAGGTTGGGAAAAATGAGTTAATAAAAATAAAAGCAGAAAAAGGGCAATTAAATAAGTAGAACTCTGCAAGAGTAAGACAAGAAAATTTAGATTTCATTAAAAATGACAAAGTAGATGTGACCAAATATAGAAACAAGATTAAAAATATGCAAAAGAATAGCATATACAATTCTATTCTGATTAATGTGATAGACTAATGCAGTGGCAATAATGTAAGAAAATATGAAGTGATGAAACTGATCCAGAAAGAAATCGAAACCAGAACATAGTAAAACAAATATACAGCAGAAACAAAAGAAAAAGGCTTTTAGAAAAATTGACCTAAACCAAAAAAGCAAAACAAAAATGGTATAAGAAGTCAGTTATTTCAGAATTACACTATATTCCACAACACAGATAAACAACGGAAGCCTACTGAATTCATTATATTAGGTTGTTGCAAAAGTATTTGTGGTTTTTGCCATTAAAAGTAATGTAATAGCTAATAGCTATTACAAACTTAACACCATACCTGACGATTATTTTTTAAAAGATACACCTATCTCACTTTTTAAAAATGCAAACATAACTAATTAAATATATAAATAAAACTAAGGAATATATTAAAAGAAAAAAATTCACAACAAAATAAGAGTTGTAAATACTGTAAACAATGACACAGAGACAGAAGTATTATTTTCCATGGTAATTCTTTTTCTCAAAAGATCAAAAGAGAAGGATACAATGGGAGTTATGTCATTCTAGATTTTAAAGTGTATTAGAAACCTATAACAAGGAAAATACTATGACACTATCTCTAGACAAGAAAGACAAATGATTAAAAGAGGTTTGATGCCACAGACATCCAAATATGTCTAGTGTAAGATTTTAGTATAAGTAAATGTGACATTTCAACTCACTGGAGAAGCTATAGACTAATCAAGAAAAGCTATTAAGAAAATTGACTTGTACATGCCAGCAAGTTCTCAGGTCACAAGAAGAAAGGCACAACTCCAGAGGTTAGCCTTTAAATTCAGCCGGACAAACCATCTGAAAGTGAAATGGCCCATGGAACATGCCAATGGGACTGCGAAAGTACATCAACTCTGTCTGCATTTACTAGTCAGCCCTTTTCTTTCTTCTCCAACCTTTATTTATCACTGTCCCTAAATCACACTAGATTAGCAAAGAAAATATTAGGCTGGTGCAAAATTAATTGCGGTTTTTGCTATGAAAAGTAATGGCAAATAATAACAATGTTCCCACAGATTATGCCCCTCAAAATTAACCAAAATAGTAAAGTATGGAGGGTGAAAGCCTATAGTTTGTGACCAGCCTGGTCAACCTGGTGAAACTCCGTCTCTACTAAAACTACAAAAATTAGCTGGGCATGGTGGTGGACACCTGTAATCCAAGCTACTCAGGAGGCTGAGGCAGGAGAATCATTTGAACACAGGAGGCTGAGGTTGCAGTGAGCTGAGATAGTACTCCAGCCTGGGCAACAAGAGCAAAACTCCATCAAAAAAAAAACAAAAAACAAAACAAAAAGAAGTCGTTTTGTTCACAGGCCATTACTTATTTCCATGACAATTTAAAAATGGAGATGTTTCTATTCTATTTATATAGAAGAGCAGGAGTGTATAGTCTCATAAAATTCCACTGAGAAAAAAGAAAATACAAATTCTGTCTCAACATATGGGAAATATTTTCATACCCTAAAGCCTAGTAATTTTCAAATTCTATCATGCTTGACTTTCCAGCTAACCTTCTCTTTTTCAATGTGTTCTACATTATAACCTTTTGCAAAACTGAATTTAAATTAATTTTATTTTGAATATTTTCCAACATCCCTTGTTGAATTCTGAGGTACCAAATAGCCAGGATTGGAGGTTTCTAAACTAGTCTGACCCACCCCCTTCTGGGTCTGTTTCTTATGCTGCTGTAGACATTTAAGGATTGTCCAACTTTAAAAACCAATAATAACAAATCTTTGGTAACTGGTGGCAAAACTAATGCTATTGTAAGATTATCAGTCCATCAGCAAAAAGAAGAGCCAGAAACCCCACAAAGGCTTGTGTTTCTAAATGTTGCTACATAAGGCAAAATTTGATCAAAGTGCACTTTAGGATGCTCTCCAAAGAATGTTACACTCTAACACAGCATGGTTTATAATTACAGCATTATGGAAACAGCCAAAGAATAAAATTGAATCTGTAGTTTTCACAACCAGTTTTCTTCTGGGTTCCAAGATAATTCAGATGGCAAAACAAATGCCCCAAGACTGAGCTGAGGGATTCGAATTTGAAAATCCTCCCTGGCTCCCAGTCTTTTTTCCGGATAACGAACCTGCTCCTGCCCCACCACCACCACCATTTTCCTCAGATATCCTACTCTGCCTCTCAGTGATTTAGTGAGAAACTCTTCTCCGAAAAAATATAAATTGGCAGATAACGACCAAGTAGAATAGGTATTTATGTTGCCTCTATGTTTGCCTTCATATATATTATAAACATACTGAGCTCTAAAAGTACATGGCTTTCTGCCTAGATATTCACTGTTTAGTTTATTCTGAGTGCTTGGTGGGAAACTCTTAATATTACTTAAATATTGTTATGGGTGAATCTGTCAAGAAAAAGTCACTAATACTCAAATCAATAAATGTCATTTATGGGCATAGCATCTGCCTCTGAAAGACAGTCTAGGGAGAGGGAGAAACATGAGGGAGGATGGGGAGGGGAGGAGCTGCAACAGGAAGCTAAATTTAAATTCAGATTACAATGAATTCTGTTTCCTACAACTTCCACTCTCAAAAGCAGCCACATTTATAGAAAAAGAGAAGTATAATGGTCACTGTTCACAATGAGTCTAACCATAAACAACTGGACAAACTAAAACTATGGAAACCAGTGGATCCTGAAACTTTGACATTAAAAATTCAATTTAGAAAAAAAAAATTGAAATAGGTAATCTCATTAGTAGACTAGATAAAGAGATGGACACTTAGGCTTTTTCCCTTCTTCCAGGAATTTGGAAACTAAATCATTTTCGATCAGTTTGCTTCTCTGATAAGAAAGTCCACTCCCTCAGGGTTATAATATTTCTTAAGAGAGAACACTGAAAGCACAACTGTTGAAAGAAAAGAAAAGGAAAAAAGACTCATTTTTTGTCTCTTCATGTGATCTACAGATGAAAACATCAGGAATGGGGGCCTCAGGGATATGCTGAAATGGCACAACAACAGTGCCATATTAGCAGCAGGTGAGAAATATTAGTTCCTTAGAGCAATGCTAATTTGCTTATATATCATATAATCATTTGGACTACTGGCTAAATTATGGAGAATAAGACCTAGACACTATGTAAGACATGTGGACTAGTTAATGTCACAATAAAAAGATTTTAATACAGAAATCCTTGACGTTTTATTTAAATTCATAATCTAATATATAAGTAACATCATTTGAGTGCACTTGTTCTCCTTGATTTCACTTTGGAGTTTTGATGGAAATGAATTGATTTGTGGATGTGAATGCCTTTTTTCCTCTTTGAGAAGTAGGAAAGAATAGCACCTTACCACTAGTGCTTCCCATGGCTGCCGTACTGAAGTGGCATCCTGGAGAACCTTTCCTTCTTCAAATTCTCTCCTTTTTTAAAAAATGCAAAGTCCCCAGTCTTGGCCCTCTCTTTGACCTTACAGTTGTGAAATCAATGAAAACAATAATCCCACTTTACCAGCATTTAAAAAATCACATACAGTGAGCACCTCATTTTGAGAAGAACAATAAAAATCAAGAATGTTTGCTTTATGATGACCATGATAGTAGAGGGTTTGGGGAAAAAATATATGAGTAATAGCTGATAGAACTAACAGTGTCTCACTTGGAGAAGGGAAGGTTTAAAAAATGAATGAGGGGGAGAGGAACTGAAGTTTATTCTGCAAAGTTCCAGTGGGCAAGTAGCAAAGACCGGTTAAATGCTCAAAAAAGCCACACCTTCCTTCCAGGAAAACAGGTAAACTATTTTCCAGCCACCCTAGCAGAAAAGTGGGGCTGTGTGATTGACTTCTGGCCAACAGAATAGGGTTCTAACAGACCCAGACATTATAACCTCCCAAGTGCGTCTGCACATGCTCCTGAGAAACGGATTAGTAGTAGCCAGCAAATCCAGCCTTTGCTCTTGCTTTACTTCTGACACACTTCTTCCTGAATCTTCCTTTATGGAATCTTTCTGTAGTCTCTCCTTTCTCTTACTCTTTGAATCTTTGCTCACCTCTTTCAACATCTTTTTACACCTTTTGTACAAGTATGTTCCCTCCCTAGCCAAACAAGAAATTCTGCAAGTGGGGGATAATCATTCTATGTGCTCTCCTGTGTTCCCACCAGCATACCTCGTAACATTCCCCATACACAGGAAATATGAAGTTTCACACTTAAGCAATTTCTATTAGCTAAGCAGAGTCAAAGTTTTTGTTTTTTGTTTGTATGTTTGTTTGTTTTGAGGTGGATTTTGCTCTTGTTGCCCAGGCTGGTGTGCAATGGCGCCATCTCAGCTCACCACAACCTCCACCTCCCAGGTTCAAGCAATTCTCCTGCCTCAGCCTCCCCAGAGCTGGGATTACAGGCACGTGCTGCCATACCTGGCTAATTTTGTATTTTTAGTAGAAACGGGGTTTCTCTGTGTTGGTCAGGCTGATCTCAAACTCCCAACCTCAGGTGATCTGCCCACCTCGGCCTCCCAAAGTGCTGGGATTACAGGTATAAGCCACTGCAACTGGCCTAAAATAAGCATTTATTTCTATAAGTGATT
Source organism: Colobus angolensis palliatus (assembly GCF_000951035.1). Classification (NCBI taxonomy): domain Eukaryota; kingdom Metazoa; phylum Chordata; class Mammalia; order Primates; family Cercopithecidae; genus Colobus; species Colobus angolensis. The sequence continues at coordinate 559,809 of NW_012115289.1, read as the reverse complement.
ACTGACACATTTCTAATCTCCAGGTATCTGTATCTTGTGTTCCACAGCCGAAACACCACTTAGAAAGTGAGGCTACATGTGCTGAGCTAGTTTCAGATTCACAGAAACATCTGTTTGTCTTCTGGAGTGGATAGGAACATTGTATAGACCTCATACCAGTGGATCAAGGGCAAAAATAAAAATTTCATGACTTAAGTTTAAATTTCTAGGTAAACACTGACATATCCTTTAAAATAATCTCTAATGTTTAACCCAACCCAGGTCTTAATGTTAAAACAACATAAATTGGTCAGGTTCCTCACATAAAAGGGAAAATGGAATATAGGATTGCTAGCAAGATGGTCAAATAGGAACAGCTCCGGTCTGCAGCTCCCAGCAAGATCAACACAGAAGGCAGGTGATTTCTGCATTTCCAACTGAGGTACCTGGTTCAGCTCATTGGGACTGGTTGGACAGTGGGTGCAGCCCACATAGGGTGAGCCAAAGCAGAGCGGGGCATCGCCTCACCCAGGAAGTGCAAGGGATTGGGGAATTTTCTCTCCTACCCAAGGGAAGCAGTGAGGGACTGAGCCTGAGGAACCATGCACACTCGGGCCCAGATACTGCGCTTTTCCCATGGTCTTTGCAACCTGCAGTCCAGGAGATTCCCTCCTGTGCCTACCCCACCAGGGCTATGGGTTTCAAGCACAAAACTAGGCGGCCATTTGAGCAGACATGAAACTAGCTGCAGGAGTTTGTTTGTTTGTTTATTCCATACCCCAGTGGTGCCTGGAACACAAGTGAGACAGAACCATTAACTCCCCTGGAAAGGGGGAAAAGCCAGGGAGCCTAGTAATCTTGCTCGGCAGGTTGCACCCCCACAGAGCAGAGCAAACTAAAATCCACTGGCTTGAAATTCTCACTGCCAGCACAGAAACAGTCTGAGATTGACCTGGGACACTGGAGCTTGATGGGAGGAGGGGCATCCACCATTGTTGAGGCTTGAGTAGGCGGTTTTCCCCCTCGTAGTGTAAACAAAGCCACTGGGAAGTTGGAACTTGGTGGAGCCCACTGAAACTCAGCAAGGCCACTGTGGCCAGATAGCCAGATTTCTCCTCTCTGGGAAGAGCATCTCTGAAAAAAAGGCAGCAGCCCCAGTCAGGCACTTATAGATAAAACCCCCATCTCCATGGGACACAGCACCTGGGGGAAGGGGTGGCTGTGGGTGCAGCTTCAGCAGACTTAAACGTCCCTGCCTGACAGCTGTGAAAAGAGCAGTGGACCTCCCAGTACAGCGTTCGAGCTCTATTAAGGGTCAGACTGCCTCCTCAAGTGGGTCCCTGACCCCTGTGAATCCTGACTGGGAGACACCTCCCAGCAGGGGCCGACAGACACCTCATACAGGAGAATTCTGACTGGCATCTGGCAGGTGCCCCTCTGGGATGAAGCTTCCAGAGGAAAGAACAGGTGGCAATCTTTGCTGTTCTGCAGACTCCTCTGGTGATACCCAGGCAAATAGGGTCTGAGTGGACCTCCAGCAAACTCCAGCAGAACTGGGGCAGAGAGGCCTGACTGTTAGAAGGAAAAGTAACAGAAAGGAAGAACAGTCAGAGACTCCATCAGAAAGCCACCAATATCAAAGATCTAAGGTAGATAAACCCACAAAGATGGGGAAAAAACAGCGCAAAAAGGCTGAAAATTCCAAAAAACAGAACGTCTCTTCTCCTCCAAAGGATCACAGCTCTTCACCAGCAAGGGAACAAAACTGGATGGAGAATGACTTTAATGAATTGACAGAAGTAGCCTTCAGAAGGTGGGTAATAACAATCTCCTACAAGCTGAAGGAGCATGTTCTAACCCAATACAAGGAAGCTAAGAACTGTGAAAAAAGGTCAGATGAATTGCTAGCTAGAATAACCCGTTTTTAGAGAAGAACATAAATGACCTGATGGACTAGAAAAACACAGCACAAAAACTTGGTGAAACATACGCAAATATCAATAGCTGAATCGATAAGCAGAAGAAAGGATAGCAGATATTGAAGAGCAACTCAGTGAAATCAAGCAAAAGACAAGATTAGAGAAAAAAGAATAAAAAGAAACGAACAAAGCCTCCAAGAAATATGGGACTATGTGAAAAGACCAAATCTATGTCTGATTAGTGTACCTGAAAGTGATGGGGAGAATGGAATCAAGTTGGAAAACACTCTTCAGGGTATTATCTAGGAGAATTTCCCAACCTAGTAAGGCAGGCCAACATTCAAATTCAGGAAATACAGAGAACACCACAAAGATACTTGTCAAGAAGAGCAACCCTAAGACACATAATTGTCAGATTCACCAAGGTTGAAATGAAGGAAAAAATGTTAGGTGCAGTCAGAGAGAAAGATTGGGTTACCCACAAAGGAAAGTCCATCAGACTAACTTTGGATCTCTATGCAGAAAGTCTACAAGCCAGAAGAAAGTGGGGGCTAATATTCAACATTCTTAAAGAATTTCAAACGAGAATTTCATATCCAGCCAAACTAACCTTCATAACTGAAGGAGAATAAAATCCTTTACAGACAAGCAAATATTGAGAGATTTTGTCATCACCAGGCCTGCCTTAAAATAGCTCCTGAAGGAAGGACTAAACATGGAAAGGAACAACCAGTACCAGCCACTGCAAAAACATACCAAAGTATAAAGACCATTGACACTATGAAGAAACTGCATCAACTAATGGGCAAAATAACCAGCTAGCATCATAATGACAGGGTCAAATTCACACATAACAATATTAACTTTAAATGTAAATGGCCCAAATGCCCCAATTAAAAGACACAGATGGGCAAATTGGATAAAGAGTCAAGACCCATCAGTGTGCTATATGCAGGAGACCCATCTCACATGCAAAGACACACACAGGCTCAAATTAAAGGGATGGTGGAATATTTACCAAGCAAATGGAAAGCAAAACAAAAGCAGGAGTTGCAATCCTAATCTCTGATAAGACAGAGTTCAAATGAACAAAGATCAAAAGAGACAAAGAAAGGCATTATATAATGGTAAAGGGATCAATGCAACAAGAAGAGCTAACTATCCTAAATATAGATGCACCCAATACAGGAGCATCCAGATTCACAAAGCAAGTTCTTAGAGACCTACAAAGAGACTTAGACTCCCACACAAGAATAGTGGAATACTTTAATACTCCACTGTCAATATTAGACAGATCAACGAGACAGAAAATTAACAAGGATATTCAAGACTTGAACTCAGCTTTGGAATAAGCAGAACTAATAGACATCTACAGAACTTTCTAGCCCAAATCAATGGAACATACATTCTTCTCAGTGCCTCATTGCACTTATTCTAAAATTGACCACATTATTGAAGTAAAACACTCCTCAGCAAATGCAAACAAATGGAAATCATAACAGTCTCTCAGACCACAGTGCAATCAAATTAGAACTCAGGATTAAGAAACTCACACAAAATTGCACAACTACATGGAAAATGAACAACCTGCTCCTGAATTACTACTGGGTAAATAATGAAATGAAGGCAGAAATAAAGATGTTCTTTGAAACCAATGAGAACAAAGACACAACATACCAGAATCTCTGGGACTCATTTAAAGCAGTGTGCAGAGGGAAATTTACAGCACTAGATGCCCACAAGAGAAAGCAGGAAAGATCTAAAATCAACACCTTAACATCACAATTAAAAGAACTAGAGAAACAAGAGCAAACAAATTCAAAAGCTAGCAGAAGACAAGAAATAACAAAGATTAGAGCTGAATTAAAGGAGATAGAGACATGGAAAATCCTTCAAAAAAATCAATGAATCCAGGACCTGGTTTTTTGAAAAGATAAAAAAAATAGACTGCTAGACAGACTAATAAAGAAGAAAAGAGAGGAAAAATCAAATAGATGCAATTAAAAAATGATATGGGGGATATCACAGCTGATCCCATAGAAACACGAACTATCATCAGAAAAGACAATGAACACCTCTACATAAATAAACTAGAAAATCTAGAAGAAATGGATAAATTCCTGGACACATACACCCTCCCAAGTTTACCTCAGGAAGAAGTTGAATCCTTGAATAGACCAATAATAGGTTCTGAAATTGAGGAAGTAATAAATAGCCTACCACCCAAAAAGAGCCCAGGACTAGATGGATTCCCAGTTGAATTCTACCAGAGGTACAAAGAGAAGAGCTGGTACTATTTCTGCTGAAGCTATTCCAAAAAATTGAAAAGGAGGGACTCCTCCCTAACTCATTCTATGAGACCAGCATCATCCTGATACCAAAACCTGGCAGAGATATAACAAAAAAAGAAAACTTCAGGCTGATATCCCTGATGAACATCGATGCAAAAGTCCTCAATAAAATTCTGCAAACTGAATCCAGCAGCACATCAAAAAGCTTATCCACCATGATCAAGTCGGCTTCATCCCTGGGATGCAAGTCTGGTTCAACATACACAAATCAATAAATGTAATCCATCACATAAACAGAAGCAATGACAAAAACCACATAATTATTTCAGTAGATGCAGAAAAGGACTCCGACAAAATTCAACAGCCCTTCATGCTAAAAACTCTCAATAAACTAGGTATTGGTGGAATGTATCGCAAAATAATAAGAGCTATTTATGACAAACCCACAGCCAATATCATAGTGAGTGGGCAAAAACTGGAAGCATTCCCTTTGAAAACTGGCACAAGACAAGGATACCCTCTCTTACCACTCCTCTTCAACACAGTATTGGAAGTTCTGGCCAGGGCAATCAGGCAAGAGAAAGAAATAAAAGTTATTCAAATAGGAAAAAAGGAGGCCAAACTGTCTCTGTTTGCAGATGACATGATCATATATTGAGAAAGCCCCATTATCTCAACCCAAAATCTCCTTAAGCTGACAAGCAACTTCAGCAAAGTCTCAGGATACAAAATCAATTGGCAAAAATCACAAGGATTCCTGTACAACAGTAACACATAGATCATGCATAAACTCCCATTCACAATTGCTACTAAGAGAATAAAATACCTAGGAATACAACTTACAAGGGATGTGAAGGACCTCTTCAAGGAGAATTACAAACCACTGCTCAATGAAATAAAAGAGGACACAAACAAATGGGAAAACGTTCCATGCTCATGGATAGGAAGAATCAATATCATGAAAATGGCCATACTGCCCAAAGTAATTTATAGAAATGCTATCCCCATCAAACTACCATTGATTTTCTTCACAGAATTAGAAGAAACTGCTTTAAACTTTATATGGGACCAAAAAAGAACCTTCATAGCCAAGACAATCCTAAGCAAAAAGAATAAAGCTGGAGGCATCACACTACTTGACTTCAAACTATACTACAAGGCTACAGTAATCAAAACAGCATGGTACTGGTACTAAAACAGATATACGGACCAAGGGAACAGACCAGAGGCCTCAGAAATAATGCCACACATCTACAGCCATCTGATCTTTGACAAACATGACACAAACAAGCAATGGGGAAAGGATTCCCTATTTAATAAGTGATGTTGGAAAATTATACCAAATTTATACCAAAATTAACTCAAGGTGGATTAAAGACTTAAACATAAGACCTAAAACCATAAAAATCCTAGAAGAAAACCTAGGCAATACCATTCAAGGCATAGGCATGGGCAAAGACTTCATGTCTGAAACACCAAAAGCAATGGTAATAAAAGCCAAAGTTGACAAATGGGATCTAATTAAACTAAAGAGTTTCTGCAGAGCAAAATAAACTGTCATCAGAGTGAACAGCAACCTACAAAATGGGAGAAAATGTTTGCAGTCTATGCATCTGACAAAGGGCTAATATCCAGAATCTACAAGGAACTTGCACCAATTTATAAGAAAAAAACAAACAACCCCATCAAAAAGTGGGCAAAGGATATGAACAGACACTTCTTGAAAGAAGATATTTATGCCCCCAACAAACATAAGAAAAAATGTTCGTCATCACTGGTCATTAGAGAAATGCAAATCAAAACCACAGTGAGATACCATCTCATGCCAGTTGGAATGGTGATCATTAAAAAGTCAGGAAACGACAGAGGCTGGAGAAGATGTGGAGAAATAGGAACACTTTTATACTGCTGGTGGGAGTGTAAATTAGTTCAACCATTGTGGAAGACAGTGTGGCAGTTCCTCAAGGATCTAGAACTAGAAATACCATTTGACCCAGCAATCCCATTACCGGATATATACCCAAAGGATTATAAGTCATAGAAATAAGTCATTACTGGGTATATACCCAAAGGATTATAAGTCACATGTATGTTTATTGCAGCACTATTCACAATAGCAAAGATTTGGAATCAACCCGAATGTCCATCAATGATAGACTGGATTAAGGAAATGTGGCACATATACACCATGGAATACTATGCAGCCATAAAAAAGGATGAGTTCTTGTTTTTTGCAGGGACATGGTTGAAGCTAGAAACCATCATTCTCAGCAAACTAACATGAGAGAAGAAAACCAAACACTGAATGTTCTCACTCATAAGTGGGAGTTGAACAATGAGAACACAGGGACACAGGGAGGGGAACATCACACACTGGGGCCTGTTGGAGGTTGGGAGCCAGGGAAGGGATAGCATTAGGAGAAATACCTAATGTAGGTGATGGGTTGATGGGTGCAGCAAACCACCATGGCACATGGTTTGTTACCTATGTAACAAAACTATATGTTCTGCACATGTACCCCAGAACTTAAAGTATAATAAATAAACAAACAGATAAATAAATAAAATCAACAAAATAATAAAAGGAAATTTTTTTCCCTCAGCTAGTTCACATAATAAATACATAAACCTATCTTGGTGGATATGTAAGGCTGACAATATGTGTATTCTGCTGTTGTTCAAGAACATTGTGTACAAATATCAATTAGATTCAGTTGATTAATTGTGTTATTCAGGTCAATTTTATTTGTAAATATTTCTTGTCTGTTTTACCTTTCAATGTGGAAACTGTGTTATTAAAATTCCCAACTGGTATAATTAAAAAAATAAATAAATAAATACATAAACCTCAGAGATATCTAAATATTCACATATTTTCAAATGAATACCTTTCTTCCAGCCTCTTCAAACAGTCTAAAAACAAAAAAAAAAATCACCGATTTTTTATCCCTCTCACTTCTTTCAAAACCTTTCATCTTATTTATACAGATGTTGTTAACTCAGGTTTTTCACAAAATATGGATACATCATGGATTTCTTAATTAGCAAAAGAAAATGTATATTACCAAGAATATGGGAACAGGCCCTAAATCTTGGCTAGTAATTCCATGGCTCTTCTCAAGCTAACTCACTCCCCACTAGTCACAACTACCACGTTTCAGGCAACCTCACCTCCACCAGCAACACGCCCCCACTACACCACTGCCTGAGCATGCAAAGGAATACCACTGCCCCATTACCACCAGTGCCCCCACCACAATAAACATGCATGCAACTCACTGTGCTGCTGTGGCTGTTGACATGCACAAGCAAGCATGGATGCTGCTGCCATCACTCCAGTGAAGTGCTTTGGCCAGTACACCCCATTGAAATGTTATGACCAGCAGATCAGGAACTTCTTTACCCCTCAACCACAGCAGGTTGCTAACCTTGAGGGACCAGAAAACAAGGTCAGAGGCCTGGTACTGTCCCCCAGAGTTAGAGTATGCAGCCAAAAGTGCTAAGCTGAGCCTTGGCCCCCTAAAATCTTCCAAAAATGAAGCAAGTGGACTGAACCCACCTTATACCACAATCGAACCCCCAAAGTCATCAAAGATCAAACCAAAAAGTTCCATCTAAAGGACAGCAACTTCAAAGACAGAAGAAATATCAGCTCACACAGATGAGAAAGAACCATCACAAGAACTCTGACAACTCAAAAACCCAGAGTATCTTCTTAGCTCCAAATGATTGCACTAGTTCCTCAGCAATGGTTCTTAACCAGGCTGAGATGGCTGAAATGACAGATATAGAATTCAGAATATGAATAGGAACAAAGATCATAGAGATTCGGGAGAAAGTTGAAAACCAATCCAAGAAATTTAAGAATAAAATAAAACAATATAGGGGCTGAAAGATGAAATGGCCATTTTAAGAAAGAAATAAACTAATGTGATGGAGAAAAAAAAAACTCCTTTCAGGAATTTCATAATATGACCACATGTATTAACAGCAGAATAGACCAAGCTGGGGAAAGAATCTGAGTTCAAATACCAGTTCTCTGAATTAACTCAGTCAGACAAAAAGGAAGAAGAAAAGACTAAAAAAGAAAGAACACAACCTCCAAGAAAAATGGGATTATGTAAAGAGACTAAATCTACAACTCATTGATATCCCTGAATGACAGGGAGTGAAAGCAGACAACTTGGAAAACATATTCGAGAATATTGTTCATGAAAATTTCCCTACCCTCACTAGAGAGGCTAACATTCAAATTCAAAAAATACAGAGAACCCCTGTGAGATACTATTCAACACAATAATCCCCTAGACACACAGTCATCACATTCTTCAAGGCTGAAATGGAGGAAAAAATGTTGAAGGTAGCCAGAGAGAAAGGTCAAGTCACCTTCCAAGGAAACTCCATCAGGTTAACAGCAGGCTTTTCAGCAGAAACCCTACAAGCCAGACGAGGCCAGAAGCCTATATTCAACATTCTTTTTTTTTTTTTTTTTTTTTTTTTTTTTTTTTTTTTTTTTTTTTTTTTGAGACGGAGTCTTGCTCTGCCACCCAGGCTGGAGTGCAGTGGCCAGATCTCAGCTCACTGCAAGCTCCGCCTCCCGGGTTTCCGCCATTCTCCTGCCTCAGCCTCCGGAGTAGCTGGGACTACAGGCGCCCGCCACCTCTTTTTTTGTATTTTTAGTAGAGACGGGGTTTCACCATGTTAGCCAGGATGGTCTCGATCTCCCGACCTCGTGATCTGCCCGTCTCGGCCTCCCAAAGTGCTGGGATTACAGGCTTGAGCCACTGCGCCCGGCCTATTCAGCATTCTTAAAAAAAAGAAATTCCAACTAAGAATTTCATATCTGGCCAAATTAAGTTTCATAAACAAAGGAGAAGTATCATCTTTTGCAGAGAAGCAAATGCTAAGGGAATTCATTACCACCAGACCTGTGTTACAAGAAGTCCATAAGGAAGTACCAAATATGGAAAGAAAAGAACATTACCTACCACCACGAAAACACACTCAAGTACATAGATCACTGATACTATAAAGCAACTCCACAATCAAGTCTGTATAATAACCAGCTAACAACATGATGACAGAATCAACTCCACACGTATCAGTGTTAACTTTGAGTTTAAATGGGCTAAATGTCCCAATTAAAAGACATAGAGTGACAAATTGAATAAAGAAACAAGGCCTAACTGTATGCTGTCTTCAAGAGACCCATCTCACATTCAGTGACACTCATAGGCTCAAAGTAAAGGAATGAAGAAAATTCTACCAAGCAGGGCATGGGTTTGTATTATAATTTCAGACAAAATTGACTGTAAACTGACAATGATCAAAAGACAAATAAGGGCATTATGTAATGGTAAAGCATTCAATTCGATATGAAGACCTAACTATCCTGAATATATATATGCATCCAACACAGGAGCACCCAGATTCATAAAACAAGTTCTTAGAGACCTACAAAGAGATTTAGATAACCACATAATAATAGTGGGAGACTTCAACACCCCATTCACAGTACCAGACAGATCACTGAGGCAGAAAACTAACAAACATATATTCGAGACTTGAACTTGACACTTGACCTAATTGGCCTAACAGACATCTACAGAACTCTCCAACCAAAAACAACAGAATATACATTATTCTCACCTGCACATGGCACATACTCTAGAATCTACCACACAATGTGCCATAAAACAATTCTCAGCAAATTCAAAAAAATGGAAATCATACCAACCACACTATCAGATCACAGCTTAATAAAAATAGAAATCAGTTGTATTAGTTTATTCTCACACCGCTATGAAGAAACATCTAAGACTGGGTAATTTATAAAGGAAGAAAGTTTCATTGACTCACAGTTCTGCACTCCTAGGAGACCTCAGGAAACTTACAATCAAGGCAGAAAGCAAAGGAAGGCAGGCACCTTCTTCACAAGGTGGCAGGATGGAGTGAGTGCAAGCAGGAGAAATGCCTGGTGCTTATAAAACCATCAGATGTCATGAGAACTCACTATCACAAGAACTACATGGGCTAAACCACCTCCATGACCCAATTACCTTCACCTGGTCCTGCCCTTGACCTGTGCGGATTGTGAGGATTACAGCTCAAGGTGAGATTTGGGTGGGAACACAGAGCCAAACCATATCATCGGCACTAAGGAAATCACTCAAAACCATACAGTTACATGGAAAATAAGCAACCTGATCCTGAATGACTTTTGGGTAAACATTGAAATTAAGGCAGAAATCAAGAAATTATTTGAAATTAATGAGAACAAAGATACAATATACCAGAATCTCTCTCTTGTCCATGTTAAAGCAGTGTTAAGAGGAGAGTTTATAGATCTAAATGCTCACATCAAAAAGTTAGGAAGGTTTTCATTTAACAACATAACATCACACCTAGAGGAAACAGAAAACGAGCAAACCAACCCAGAAGCTAGCAGAGGAGAGGAAATAACCAAAATCAGAACAGAATTGGGTGAAATTGAAATACAAAAAAAATATGAAAGATCAATGAATCCAGGAGTTGGTTTTTTGAAAGAATAAATAAAATTGATATACCACTAGCTAGACTAACAAAAAAAAGAGACATGATCCAAATAAACAAAATCAGAAATGGTAAAGTGGACGTTACCATCGACCCAACAGAAATACAAAAAACCCTCAGAGACTATAACAAACACCTTTATGCACATAAACCAGAAAATCTAGAATTTTTCAGGGTAAATTCCTGGAAACATACAACCTCCCAAGATTGAACTAGGAAGAAATTCAAATCCTGAACAGACCGATGACAAGTTCTGAAGCTGAATCAGTAATAAAACTCCTACCAACCAGAAAAAGCCCAGGACCAGAAAGATTCACAGGCACATTCTACCAGACATATAAAGAGCCAGCTGGTACAATTCTATCTGAAACTATTCAAAAAAACTGAAGAGGAGGGACTCCTCCCTAACTCATTCTACAAGGCCAGCATCATTCTGATACCAAAGCCTGGAAGAAACAGAAGAAGGAAAGAAAACATCAGGCCAATATTCTTGATGAACATACGTGCAAAAATCCTCAACAAAATACTAGCAAATTCTGTCCTGGATCCATCAGGACATTAAAAAGCTAATTCAGCATAATTAATAGACTTTATCCCTGGGATACAAAGTTAGTTCAAAATACATAAATCAACAAATGTTATTCATCACATAAACAGAGCTAAAAACAGAAACTACATGATCACCTTGATAGATGAGGAAAAAGCTTTCAATAAAATTAAGCATCACTTCATTTTAAAAATCCTCAACAAACTAGGCATTAGAGGAACAAACTTTAAAATAAAAAGAACCATCTATAACAAACCCATAGCCAACATCATACTGAATGGGTAAAAGCTAGAAGTATTCCCCTTGAGAGCCAGCACAAGACAAGGATGCCAAATATCACTACTCTATTCAACACAGTACTGGAACTCCTAGCCAGAGCAATAGGCAAAAGAAAAAAATAAAAGGCATCCAAAGAAGAAGAAAGGAAGTCAAACTATCTGTATGCAGACAGTATGATTTTTTTTTTTTTTTTTTGAGATGGAGTCTTGCTCTGTCACCCAGGCTGGAGTGCAGCGGCACGATCTCGGCTCACTGCAATCTCCACCTCCTGAGTTCAAGTGATTCTCCTGTCTCAGCCTCCCGAGTAGCTGGGATTACAGGCACATGCTGCCATGTCCAGCTAATTTTTTGTATTTTAGTAGAGACAGTGTTTCACCACGTTGCCCAGGCTGGTCTCGAACTCCTGAGCTCAGGCAATCCACCCGCCTCAGCCTCCCAAAGTGCTGGGATTATAGGCATGAGCCATTGCACCCGGCCGACAGTATGATTTGATTCCTAGAAAACCCCATAGTCTCTGCCCAAAACCTTCTAGATCTGATAACTTCAGCAAAGTTTTAGTATACAAAATCAATATTCAAAAATCAGTAGCATTTCTATGCACCAATTACATCCAAGCTGAGAACCAAATCAAGAACACAATCCTACAACAGTCACAAAATAAATAAAATACTTAGGAATACAGCTAGCCAGGGAGGTGAAAAATCTCTACAATGAGAATTACAAAACAATGCTCAAAGAAATCAGAGATAACACAAACCAATAAAAAAAAATTCCACAATCATGCATAGGAAGAATCAATATTGTTAAAATGGTCATACTTCCCAAAGCAATTTACAGATTCAATGCCATTCCTGTCAAACTACCAATGACATTTTTCAAAAAATTTGAAAAACCCATTTAAAAATTCATATGGAACCAAAAAAGAGCATGAATAGCTAAGGCAATTCTTAGCAAATGAATAAAGCTAGAGGCATCATATTATCTGACTTCAAACTATACAAGTCAACAGTAACCAAAACAGCATGATACAGGTACAAAAACAGACATATAGACCAAAGGAACAGACTAGAGAGCCCAGAAATAATACCACACACATAAAATCATCTGACCTTTGACAAAGTCAACAAAGACAATCAATGGGGAAGGGATTCCCTATTCAATAAATGGTGCTAGGATAACTGACTAGCCCTATGCAGATTGATGCTGGACCTCTTTTTTATGTCATATACAACAATTAACCCAAGATGAATTAAAGACTTAAATGTAAAACCTAAAACTATAAAAATGCTGGAAGATAACCAACAAAATACCATTCTGGACTTTGGTCTTGGCAAAGATTTCATGACAAAGATGCCAAAAGCAATTGCAACAAAAATTAAAAATTGACAAATGGTATCTAATTAAACTAATGAGCTTTTGCATAGCAAAATAAACTATCAATATACTAAAGAGACAACCTGCAGAATGGGAGAAAATATTTGCAAACTATGCATCTGACAAAGGTCTAATATACAACATCTATAAGGAACTTAAACAAATTAACAAGCGAAAAACAGCCCCATCACAAAGTGGGCAAAGGACATGAACAGACATTTTTCAGAAGAAGACATACACACAGCCAACAAATATGTAATAATGTTCAACATCACTAATCATTAGACCAATGCAAATCAAAACCACAATAAGATGCTATCTCACACCAGTCAGAATGGCTATGATTAAAAAGTCAAAAAAGTAACAGATGCTGGCAAGGTTGCAGATAAAAGGGAACACTTACATACTGCTGGTGAGAATGCAATTTAGAAGTTCAGCTATTGTGGAAAGCAGTTTGGCAATTTCTGTAAGAACTTAAGTCAGAACTACCATTCAACCCAGCAACCCCATTATTGGGTTTATACCCACAGGAATATAAATAATTCCTCCATAAAGACACATGCATGCATGCGTTCATCACAGCACTATTCACATGAACATTCACTATTCAAAGACATGGAATCAAACTAAATGTCCATCAGTGGTGGACTGCATAAAGAAAATGTGCTATATATACATCATAGAATACTATGCAGCCTAAAAAATGAGATCATGTCCTTTGCAGCAACATGGTTGAAGCTGGAGGCCATTGTCCTAAGCGAATGAATGTAGGAACAGAAAACCAAATGCTGCATGTTCTCACTTACAAGTGGGAGCTAAACACTGAATACATATGGACACACATACACACACACACATACATACGCAAAAAAAAAAAAAAAAATCCCTAACATATTTCAAACTTTTTCAGCTCTTTTCACACCTTTACCTCTCTTTCCTGTCCCCTCACCTTCAGCCAATAATACTGTCTCCAACTTTACAGGAAGATAGAATTCCTAGGAGGGGAACTCTCATCTTCCCCATACCAACCAAGCAATTAAGGGCACTTCTGCAAATCCCTTTCTGCCTACTCCCCTTCTCATGAGCTAACACTACCCATTACCTATTTTCTCTCTCAAATAGCTGTCAGATCCCTGTCAATTAAGTCTTTACCAATGGCTTTTAAACATACTCAAGTCTCTTCCATCTCATCTAGAAAATCTTCCCCAAATCCTACATGTCCTGTTCTTCTCTTCTTATAAGTCTCGTGTCTCTATTCTCATTGCATCCAGTTTCCCAGCCCTCACTCACTCTTCACTCTACTCTAGTCTACCTTTTTCCTCATAAAATAGCTTTTGCTAAAGTTGCCAATGACTTCCATGTCAATAACTCCAAAGAACTGGTTCAAACCTGCTATTTAAGCAGCACTTTATATTGCTGACCATCCCATCTTTATCAAATTATATCTTCCTTATATTTTTGTAACTCTTCCTAACTTTTGTGATATTCTTCCATCTCCTCTGGAGGTTGATCTTCCTTCACACAGCTGTGAGATTAAGTTCCTTAAAGCTTGGTTCCAGGCTCTCCTTTCTTGTCACTCTTTTGTATTTCTCTAGGCAGTGGCATCCATGGCCATGATGTCATGTACCACCTGAACACTTACGATACACACAGGTGTATCTCCAGTGAGGACCTCCACTCTAGGATCCAGACATAGATTTAAGTGTCTACTTGATGTTTCTTTTGTCCCTATCAAAGTCACCCCAAACCAAACATATCCAAAATTGAATTCAAAATCTGCCTTCCAAATCTGATCTGCTTCCAATGTCCCTATTCCACTAAATGGTACCACCGACTGTCAGATAAACTTAGTATCATCCTTACACTTTTGTTCTCCCGACTCTTGTTCAATCTGTCACTGATTTCTTCCCATTTACCTCCTAACTACATCTGATACCCCTCCACTTCTCTCTATCTTCACACCACAGCTCTAGTCCAAGCTCTAGCTGGTCTCTGTCCAAGCTCACAGCAATTCTCTGCTGGTCTTTCCCCAGCATACCTTGGCTTCTCACCAATGCTTCTGTGCTAAACTAAAAAGAGCTGTCTAAATAACAATTATGACTTTGTCACTCAATTATTTTCAGTGACTTTCCTTTGTTCTTGGGATTAAATATCCTTACTACCACTCCAAAGCCTTGCTTTGTCTGGCCTCTGGATGTCTCTTGGCCTCAATTAGCATGATTACCACGCCCTCAACCCCACAGCCTCTCTAGCATTCTCTCAGTCATCAGAATTTCAGTGCCCTGACCTGCTACAGGGATTTTGTCTCCTCTGCCCTCTGCTCCCATTCTTTACCTAGTTAATGCCTATTTAGTTCTCAGCTATTCCCTCTGAGGTAATATGGCCCTGACAAGAACTGACTCTCTGATTAATTTCCTCTGGTAGCACCATGTGCCTGTCTTTGACGGTGTTTGTCAGCTCCAATTTTCTGTTTATTTCTATGAACACTTGATTAAGTGTATGCCTCACTAAAAGGTAAATAAGCTTTATAAGGACAAGACCTCATCTGTTTCCTATACCAATCTATCTCCAAGGCCTAGCTTAGCACCCAACATATTACAAACACTCAAAAGAATTTTTGTTAAGTGAATGAACAAATAAATAAATTGACTATTTACTATTTTGTTCTCAGGGATGTGCTGTCTCTAAAACAGTCTGAATTTGAATATTTTTGAGACTGTAAGAGACTGTTTGTCTAACATTTTATTTTTCACAATGCACCTAACATCTGTCCTTGTAATAAACTAGGAGCACCTCTGCATCATGTTCAGTAGTTTATTATCCATAGGACCCAGCACAGTGCCTAAAAGATGGCAGGTCTCCAAAAGTGTCTCTTGAAAGAACAGAATTGTCAACCCTAACTCAAAGATGCTGTATTGTACAAAGAGAGGCTAACTCCAGATGTGGTAGTGTGCACCTGTAGTCCCAGCTACTAGGGAGGCTGAGTCAGGAGAATGACTTGAACCCAGGAAGGAGAGGTTGCAGTGAGCAAAGATGGTGCCACTGCACTCCAGCCTGGATGACAGAGCGAGACTCCGTCTCAAAACAAAGACAAAAATAAAGAGAGGCGAACTTTGTAGACTGTGAAGTTAGCTTCCTGAACTCAAATTCTGGTCCTGTCGCATACATGTCCAGGGACAAATTATTTAGCTTCCTTAAGTCTCTATAAAATGGAGGTGATAACACCTCTGCCTCATATGGTTACTGTGAACCTCATATGGTTTCACAGTAGGATTTGTGAGATAATCCTATGAAACAACAGAAAACAAAGTATAGTCAACTATAGGTCTCAGAAAAATGATTTCTAAAGAGATTTTATTCAGACTAGAAAACTCAAAGACATGGTAACCCAAAAGCTGGAAGATCCTGTGCACAATGACATAGAAGGGGAAAAAACTAAAAGAACATGGTGAGACTTCCCAGGATATGAGTTACAGCATTTCAAAAAGAATTGCACTGGGGGAGTCATGGAACTAGAGAATGGATATTATATTCTAAGCCTTAAAGACAAACCAAAGGTCTCAGTCACTTTATTCCCACTAAGATTCATTACATTGCCTCTATTATTTCCTAAGCTGATCCCTGAACCACCTAAGTCAAATGAGAACTAAACAATAGATAAACTTCATAGAACTTAATGACTGGTCTGATAGATTCTTCTGGGACAGAAGAAAAGCAATTATAAGGGGAAAATAATCTCAACCAACCTCCCACTTATTTAGCAGCAGTTCAAATATACTGCTTCTTAAAGATCTAAGATTTGTGCCTGATTGCACATATCCCTACAGGTAAAATAATATGAACTAATGGTACCCTGAAAGTCTGCAGGAAGAATTTCAGAAACTTTGTAGATGTCTTTGATGATTGATATCATCCTTAATGGAAAGCAGGGATAGTGGCCTTCCTTTGATAACAATCTATAAGATTTAAGAAATGGATAGGTAACTGTGTTAAAAAAAAAAAATAAAGAATTTATCTAAGAGAAACTACATAGAACTTTACCTCTCTTGTACTTTATTTTTTATTTTTCTATTTTGAGATAATTGTAGATTCACATACAGTTATAAAAAAAATACAAAATCAGTGTATCTTTTACCCAGTTTTCCCCAATGGTAACAATATCACAACCAATATATTGACATTGATATGGTCAAGATATAAAACAGTTCCATTATCAGCAGGCTCTCCCATGTTGCCTCTCTAATAGCCACACCCAGTTTCCTATTCCTTCCCTTCTTAATCCCTAGCAATTACTAATGTATACTAATCTGTTTCCCATTTCATAATTTTGTCATTTGACAATGTTATATAATTTGAATCATATAGTATGTGACCCTTGGGGATTGGCTTTTTCCATTCAGCATAATTCTCTCAAGATTCATCTAGATCATGGAGTGTATCAATAGTTTGTTTCTTTTATTGCTAGGTAGTATTCTACAGTATAGATGTACCACATTTAATCATTCACCACTGAAGGACATCTGTGTTGCTTCCAGTTTTAGGCGATTATAAATAAGACTGTTATAAACACTTACATACAGGTTTTTCTGTGAACACAGAAGTCTTTATTTCTCTGGGATAAATGCCCAGGAGTGCATTTACTAGATAGTATAGTATTTACATGTTTAGTTTTTTGAGAAACTGTCAAACTGTTTTCCAGAGTGGCTGTACCATTTTACATTCCCATTATCCATGTATGAGTGGCCCAGTTTCTCCACATCCTTGCGAGCATTTGCTGTTGTCATTATTTTTTATTTAACCATTCTGATAGGTATCTCTGACTCTCCTTTAAAGGTAAAAGTGAAGATAAGTATAAGGACTTGCCTAAAATCAGGGATAACACTAGACACTTTAATTCAGCAACTTAAATTTTGCCCTATGTTTTTCCTAAAATATGATCAGCTAAATTCAGAAAATTGCACTCTTAGACCATCAGAAAATTTTAAGAATTAAGTAAGGATGAACAACCAGTCAAGTGACCCAACTTCACCTAAAACATTCCATCATGTATATGTTTCTTATGACTTTTTAATCTCATTTAGACTACTATTTGTTACTGTGATTCTCTTAAGCAAATGGTTTTGCCCACACAGAGCTGTTGGCTCACTGACACAGGTTTAACTGGTTAAAGAACTCACAGGTTGTTTCTCACCATTAACAGATACTATATTGTTTTACCATCAGTTATACCTTACTTCTGCTTCTATCTTTACAACTACATACTTTGGTCATTTTTAAAGTCATTCAAGTTTAGATTGCATTGACATTAAATCAAATTATATAGGACAAAAAACTATGTCTTTTCACTGAGGTGGACACAGTAAAAAGTTCCCAGGCTTTCTCTCCTACTTTTAGATAGGTCTTTTTCAGAAGCTTCCTATCTCCCTAAGAAGTCTGAGAGTTACTACAATTTCTTCATCCCCTCTTACATATCCCACACCATAGAAAACCGTTTAACAGAACCTACTGTAGCAGAGGCAAAACTTTATCTCCGCTCTCTTGGAGTCCCAGGTAGACCTGATAATGAAATTGACATACGGTAGATTAATAGGAGAAAAGTACATAACTTTTACATGACACAGGAGCCCTCATAAGGAAATGAAGACCCAAACAAGTGGCCAAACCTAAATGCTGTTACACTTGGTTGAACAAAGAGTGGCAATTGTGGAAAAGTAACTACATTATGTGGGAAGACTAAAGGAAGATCAATAAGAATTGTTTTAACAAGGTCCGTGTGTACAGGATTCTTATGGCTATGACTCCTTGTCAAAGAATGTTTCTTTCCTCTTGGTAGAAGGAGAGTAACTTTCACATGTGACTTTTTATCTCCTGTTTTCAGGGGGAAAAAAAAGAAAATTATTAGACTGCCCTTTTTTCATCTGCTGTTATTCAAGTGCCTTTCACTCAAACTAATCCTTGTAACAAAAATGGCACATTCTGGGTTGCATATTCTGCCATCCTTCACTACTAAATAACAGAACATATGCTTACCTATGTACTAGCTACTTTGTTTCTGGTATATGCCAAACAGAAACGTATATGTGTGAGCCAAAACAAATCTACAAAAATCTTTATACCAGCATCATTTGTAATAGTCCAAATGGAAAATAATCCAAGTTTCCATCAACAGAAGAATGCATACCTAAACTGCCATATAGCAAATATATAGTGGAATATTATACAGCAATGAAAATGAAACAGTAGTTTTACTGTTATAGGCAACAATATAGATGAATATCACAAACATTTACATGGAAGTTACATGGATATATTAAGTATATGAAAATGCATCACATTGAGCAAATGATTTTTATGTTTTTTCTACATTTCTGTTAAACCTAACATAATAGCTTATACAACTATATATAATTTTTAAAGACATGAGTAAAGAAATCAAAGTAATAATTATGATCATGACAATGATGATGATAGAATCTTTCCTCTGACCTCAGACAATTGTCACCAGCCTTTTTTCACAAAAGTTCAACCCTCCTTATTGAGCTTCAGAATTCAGAGTCTTGGTTTTAACAAACTGTTCATATGGCTGGATATCTAGCTCTAGTCACTGGGAGACTAAGGCAATTTGACTTCCTTCCATACAATGACTAAAGGGACACAATGGGGTGTGGTTGGCAGCACCTAGATAAGTAAATAATAATGTTTTGGGGAAAGGAGACTTTTCTGCAGTTTTATGAAGTTTTGGTTACTGTTTCTGAGAAGAGTCCATTCTTCTGGCTCTCCAAGGGAAAAAGACAGGATCCCAGTTCTTATCCCCCAAATGGCAATATTATCTGACCAATTTTTGAACTTCATACAAATGAAATCAAATCATTCAGTATGTACTCTTTTTTAATTGATTTAGTCAACATTGTGTTTGTGATATTCATCTATATTGTTGCCTATAGCAGTAAAACTACTGTTTCATTTTCATTGCTGTATAATATTCCACTATATATTTGCTATATAGCAGTTTAGGTATGCATTCTTCTGTTGATGGAAACTTAGATTGTTTTCCATTTGAACTATTACAAATAATGCTGGTATAAAGATTTTGTAGATTTTTTTTTTTTGGCTCACACATATACATTTCTGTTTGGCATATACCAGAAATGAAATAGCTAGTACATAGGTAAGCATATGTTCTGTTATTTAGTAGTGAAAGATGGCAGAATATGCACCCCAGAATATGCCATTTTGGTATAAGGATTAGTATGAGCTAAGGGCACTTGAATAACAGCAGATGCAAAAACGGCAGTCTAATCTTTTTCCTTTTTTCCCTGAAAACAGGAGATAAAAACTCACATGTGAAAGTTGCTGTCTTTCTGTCAGGAGAAAAGAAACATTCTTTGATGGGGCGTCACAACTAAGAGAATTCTGTACACACAGACCTTGTTAAAATAACTCTTATTGATCTTCCTTTAGTCTTCCCACATAACTTAGTTACTTTTTGACAGTTGTCTTTTCTTTGTTCAACCTAGAATAAAAGCATTTAGGTTTGGCCACTTGTTTGGGTCTTCATTTCCTTATGAGGGCTCCTGTGTTAGGTAAAACTTATGTGCTTTTATCCTACTAATATGGTTTAGCTGTGTCCCCACCCAAATCTCATCTTAAACTGTAGTTCCCATAATCCCCATGTGTCATGAGAGGAACCCAGTAGGAGGTAATTGAATCATGGGCAGGGGGTTACTTCCATGCAGTTCTTGCACTAGTGAGTGAGTTCTCATGAGATCTGATGGTTTTATAAAGGGCACTTCCCCTGCTTCACTCAGCACTTCTCCTTGCTGCCACCATGTGAAGAAGGACATATTTGCTTCCTCTTCCACCATGATTGTAGATTTCCTGAATCCTCCTCAGACCTTTAGAACTGTGAGTCAATTAAACCTCTTTCCTTTATACATTATCCAGTCTCAGGTACATCTTTATTAACAGCATGAGAATGGACTAATATACCTATTAATCTACCTTATGTCAATTTCATTATCAGGTCTACTTGGGACTCCAAGAGAGCAGAGGTAAAGTTTTGCCTCTGCTACAACAGATTCTATTAAATGGTTTTCTACGGGATGGGATATGTAAGCAGAGGGTAAAGAAATTGTAATAACTCTCAGACTTCTTAGGGAGATAGGAAGCTTCTGAAAAAGACCTATCTAAAAGTAGGAGAGAAAGCCTGGGAACGTTTTACTGTGCCCACTCTCAGTGAAAATACATAGTTGTTTGTCCTCTATGATTTGATTTAATGTCAATGCAATCTAAACTTGAATGACTTTTAAAATGACCAAAGCCTGCAGTTGTAAAGATAGAAGTAGAAATGAGGTATAATTGATGGTAAAATAACATAATAGCCATTAATGGTGAGAAACAACCTGTGAGTTCTTTAACCAGTTAAGCCTGTGTCAGTGAGCAAACAGCTCTGCGTGGGCAAAACCATTTGCTTAAGAGAATCACAGTAACAAATAGTTCTAAATGAGATAAAAAAAAGTCACTCTGGGAGGATACACAGTGATCACACTCTTGGTGAGTCTCCAAGCAGGTAGATACAATTACAGCATAGAGGGAAATGCAAGTTTTTTGTGAAAGAAAACTTTGATCTGATTACCTTAATGCTAGAACTTTTTTGAAAAGTAGTTAGACTCAATTATGATGGTAGTCCATTGTCATTCTGTAAATATTCATTAAGTATTCTACGTACCAGGCATTGTGTTAGACGTGATGATACAATGGTAAACAAGAGAGACACAAAGCCTGTCCACAAATGAGCCTACAGTTTAGCAAGGAAGACAGACAAATAAGCCCAAACAATTAAGGGTACTAATGGGAACCCATGGGGAAAGGACCAAAATGAGCCTATAGCAGGAATTAGGGAAGTATGTTCCATGACTTTCTGCCAACAGCAGAGAATGGTCTTGGCATCCATGATAAGTGGAAGTGAGCACAGGGAAAGACCAAGCTCCAGGACAGCACACTGACCATTCCAGGAGTGACCAGCATGGACGGCCCACGCACGTGGAAGAACTACAGCCCAGACAAGCCGAGAACGGGGCCACACCAAGAGAGGGATCCTGCCAACCAACTCCTGTGAAACTGGCATTCTCACAACTTCTTAAATCACCTTAATTCTCAGAGTTGGTGCCATTTTTAAATAAGAAAAAAAAACCATTTTGGACTATAGCAGCATATATATGTATATAGCAGCATATATATATATGGTGTTTATTAATATTTTCTTTGAATAAAAGTTTGTTCTGGGACATTTGAGTCCTTGCTAGCCAGAACATTTGCAGCAATTTACTAAACTGACAAATGGAGAGATGAGCCCATAAGCTACATGGCCATAAGGAGATCAACACATCCATCCAGTACATATGGATCAGGAGTGAAATGTCCCTTTCAGTATATTTGACATGAAATTCCTCAACACTGTTATATTGTATATACCATTAACAGTAAAGGTGAATAAATAAATAAATAATAAATAACTAGTAAAGGTGAATAAATGGTCTGTTTTGTTAGTTACTCAGTAAATATTTATTATATGTCACCATGTGTCAAGCACCAGGTTAGGTTATGGAAAGAACTGGGAAAGTATAAATACAAAGATACTGATCAGAGGCAGCACAACAAGGTAGAAAAACACACACACTTTAGAGCTCAATCACCTGAGGTTTAATCTCAGCTCAACTTCTTACTAAATCAGTTGCCTTGGGTCTGTCACTTAACTCCCCTGAGCCTCATTTCCCTGTCCCATAATGTGATAGTAGAACACTACCCTGAAGTATTCTGCAGAATTAAATGAGATAATATATGCAAAGCATGTAAGAAAAGCCCTGCACCAGAATTTACTGGTACAGAAGAAGCTGAGCCCCAGGTTGTAGCCTACCCCTCCTCTTCATGCCAACTTCTTTCACTGAGATTTGCCAACTTACTGATGGACACCACGGTTTGTCATCCATTCACATTCCCTGCCCTTTGGCCTCCCTTTGTGTGGAATGCAAACTTCCCTCTGAAGGATAGACCTGTGTCTTGGTTATGGACTATCCTGGCAGGAAATTCCAGAGTCCAGATACCCAGACCATGGGAGGGTTAGGGGATATGATTACTTGGACTTACAGAATCCTCACCCTGTGGGGAAGGGGAAGGCAAGGGGAGGGTTTAATTGGGATCCTCTAAAATGCTGGGCTGGGCAGGGAATATCCTTGCTCAAGTCTAAGGGCAGTATGGTTTAGAAGTAAATTCTATGGGAGTATAAGAATTTTAAGGAATAGTCTTTCTACCAGATTATTTCACTGATTGTGTTTCTACAACAATCATCTTTCCTAAGCTACCCTGCTTCAATAGCTATTTTATAGGAATGCTACCCACGTTCCTGCCTTTTCTTGCTTTGAAACTCACTCTGAATCTCTAACAAGTGCAAGGTCTTAAGGTGCTTGCTCATTGTTCTGCGCATGTCACTCTAGCTGTTGGATAAAAGAAAATATTACCTAAACTGCATTCCCTGTGGTTGCTGTTAGTGTGTAGATTTAAATAAATATTCCAGCCACTATTAAACATACTTTGTATAATGACAATTTAGAGGTGGGAAAAGTTCTAGAAATTTAAGCCTAAGTCCAAAAATGGAATTTTTTTAATTTAAATTTAAATTTTAGATTCAGGGAGTACATAAGCAGGTTTGTTACAGGGATACACTGCATGATGCTGAAGTTTGGGCTTCTACTGATCCTGAAGTGAACATAGTACCCAACAGGAAGTTGTTTAGCCCTTGCTGCGCTCCTTCTCTCTCTCTCTGGAGTCCCCAGTATCTATTGTTTCCATCTTTACGTCTGTGTGTGTCCAGCTACTTAGAAGTAGCTCCCACTTATAAATGAGAAGATGGGATATTTGGTTTTCTGTTTTTCACATTAAATCATTTAGGATAATGGGTTCCAGCTGCATCCATGCTGCTGCAAAGGACATGATTTTATTATTTTTATGGCTGCATAGTATTCCATACTGCATATGTACCACAGGGAAATGGAAGTTATAAAATTACAAGAAAAAAATCAACAGTATCCAAATGCTAATAAGGATTATTAGCTATCTTTATAGTCACAACCACATAATTGACCAAAATATATTCACTCAAATTTATAACAACACAATTATTAAGCACTCAATTCAGTGGCCACATGTAGCTATGGCTATGAGTTATTTATTACTCAGTGGTTATATACAGATAAGGCTATGAGTCATTTTAAGTAAAGAGCCTTCACTCTGTCAAGGAGACATGATTCATCAAAAAGTCAGAAACAGAACAGTCAAAATCCCTAACAGAAAAGTCAAAGGGTAGAATACGCTGAGCTCAGGAATTATAATTCATGCTCTGTGCCAGGATAATCCACGTATAGCATCCTGACATCCAAGGGGCGTATGCAAAGCTTGGTGCAAGCTACCCAGGCCAAAGTTGGCTCTAAAGCAGATGCAGGAAGGTCAAACAGCTGGCTGGTCAAAAGGAAAGGACAGCCTTCCCTAGGTCTCTTCATTACCCTGATATATTCTCCTTGTTCAGGGATGACTAGATCCACTTATCTCTTCTCCTACAAAGATCCACTCATCTCTTCTCCTAGTTCAGGTATGACTCGCTTCCCTCACTGATTCACTCCAGGGCTCATCTTTAAAATACAGATGCAAACAGGCTGAAATATCCCCAAGGCTAACAGCTTTAAATATACAAAAGATGAATAAGTGCACCTGGGGCTTCAAGGACTAATGCCATAAAACTGTCATCATTTCCCACCAAACGTTATTTCACCCACTCACTTGATGTACATCTGTGGCCTGTTCACACTGCATATGGCTGTGGACAGAAAATGCCTCAGTTCAGAACTGACACAGTGGGTCTGGAAGAGGCTTTTGCTGCAGTGTTCTCTCTCTGGTTTTAGCTCCGAACCTTGTCACCCTAACATAAGGACGATGAACAAGCCTACATGGAGGCTCAGAAGGTTCCAAATATGGTTCCAACTCTGTGTCTGACTAACTAATGCGTGGCCTGAGCAAATTATTATTTAAAAATCTAAAATGCCAAAAGCGACTACTCTATTTCTGCTACCTTTAAACCTGTCAATCACACTCCAAACTTCTACCAGCTTCCTCAATTCACCACATGTGTTGTGTGTGAGCTACATCCATCCACACCTGTTGTTACTACTTTCCATTTGATTGCAAATAATTCCAATTCATCATAACTCACAAATCTCACTCATTTCTGCAAGCAAACTTCAGGTTTTTTTCAACACGAGGTTGAAAAAGAAAAGGAAAAGAGAGGAGGAAAAAGAGAGAAAAGAGAAAAAATATGAAAATACACAACTGGTCGATATCAAGTCCAGATAAGATTTCTTCATGGCTGTTGCATGCAAGAGCATTACGGCTCTCAGGGTCACCCTTTCTATCCTAGCCACAGTGCCCGATCACTGATTCATTCTCACAATATCCATCAACACATAGCTTTGCTGCCATAAATGGATATAGTCATTCCTTCCTAATGTGAATGGCTATGTGTTTTTTCTTTCTCAATCATAATATGATATCAAGGTCTCTCCAAATTTCTGTTATCTGGATGTCTTCCTAATTTTATCTTCTTGAAGACTTTGTTATGTAAACATGTCCTGTATACATCATGAAAAGGCAAATTCTGATAGCTCACATTCAATTCTAATTGATTAATAGTGCCCTATTGATAACTCCTTCTGATTTGATAACAACTCACCCCAGCCTGACTCCCAATGGACCAACCTAATAATTATCATCTTCCAATTTGAGGAGCTAATAACATTAACTTGTTCATCTTGTCAAGTTAGGGGGTAAGGGAATAGAATAATTATTGTAAATCACATTACAGACCTCAGGCAAAGTTCATCGCAGTGATGCCAGTAGCCACAGGGTAATGTCTGTAAGCATCAGGATTTCTGAGTCATCTCCTGCTCTGACTTCATGCCTAGCCCTTCTGCCAGAATTACACAAGATGTGTCCTCTAATTCCCCACTCGTACAGTCCCTGTGGGTCCTTTATCCCATTGTGGGTAGTATTTCTTATTTAGGAGATAAGCCCAACACACTCAAGCCTCTGGCCCCGAGAGCTGCTGAGTCCATTGAGCTGCCAGGATGGAAAGAACTCTGAAAGGGAGGAAACTAGTTCTCTTGCAAACTTGTGTTTTACCCTCCCAGTTGTTCTTAATGATTCTGAGACTCCCCAAATAAGTGTAAAGAGAAAAGAAGGAGTAAATACGATTTTAGATTTCCTACCCGTTTCCATAAGAGCAAGTCTGCCTTCACTTGCTTTATTTTGTGCATTCTATATAATTTTTAATGGATTCCATTTACAACCTAATGATAATCTGAAAACAGCTGAACAGGGTGACCTTCTAGTCCCAGTCTCCTACATATAGCAAGGCACATCAAAGGTCTGTTCTAGGAGGATGAGCAGAACAGACAGCCACCTCTATGCAATGTGATTTTAAAAATAAAAGATGCCTACCCCAAGCCATCTCCTTCCCATGCTCCTTGCAATTTCCAACTTCTTCACACTGTCAGAGATAAAGGAAGCCAGATGCTAGTTAAAGAGGGGAGGACAGATTTGAACCACTAATACGCTATTGCAATAGGGAAGGGAGTACAGTGTGAACTGAACTCAACCTTGATTTGTACAGAGAAGACTGGGTATTTTAGAAGAGGAATGAGAGTAGAAAGGGGAGGGGGTGAGAGCAGGCTCAGTGAAGTCAGAGAAATGAAAAATTACAAAGGGTTGGTCAACATAAATGTTGATTAGGCATTTATAGGTGTTAGGATTCTATCTGCCCAGACACTGAAAGACAGAGGCCCTATCTCTCCTGATGGTTACTTTTTAGAAGAATGGCTCTCAGGTCCTTGAGAAAGACACTCTTGAGCTGTAGGCAGTGCATATATTTATCAAAGGTTACAGGGCAAGGATTCACAATTGTAAGCTTTTAGTAAATCTCTAAGAAAAGGTGGTTGGGCCTAGCTCCAGGGTAATGTCTAGAAGAAATAGTAAACCCTCCTGGCAGCCTTGAGCCTCCTCAGGCAGGCATCCTAAGTGGGGTAGGGTAGTCCTAGGAACATAGCCTTGAGCTGTTAGAAATTATTCTAGTGTTTATGTAAGTCCTTTAATGTGGGGCATGAGTGGATGAAATCATTGGTGTTGAGAATCTGTAGTTCTGATAGGAAGTCAAGGCCTAATCAAGAAGGGGGTACAGAGGAGCATGGCTAGAGTTTCATAAGTTAGAGAATCTTTGTCAACACCTAGAAACCAAAGATGCTATTTGTAAGTCATTAACTGATAGCATTAATACGTCAAATAATTTTAAACTTGTGTCCCTTTACTGATATTAAACTATTATCAAGCAGCTTAGCAGCATGGTCACTTGATCAGGACTCTGGGGTTGGAGACAGCCTCACAGGGTAGGTTAGCCTTGGGGAGTGAGGAAAAGAATGAAGAATTCCAGACATAAGTGCTACCACTCTGACCAAACACTGACAACTTATTTCCAAGTAACTGTCCTGCCAAGCTTGTTTTAAAACAGAAAGGTAAGACTTATGGTAGTATAAACACTGGACTTGCCAAAAGTCTTTTAAAATAGTTTATTCTTTTATGTAGAGTAAGAAGAAGCCACTTGGAAGTTTCTTTCCTTGGCATTGCTTAGTAAGCCCTATTGTTCCAGTAAGGTATAGATAAATTAGAGCTCAGTCATTTAGTCAAGTTGGTCAGTTACCAACTTGAATTTTACTGTAAGTATGTGTTTGTGGCATGGCTATCCTGAAAATAGCAAGTACTCACTTTGATAACTCAGCAAAAGTTCATTTTCTTAAGGGTGGAACCCTAGTGTGTGCTTCCCCCTTTTCCAAAGACCACATCCACCTATTTCAGGGTGCCCGTGCTTCCTGAGTCCCACTCCTCCACAGCACAATTTGGTTGCAAGCTACCCAGATAGAACTGGTTTACAAACTGGAAGGCCAAGAACTTCAGTCTTCAAAGCAGGCTCGCATATGTTGTTCATGTACAAACAAGTGAATTTCTTACTTCATACAAAAATCTCACTCCCTCCTCTCCTTTTAGGTTGTCACAAAGTGTCTGAATGGCTAAGTGATGCTGCTGATAGGATCCAAGACCTCTTCTTGCAGTTTCCTTCTCTGTCTGCCAATTTCACACTTACCCTCAATTCTAACAGTTCCCACGCTGGCAATACCCACACAGTGGGGTTGGGTTGGGTTGCCAGATAAACTACTACAGGATGCCCAATTAAACTGAATTTCATATAAGTAATGGATAATTTTTAGTATAAGCATGTGTTATCTTAATTTCCTAATTTCAGCAACTGTATTCCTAGACAAAAATCCACTATCCAATTATTTTATCTTTCCAGGTGTATAAAACATTATTCTGGAAAGTTGTAGAACTATGATAACTGCTTAAAATATAAATTCATAGGCTGGATGTGGTGGCTCACACTTGTAATCTCAGCATTTTGGGAGGCCAAGGTCGGTGGATCACCTGAGATCAGGAGTTTGAGACCAGCCTGGCCAACATGGTGAAACCATGTCTCTACTAAAAATCCAAAAAAAAAAAAAAATTTTAGCTGGGCTTGGTGGTGTGTGCCTATAATCTCAGCTACTTGGGAGGTTGAGGCAGGAGAATCACTTGAACCCAGGAGGCAGAGGTTGCAGTAAGCCAAGATTGTGCTGCTGTACTCAAGACTGGGCAACAGAGAGAGACTTTGTCTCAAAAAAAAAAAAAAAAAAAATATATATATATATATATATATACACACACACACATATACACACATACACACACACACACACATATACACACACACATATATCAATTCATAGATGAATTGTTTCCAGAAGCTGAAGATGTGGGGAGAGACTGGCTATAAGAAGGAGGAAGAGCTTTTGAGGGAAGGTGATCAAACTGTTCTATACCTTGATTCTGGTGGTATACACATGACTATATGCATCTGTCAAAACTTATAGAACTCTACAATAAAAGGGATGAATTGTATTGTAAATAAATAATACCTAAATAAACCAGACTTTTTAAAGTTGAAAATAAATGTATACTACCCAATATCAGATGGCCCTCACACATTTCAGATATCATTTTATTCCTCCCTTGGTATCATCAGAGTAAATGCCTCACAACAGCTATTCTATTTTTTTCATTCTCCCTAGGTTCACAATTCCAACACTACATCCCTCCCTGCAAACAGATTTGATCAGTCACGCAACCAGTGTGTAATATTAGCTGGATCTGGAAATATAAAGATGAAAATAGAGTTCCCACCAAAAAATATTCTTCATGGGCTAGTAGGCAAACAGAAATGAATAATAAAAAAAGACAATGGAAAAAATTGTATAATGGGTAATTATAAGATGTTGTACTGTACAGAGGAATAGTAAACAGTGAAGTCTCTTCAATAACTCAGGAAAAGTTAAAAATGCTGGAGTTCAGCCTTCAAAGTAGGCAGTTATACAAGTAGATAAAGGAAGGCGAGTACCCAGAGAAAAAAGGCAGAAGATCAGCTGCACAGGTGGTTCAGCACAAACAATGAAAGCCCTTGACATTCAGGTGCTGTGGGAATTCTTGCTTGCCATAACAGAAACCAGCCTTGGCTAGCTGGAGGAGAAAAAAGTAGACTCATTGGAAAGACATGCTCGTTCAGACTCAGTAGAAGTCTCCATCACCAAGCACAGAAAATGAGCAAAAACCGAGGTACGCAGGATGCCAAGGAGCAAGAATCACAACCACTATCCTGTAGCAGGAAGTACAACCAGGACACTGCTGCAGCCGCTGCCACTGAAAACCAATGGGCACCACCTCTGATACCAGCAATAAGTTCTAACAGCCTCTTGACCTTTAACCCATTCGCTCTAGAGTCAGAGTCCCAGCCTGAGTCACATGGCTATCTATGAGCAGTGCCAGGGGCTGCCAGAATGCACAGGGAGGTAAGGACAGCCTCTTTCCAAGGTTCCATACACACGGCAGGGAACTTCCCAAAATAGGAGCGGGGCCTGACTCCCTAGCATCATTAGTGTCCAGGGGCTCTATAGAGTAGTCCCCCGTTATCTGCAGGGCATATGTTCCAGGACCCCCAGTGTAGGCCCGAAACTGCACTGACAGTACCAAACCTAATTGCCGTCAATCAGAACACATTTCTGTTTATGTCTTCCACCCACAAATTCAATGCCTTTTTTTATCTTAGCTAAGCACTTATCACACGCTGTGGTCATAACTTTTGCAGATTGAGGCGCAACAGCAAAAGTAGCGTGAATTTCTTTTTCCCTCTTCACAACTTCATGAATAGAAGATTCATTTTTAGCATAAACCTTGGCAATCTCAGCATATAATTTTTGTATTTTCCTTATTAGGTTCAAACTTTCACCTTTTAGCTAAAAGGAAGCACTTTAGGGATATTTGAATTGCCAGCATTCCCACTCCTGCACTTTGGGCCATTATTAAGCAAACTAAGAGTTCCTTGAACATAAGCACTGCCATACCTCGCAGGTGGATCTGCTAACGAGATGGCTACTAAGGGAACTCCGGGCAAGTAACAGAGATAGCATGGACATGCTGGACAAAGGGATGCTACACACCCTAGGCAGGAGAGCAAGAAACTTCATCACACTAGTCAGAACAGAGTGCAAATTAAAATTTATGAATTTTGTATTTCTTAAATGTTCCATTCAATATTGTTGGACATGGTTGACTGCAGGTAACTGAAACCACAAAAAGCAAAACTTGAAATAAAGGGTGCCACCGGTAATATGGCCTGTCTGGTCTTTCTAATGTGGATTCTCCCCACTGGAAAGAAAATCTATTCTCCAGCTCTGTGGGTCTCATACTAGAATGCTTTTGGGATATCACATTTTAGGCTGAGTGATATTCTCTATGTGTCTCTGGCTCGTCCTTCCAACTCAACATGTGCTTTCTGGAAGCAGTTATTTCACAGCAGCCATGTGTCTTTCTATTCCCCCTCGTGCTCAGCACACTGCCTTCCACAAACTAGCTGCCTAATGCATGTCTGTGTTCTGCACGGATGTGCTCTGAAGCAACTCAGCATGTGCAGTTGGAAATGTGCCACTTTCATTTGGCAGAGTCAAATCTCCAAACCAGACCCTTTTATTTCAGCTCACGGAAGATCCCTGCCCTAAAGGCCTCTGCCTTGAACCAAACCTCAATAAGCTAGATTATAAACCAGTCAAAACCACCGGAGATTATGTCAATGTGCATGTGGCTTTGGAACGACTAAGAACTGGCACAAAGCATCAGGGAGGCTGCCAGTGAGCTCTCCGAAGAAAGCAAAACAGGGATCCGGGCCCACGGTGCGATGTTCAGGGAATCCCTGCTTACAGCGCCTTTTCAGACATTACATAAGCTACACAAAAGCAAAATCTGTGAATTAGCTGTCTTTTGACAAACTAAAAGAACCTGTATAGCATCCTATTATTATTTATTTTTATCTAGGGAAAGAAACAATACATTTCACTAGGCTGAGGAAGAAAAGGGATTACATTTGGAGTGGATAATCTCCTCACACCATTTAAACACAGAAATATTTAAAGAGGTTGTAATGGGAATTTTATCTCAGGCCTCAGATGTTACCCTGGTATAATAGTTTCTCCTTTCATCCATGACTAGCACATGTTGATGCCACAGTCCTCCCACCTCTCCAAGAAATCATAATAGCCTTCTTTCCTGACAAAGTTGTTGAAGAGGAATAGAACAGAACACAGACTCATTATGTCCCTTCACAAAGCAATCACATCATTTAAAAAAAAAAAAAACACAAGTACTCTCGTTTGCAGCCAAGTTCAGGCCTTAAGCAAATACAATTTACAGATTAAAGTGGCTATTTCAGTGGAGTTTTATGAATATTCCAGGTAACAGATATAATGAAAAAGCTACAAAGTTCAGAGAAGAGTTTAAACAATCCAATTACATACAAAGACAAATAATAATAATATGGATTTTCAAGGACACTGTCCTCAGAAAGGGGCATAAACACAAATATCAGCCTTTGTTCCTCTGTATGTAATAGAAAAGAGAAAAAATAAGTTCCCAGTCTTCCATTTCTATGAGTTTTTATTCTGAACTTCTGTTATCCCTCAGTAAGTAAATGTAAGAGTATTCTCTATAGAACTGTTTTATTATACAACAAGTACACCATAAAGAGCCATGCTGGCCAAAAGAAATGCAAAATGGAAGTCGAGTGAGATGCCCCTTTCACTATGATTTGCCATCCAGTGAGTCAGAGCAATATCTTGAAACTGTGGTGAATGAAAAATGTTTTTTTTCTTCTGTTGAATTCATGTTCATGCTTCAAAGAACAGTAGAAACTACAAAACTCTAGAGCCACAGAGATCATTAAACCCCTATTGTATTACAGGAAAGTCAACTTGGTTTAAAGTAGTCAAGTGACCTGCCCAAGGCATGGCACAGAACCCAGGCAGGCATCCAGGCCTCCTCTCTCTATCCCTGGGCTCCTCCTGCTGCTCTCTGGTTTTCCATCCATGCCATGGTGACTGTGACCATGCCCTTTCACAGAAATGGTCACAGGCAGATTCTGAAGAGCCTTTGTGTAGAGTCTGAGAGCAGTTTACAGTGGTCAGTTCATGCTAATCCAGAAGTGGAGCTGGAGGGGTAAGGAAGAGCTATGGTCACCACTCCCCAGGTGTATGACTCAAATCTGAGTATCAGGATTAAAATTCCTGAAAGATTGTAGACAAGTCAAATGCCAAGTCCATTTAAAGACTCCAAACACAGCACCTTTCATCCTTGCTACCTTGTTAATACTTAAAGCCAAGAGAAGAAGCCCATACAGAGTATTTTCCAAGCAAAAACACTGTGTTGCTATCACCTTGCCTTTAAAAGGGCACAATCCGAGGCCAAAATTAACCTCAAAGAGTATAGAGCCAGATAAGGATGTATAAAACTCAAAACAGAACTATGCACCAGATTGAAAATGTAGTAATTATAGTACGCTGGAGTTAGCTCACCAACCAAACACAGACCCATCAGCCCTCTACCCCACCACTGTCTAATCAACATGAATTTACAGGCAAGGAAGAGCAACAAGAAGTCCACCCAGTTAAGTTAAGGAAAGAAGACTCCATGAGGCTTAACTTCTGCAAACCTCTTGCAATACAAATGCAAGAGAAATAATTTCAAACCATAAAATTGTTTGCTCCCTTAGAACAAGTAAAGGACCAATGTCATTTTCAATCTCTGCTTGAGAATGACACGGGACGTGGTCAGAACTCTGTGATCATGGAGAAGAGCAGAAAAGAATAAGTGAGACAACTTGATACTTGTTAGGTAGTGTACTTTATAATCAAAAGGCTCATTTCTTTTTTCTAGAGATTGGTTTTCTCAGCTGTAAAAGGGGAGGCTGAACCAGATGCTCTTTAAAATCATCTCCTGCTTTGATCATTTTTTGCATTTACTTCTTTCCCTTTATGCTTTCCATTTATGCCTTATTGTTTAACATTTACAATAAGATGTCAACATTACCACTGTATTAATAGTAGTTGAAGGCGTGAGCTGAGTCCAGCAGCATGATTTTGTGACTGTGGGGGAGATTTATAACTTCTGTGCCTCAGTTTTTTAGTCTTTAAAATGAAGCTCCTGTCTCATAGGGTTGTTAGAAGTTCCTACATCACATCAAATGAGAGAATGAAACCAAAGTGCTGGGTGCAATAACTGACATGGAGGAAAACTCAAAAACTCTTAGCCATTATTATCTTTTATTATTACTTAGTTGAGATCCAGTCTTAAATGTGAAGAATACAGAACCAGAGAAAACAAGACAATGCTTAACTCCTTGAGATCAATAAATGTTATTTCTGAGAATAGGATAATTGGAAAACCAATGAAAAAAAAGACTGACAATATTCTAAAACTTAGAAAAGCCTCTATTTTTCATACTGGTAAAAATCTCTGAGGAGAGAAATTCCCAAGAGCTTAGCAAAATGCTACAATACATAGTGTGTTCTCAAAAGAGGAGCAATTTACGAGGGTACTTTGGCAAAGCCTCGTGACTTATCCAGATGGGATTTATTATTTTATGTCTATGCTTCAAAATAGGCAACTATGTGATTATTCCTGGTGGGCCTATTAAGGCATCTTGTCAAACTTCTATTCCTTTAAATTTATTAATTTTAATTTCAAACTACAGAAAATACCAAAAAAATTAAATATGTATTCTTTCAGTTTTGCAGGACACAGCTAAGCTCAAGTCTAAAGGGACTAGGATATGTAAGGAAATTCTAATTATAAAATCATTAATTTAAAAGTTAACTTCCAAGGGTCATTTCCCACAGGGTTGTGAATTTTTATCATGCTCCAAAAACTGCCTGGATTCTTTAGAACACTGAGTGGTTCAGTTCTAGCCATCAATGAACTAGGTGTGGTCACTCTAAATGTAATCAATGCAGGGTAGATGAGAATGTGATGTGGAACACCCTTGCCTCACCAAACGCTAAAAATGCTGAAATGATTAGCAACCTGACCATGGCAGGGCCCGGGAAAGGACTGTAATTAAAAACAATCTCCTAGCACCCGACCTGTAAAGTATATTCACAAAGAGATGTTGCTGCTCTGCAAATAGCACCAATGATGATGATGACGATGATAATGGTAGTGTCTATTAAGCACATATCTTCCAGGCACTGTTCTAAATGCTTTAGACACAATACCTCTGAGGTAGGGATTGTTGCCTGTCACGCATCCATTCTTCACCCTTCTCCTTCTCTGCTCTGTATTAAAGAGAGGCATTGCAGGGTCCCCTGTCAGCTGACTTCTGACTGTGTTTGGCTGCAAGACTGCAGGGTCAAAAGATGGGAACATCAAGATATTTCCTCTCTCGGTGCCTTGAGCAGAATCTCTACTATCAAAAATGTCTCTCCCATGCCTCCTCCAGTTCCACCATAATTCCAGTGACCTCCGTCCCTGGGCCACAGTAACACTGTCTCCAACATATTGTCCCTTCAAATTAGAATTAGTAGATGCTTCCTGCTACTACTAATACTCGGGTTGTTTAGTGACCCCATTTGGCTTTTCAGCTCCTCCCTCAGCTGCATAGTCAATTAAATTCTCTCTGGTTCAAATACTTAAGATGATTCATCTCTTTTTTTGGACCATTATTATCCACATTTTCCAAATTAGAAAACTGAGAGTAGTTTGTCCAGAATTACAGAGTCATAAAGTGGCAAATTTGAGTCCAGTGATTCTTAAGTCATACCTCTTGGCCACTACATTATATTGTCTCTTCTTAATATAACAATTGGTTAGACAATAAAAAAGGTTAGAAGTATATGAAGAGGCTCCTATCTACCCCTGCTTCATGAACAACGATCCCCCACATACCTGCTATCTTGCTGTCAATCCTTCTCCAATGGACATAGCAAGGGGTTTGGTCAGGACTGTGAGTTTCGCTTTGCTAAGGGATCTAAATTTATACTTCAGTCAATAACAATAGAGCTCTCTATTCGTTAGTTTTGGTTCTTGATTTTTTTTCTGAGCACCTTAAATTTACCGTTACAAAGTGAATATATCATGACCTTCCTTAACTAGGTATCAATCTCTTATAGAGTAGAAAGTTATATCAATGGTCTATTAGACAAAGGTATAACAGTGACCACAATGAAGGACCCATAAAACCCTTCTGATTCTCTACCAAGTACTCTTTCTACAAAACGTTTCTCTTGCACTGTATCCCGTAACCTATGCAATAAAATCTTTATGCAAGGATTGTTCAAATTTTCACCACCTACCTCAGTCTTATTATGAAAGCAATACAGGAGCTAAAAACACACACACACCGATAGGTGAATTTACTCAATTTTAATTGATCTTATTATCTATCCAAAGATTTTTAAGGGGACCTATTTATGCAAGTAAAAAAAGAAAAACACACATCTATATAGTCTTCTGTAATGAAGTTCAGTAAAATTCCAACTGCATTTTGACATAGTTCATTCACTATGTTCATCTGCCAAGATTTAAAATAAATTATATTGATTTTCTGATTATTAAAGTAATAGACATATTGTAGAAAAAGAGAAAATACAAAGAGTGTAAAGGAGAAAATAGCAGTAATTATTCAAACCCTAGAGATAATATCTATTAACACTTTGACTTGTTGTTTTGCAATCTTTTATTTTTTGTCTTTTTTTTACATAGCTGAGATTATACTACATGCATATTACATACACGTATATAATATGTTTTATAATATAGTTTTAGATCTTAGTCTTTGAAAAGTTAACATTATATTGAAAGAATTTTCCTTCATCATTTAAATAATCTTATTTGCATTTGTTAAATAGTTACATAAAACTACAGCAAATGAACCTGCCATAAATTATCTTATACCTCTACTTGAATATTAGGTACTATTCAACTTTTTATTATTAATAGTATTTCTGCAACCATCCTTATGCCAAGATGACTGAATTTCAGATTTTTCCCTAGGCCAGATTCCTAAAATAGGATAAATTTCTCAAAGTGAAATTACTGGGCCAGGAGAGTAAATACGTTCAAATGTCTGAAACATATTATCAAACTGTTTTCCAGAATAATCCAAATTTCTATTTAAATGATAAAATCACTGAAGCACTCTAAAATGTATTCACAGCCTCTTAACAAATCTGTTTTCTTTTTTATAAAAAAAAAACAAAGTTTATATCCATTGAGTAAAATTCAAAGCTATTCATTCAATTAAGAACTTTAAATTTATCACTATTGTTTCCTTCTACTTATTTTATTTGGGTTTGTAAAATCTTTAAAAATACATATGCAACGTGCATGATTTTGTAATCGATTTTGAATTTGCCAGGATGAATTTTTCCACTTTCACGAAGATTATAGTAATGATGAATAAGTTTTTCACTTATCTTCTTCCTACTGACCTTCCTAAGAGAAATTCAACTGGAAAGTTCTCCTAGTGCGGAGTGGCTCTGACAGTCCAGAGCATGTCAGATGTGGGTTCTGCTGATGACATTCTAACACAAGCTGAAGAAAGTAATCTGTTGACATTCAGAAAGCAATAGGCAGAAAGGAAAGCTACAATTTTCTCTCTATATTCACCTTGTAGAATTTTAGAAAAAGTATTCAGATGCTGTTCTCTAATACTCAAACTACCATTATTTACTGCCTCTTATAAAAATGACAGGAAAATGTGTTCAATCCATTTCCCATGGTTTTGCAAAATCTCTAGCAAATTGCCAGTCTAATATTCATGGCTGTGTCCAATCTACTGGGCAGTAGCCATGACTCATGGTGAGATATTAAGCAACAGCCATGATGCAGGAATCAG
Source organism: Colobus angolensis palliatus (assembly GCF_000951035.1). Classification (NCBI taxonomy): domain Eukaryota; kingdom Metazoa; phylum Chordata; class Mammalia; order Primates; family Cercopithecidae; genus Colobus; species Colobus angolensis. The sequence goes on along the minus strand of NW_012115289.1, from coordinate 522,465 downwards.
AATGTGCATCCCCTGGCCTCAGCTCTGCCACTAATTGTGGGGTCTGAGCCACTCACAGCCTCCCAGAGTCTCAGTTTTTATATCTATAAAATAGAGTCTGGAATAAAGGGGACAAACACTCCTATTTGCTCTTACATTTCATGATTTTGAGTCCTTAGTAAAGCATTGTTTTTTAATGCTAATTAAGTATTCTTCCCACATTTCTATAACCCAGTTTCCCTTGTGAATAAAATTCCAATGATGATATTCTGCCAACTTTGGAAATGATATTATATAGGCTAATTATTTAAATCATTAATTCATTCCACAAACAATGCATTGTTCTGAGTACTGGGCTTGAAGTGATGAACTAGAGAGAAGAGTTTCCTGCTCCCACCGAGCTTATATTCTGAACTGTAAACACATGAGCAAACACACAAACAAAACAACTTAAGGCAGACAATTAAACAGGGTGATGGGCTAGAATGACTGGGTGATGGCAAACTTGCTATTTTCAGTAGGGTGGACAGGGAAGGTCCTTCTGAGGAGGACACTTAAGCTGTGAACTGAATGATGCATAAGAGCCAGTTTGTCCGGGACACTGGCGGAAAGAATGTTGAGTGCAAAGGCCCCAAGCAGGAATGAGCTCTGTTAGTTCAAGAAACAGAGAGGGCCAGTGTGGCTGGAAGTTAAGGAGCAGGAGAAAGAGTGGGTAAGAAAGAACATTATTAGGAGCCAGATCATGCAGACATTTGTAGAAAACATAAGGGGTTTTGCTTTTGATTTAAGAGCAACGAAAAACTGTGGAAGGTCTTAAGTACGGGACTGACATGATCTAAATTATACTTTTAAAGATCACCCTGACTGTTGTGTAGAGAATAGATTGCATGTTTTATTTCCAGCAATACACTAGAAAGGACTCCCTGTTCCCTCACAGAAATATTGAAAATACTAGTTTTGGTGAAAAACAACAAAAAACGCTGGATAAAATATACTAAAATATTTAAATGCAGACACGATTTAGAAAGGAAGGGACATGCCCAGACAACAAAATCAATGAGAAAACACAAGTCTAGACAGCTAAAAGCACTGCTGAAGCCAGCTGCTATCCTGATAGCTTCAGCCCACCTTTCATGCCCTGGAAGAGTCAGTTACATATAATTCCTTGCACACTGAGAAGTTCACCTGCCATGATGGGAAAAAGGTAGAACAGAGAAAAGAAAATACAAAAGCTATTATGGTGCCGGATTGCAAAGCGAAAACTCAGGATTACACAAAACCTCCATAGAACTGTAATCTGGACCTGGTATTCCCTTCTCAGTTGCTTTCTGCTGTTTTTGGAGTAATCATAATCAGCCCAAAAGATTAAAGCTGGCCTTTGAAATTAAGTGGGCATGACCTAAACTATTGCCCGCCTACTTTGCTGAGGTAGATGCCCATAAGCCTTACAAAGGACACAACAGTCAAGTGTTTCTTAATTTGACTTGTCTCAGTGAAACAACAGATGTCTTGGTATTGTCCCTTGGCCATCGGGAGTGAATTCAGGGTGAATATAGGGTGAATAAAAGTGTTCAACATGTCTCCCTTCAGCCAGCAAATTCCTTTCAGTTAGCAAACAAGAAACTGGGGAGCAAAACTCAGCAATGATTCTATGATTCCTTCTTCTTTTTACATCGTTTCTCCTCACAACTTCTCATCTGATGCTCCAAACACAGAAAACAAAATTCAGGCAGAGTATTAGGAAACACGGATTTATGAATTGCTCCCTGCAAACTAATATTAAGTTTAAAAAATGTCTCTTGAACCAGTAGATCTACCTCTGAGAACTCAAATTTAAAAAAAAAACTCAAGTATGGAAATGGTCTATATATAAAAGTATTCCACACAGTATTAATTAGTCTTGGTAGAAAAAAAAAATTTGAAACAGCTAAGTGAACTATGACACACTTGGTAGAATCATTATATATACATTAGAGTTGAAAATTCTTATGAAATAACATTAAGTCCAACTGCTTAAAATTTCATTTTTAATATGATGACTTTCATGGAAGTCTAGAATATTTGTTCTTTTTTTGCAGCTTGCCTGTATATTAAAAAAATTCTTTAAGGAGTTGATATTACTTTTATAACTGAACATATAAAGACAAAATATATAAAAATAGAAAATGCATACCTTAACTTCAGTATCCTAACATTAGATAAGGAATGGAAAGAAATCCCATACACAAATTTTCTCTGAAAACAGAATCTATAATTTTATTTTGCTAAGAATGAAATTGGGGACCACTAGGAAAAAGAGGTTAATACTTTTAGTATTAATACAAAGTGTCAATTATCGTGTAGATACAAAGCAATATCTTCAAGGAATCACTTTTCCAAGCTGTATGTAAATTACTAAATTAAAACTTAATACCACAAAGTAAATTTGGAATCAAATAGGTAAAGTGTGATACAGAGTGGAGCATAGCACAATAGGAAAAAGTTGAATTCATTAGAACAGAGCAACGACAAATACTAGCAAAAAGCCAATTGCTATTTTTTTCACGTGCAGACTATTTTTAATGCACTGCCCCAGCCACTGAACACATTTGACTTAAGCTGAAGGAACTCTTGCATGGATATTTTCAGATCAGTTCAATACATGAAAGAAACAAAACTCTAACTGAAATAAAACTGATGTAATTTATATTACTATTGTTAATTAAAATGTTGAGCCTTTCCCAGTTACAATGAATAAAAACAGATCTTACAATTACAGACCCCCACATCTAAGGAAAATCAAATAGAGACTGAGTGTATTTCTCAAGGTAGCAAATACTTTTTATTTTCCTTTTTTCCTATTTGCACCATTCATCAGTAGGGCAAATTTAAAGATCAGAATCATGCCACTTTAAACTGTTGGCATTTACTATCTAAGGCAGAATTAAAAGATTTCATTTCAAGCCAAAGTCCATGAATACAAATGCCAATCCAATCACTTACTTGGGCTGGAAGAAGGTAAGAGGACTCTTTCTGAAATTTATAAACACAATCCCAAAATAAAAGCCTCAAATGATGAAAGCAGAGTTTCCTCAAGCCATTCTTTCCAACAGAGCTGATAAACCCTGATTTTTTTTTATCTAACAGGTAAGTAAATCCTAAATCCTAAATCTTTTTGAGGTTTTATTTTCTCTTTTCTACATTAACACGAATTACGAAGTGAATTTTTAAAGGTGGCAAAAATATACATGCACGTCTCAGTACACGTTTTGAGAGGAGAGTGGATTGGGAAGCAATTGTGTATACTTCTTGTTTAAAAAACCGTAATGCCCACTTCATGAATTCAGATAACAACGTCAATGAACAGATTGCCAACCAGTTGGAATACAGGCCTAGGTTCTGAACCACTTGAATAAGACTCCTAAGTAGGTTACAGAGTCATTCATGGAGATTATAGAGAAGGATTTCAAATAGCACCATCTGTTAGAATCAGCACCCTGAAAATATTACTCTAGCCAATTATCACTTCAAAATACCACAGTTCACTCCACTTGTGTTGGAACAACTTGGCTACAACCCATAGTTACATCCTGGTGCCAGCTTTGTAAACCATGGCTTAGGTTCGAGCCTATCAGTCAGAGTCTTGAGACACCAGGTGCTCCTAGGTGCACTTATGTGTCTTCCCACAGATGACTCCTGGCAACCTCATACTGGACAAGCCTTCAGGCTTTCCTTGTCAAGATATTTTCTTCTAGGGCCTCAACTTTCACCTACATCCTTTTTCATCTCTCCAGGCTAGGAGTTCTCCACAAATACTCTGCCCACCCAGATAGCAATTGACGTAGGCCAGAAACTTCTCATGCACTGGTTACCTCCTGAGCCATCCACGGAAAGGGTCACAGCCTAGATGCTTAGAGGTATCCAGCAGGTTACATTCAATGAGTGGAAATTAGGCCAAACACAAGGTATCAGAAATGTGTCACTAGTTGGGGGCAGCAAATACAGGCCCCACCTAAGGATGACAACTATTACTCAGTCCCAGGACGTTGTCAACATGCAGGATACAGGACAGATGTGGCCAAATTGCCTAACTATTCAATATATATGAAATGAACTAATTTTCAGATTTGGCTCACTTTTTCTGAAACTGGGCCAAACAAAACATCTTATTTTAGATTTTTTTTTATGGTAGTCAAAGGGTCTTGATTTGAGTTTGATTAGCTCTAAAAACACCTAGACTGTGACCCCCAAAAGATCCCTACTCTGTTTCCTCCTCTTAAATTTTTTTCAAGAGCTTCAGCTGCTATAGGCATTTATCTGAGAACATTAGCCAAGTTTCAGAGGCTGTATGCCAAAGAATTCCAGCTTACACCTGCTATTGTTTCAGTGGATTAAAAACTACAACAAGCAGATAAAAGGGTCTCAGGTGCTGTTGCTGATCTTACAGAGCTGAGTATGTGCTCAGCTGTTTTTGGCAGTATTTTCTGAAAGCCAGTTTAGTTTCCTGGATCATCCAGAAGTAAATGTGAGAAACTCCATTTGTGGCCCTAGAAAAGAAAGCCTCAGCACAGAGCCAAAAGGCCACAGTCAACAACAGCATGGTATAATCCCTGTCTAGCTCAGCCTTATGGCAGAGATCACCTACTTCATGGCAGAGGTTAGAGTTGCCCACTAAATATCTACTCCTCTTCTCCTTTAGTAGCAGAATCTCATGTTTTTGCTAGGTATATTTCTGCTTGGCCAAATAGACTAAATTTCCAGGCTCCCTTGCAGCTTAGTGAGGCCATGTGACAAAATTCTGGCCAAAGAGATGTAAGAGGAAATATTGCCTGGGCCTCTGGGGAAGGAGAGTCCTTCTCCCCTTTCTGCTGGCTGGAAATCAGAGGTGATATCTAGTTCTTTAGCAGCTCTCTTGGATCATGAATTGATCTTGAGAATGGAAACCATGTGCTTAGAAAATGAATAATAGAACAGAACAGAACAAGAAGGAAACTGGGTCCATGATGACCTTGCAGAATTGCCATACCAGCCCCAGACTGCCTACTTTCAGACTTCTTTTAACAGAATAAACATGTATCTCTGTATTTAATTCACTATTTGGAAAGGAATCAGTATTATTATAGCTGAATATAATTATGAAGCAATGTATAGTCTCTCACCTTGCTTGGTCATCTTTATTCCAGCTAACTATTTAATTTATTTATTTATGTATTTATTTTTAGAGACAGGGTCTCACTCTGTCACCCAGGCTAGAGTGCAGTGGCATGATCACAGCTCACTACGGCCTTGAACTCTTGGGGTCAAACACTCCTCCCACCTCAGCCTTCTGAGTAGCTGGGACTACAGGTGTGCACCATCACACCCAACTAATTTTTTTTTTTTTTTGGTAGACATGTGGTCTCACTATGTTGTCCAGGTTGGTTTCAAACTCCTGGTCTCAAGTCAGCCTTCCACTTTGGCCTTCCAAAGTGCTGGGATTACAGGTATGAGCCACAGCACTTGGCCTTTTTCATCTTTTTAAACTCCTATCGTGAACTAAATATTCCTATATATATTCAAAATGTTTCTATCATGCCTCCACTTTAATCAATATATACCATTCTCCCTGATAATACAAATTTGCTCCCAAGGCACAGTGGTGAGCCTCCTTTTTGCCTGTCTATTCAGCTTAGCATAGCTCACAGTTACTTGACAGGTTGCATTTCTCTCTTCTCTCTGAAGAGACTGACTAGGACCCACAGTCACTCTAGAAAATGATGCTCCTGACCCATCATCACTAAAGAATTTTGAGAAAGCATTTTCTGCCACCTTTCTATACTCTCTGTCTGCTCAAAGGCAGGTAGTATGACTAGGCAAGACCAAGAGAGAAAGCTGAGGCCACAAAAGAGAGTAAAACTAAATGGCTTACCTGGTGATAGGACCCACTGCTTTGGCCTCTAATTAGACCTGTGCCTTCAGCCATAGAAATAAGCAGCCTTAGACATTAGCTAGAATATTGGTATTTTCAGTCTCTAGTTTGAATGACAGGACCCTGAAGGCAAAACATTTCCTGTGGAGATTCTGCATTTCTGCCTGCTCTTGCTTTTATAGCTCAAACAACTCAATTTTGCTGGAGTTCAAAGTACAGTTCAAGGGATATTTTATAAGGAAAATTAATGGGCCTGGGGATATCACCAGTGTAACTCATCGATTAGAGGGAAAATATGGAATATGTGTAAACATTTCATGATGGATTTGAAAAAGACACAATTATATTTGTGATTATTTCTAGTGGTACTCCCACAAATTTCCACAAAGTAACATAATGCTCAATGACTTAACATTGAAACAATTTGTAGGAAGCATATGGTCCAATGGGATATTGATTATGGTTCAACTAAAGATAACAGAATCTACTCTAGCTATTTTAAGAAGAAAAACATTTAATACATATAACTAAATGGCTTAGAGAATCACTGGAGAGGGCTGAATACATCTAAGTTGAGCCTTCAGAAATAGTTCCCAAGCCACACCACAGAAATGGGCTGCTCTGCTGCCTCTTCTGGTATCAGGAAGCTATCTGCCACCTTGGGTCGCTGCTAGTTCTATAACCACAGTGCCTTGCCACAGTTAGAAAGCAAACACCAACAAGGAAGCCAGCTGATCACTAACCACTTTGATCCTAGGACCACCCAATCAGGAAGCTGCTGACACCACTGCTACCGCTCTCAGCTCCCAAATCATACTGTCCTCGCTTTGTTGCTCAACAGCACAGGTGATACCTTACATCCTGCCTCTTAACACCCACACTGCTAGCAAATGGGTCCTGGAGTTGTGCCAATGCTGAGAGCAAAGCAGCAAGATATCCCCATAACCCTGCATGGTAGATGAAATAGCAGAAGTTAGTCTCTGCTTTCCTTCCACCTACTAAATCTCATAAATCAGTACCTCTGAACTCATGCCAACTAAGGGATGCTTCACAAGGGTTCTGGTGAGCAGAATTCCCCCAACAGACTAGCACCTTCATGGATTTAGTACTTTATCTCCAGGGAAGACTAAGAGACAGTTCCAGCTTTCACAAGATCAGGGGTACACTAGTAAGAAATTGGAATGGATGTTGAGAGATAATCCATGACATACACCACAGAATAGTTTACTTTCAATGTATCATATTAATATATTAATAAGCATGTGCCAAATACTTTATATGCATACAACACTATATATTGGCCAGGTGACCAATAACATTTGCTGAGAAATTCATTGGGCCAGGGTCTTCAATTTCCGTTCCTAGAGCACATAGCGTCTAATCCATTACATTTTTTATACCACCATTCACGAGATCATATTTAAGCAGCCACTGCATGAATGCTTACTCATAAGAATGAAGATCATGGTAACTATTCTGGAAAACTTTATAAAAAGATATATACTCTCCCAAGAATCTTAATAACTGATAAGAGAATACAGTACAAATACGAACATCTATGAACTAAGTGACAGAAATATGAAAAATGTTCCAAATCAAACGCTGAAACTTAGTTATAATTACTTTAGAGTTAAATAATTTAGAAAGAAAATGGGGGAAAGTAGGTACATTTGAATCATCACTCTCATTTGACTATTTAAGAAACATTATTTAAGTTATACTGACCACTTTTATTCCAAAGTAGCAAACACAGAAATAGTGCAAAGTAAACAGAAGTTCATACAGGGAACAAAGTGTGTAACAGAAAATGGCAAGGCACACCATCAAATACTGTGAATTGGTTTTCAGACCAATGCTGAGATGTGTTAAAGTTAAGTTTGGCACACAGCAGATTCTTTACTTGGTAGTAAAGTTTGGCTCAAAGCAGCCTCCATGCATAGTAAGCTGTAGTCTAGGAGTATACCCTTGTTACCAAGCAACTGATTCTCAGCCAATCATAGCAGCCAAATCCTCAGTCAATCCCAGGCTGAAAGCTGCCAAATTATGCCCACATAAGGCAAACATTGAATTGCACCAACAAGGTAATCTCTATATGTTATTTCCCGTTTTCTGGTTATAAATCTAAGTCACCGCACTTGGAGGTTGGGGCATTCTGAACCATCTTTAGTCTGGGATGCTGCCCAGTAGTAGGACCTTTTTATTGTTCAAATAAATTTTCTTCAGTGTAATTGGTCTCCGCGTTTTCATTTTTTAACGTCATTGAAAAAATAGTCCAGGACATTTATTTCATTCAGTTGGACACTGAAATTAATATGCTTGATAGTAAATCACTAGAGAAAACAACAATTTGACCACTAATTAGGCTACCCATTTGACAGAATCTGCTCTCCAGTATAACCAATTTGCAATAAATCATGTGAGAAGGCAGTGCTGGTGGTAAGGGCTATATACTGTGATTGCCATTCCCACAGCAAACTTAATACAGATGAGAATTATGGAAATGCCATGTAACACAGGAAGAATAACTAATAAGTTTCCTGGAAGCTGTTTGCTTGTTACTGTTTATATTTGTTTTTATTTTTACCATAACAGAAACACACAAGATCAAGAAATTATGTGCCACTACTGCACTGGGAAAATCCTATAAAAAGTAAAAACAAGTTCAAGGTGTAATAGTCAGGAGACCAAACCTAAGGAAGGTCACTGTGACCTTTGGTCTCCTTACTATTATATTTTCCCTCCACTTTGCAAATGTATCTTGTTGCACATTAGACTAGTACACTCTAGTGTTCATAGGTAAATATTTATATTGTCAGCAAGAATATCTGGCTGCACAACTGGACAAGTTGGATGATAATCTACTTTCCCCACAGTCTCCTGGCAGAGGGCCATGTACACCTAGATACCAAACCATTAGTACCTTCACTCCTTGGAATTCAGATTGACCTCTAAGCTTCTTGAACCAGTCCAGAGATAGAGAATTTTTCCAGACATGAAAAACCTTTTAATCTACTACAGTTGACCCATGAACAAGGTGGGGCTTGGGGGCACGTGTAGTCAAAAATTTGAGTATAACTTTTGACTCCCCAAAAACTTAACTACTAATAGGCTACTGTTGACCAATACTATAAACAGCCAATTAACATTTATTTTGTGTGTGTGTGTGTGTGTGTGTGTGTGTGTGTGTGTGTGTATATATATATATATTATATACTGTATTCTTACAATAAAGTAAGCTAGAGGAAAGAAAATGTGATTAAGAAAATCATAAAGAAAAGAAAATACATTTACTATATATTAAGTGGAACCATATCATTCAAAAGGTCTTCATCCTCATCATCTTCACATTGAGTAGGCTCAGGAGGAAAAGGAAGAGAAGCGGTTGGTCTTGCTGTCTCAGGGGTGGCAGAGGCAGAAGAAAATCCAAGTATAAGCAGATGCATACATTCCAGGCTTGTGCTGTTCGAAGATCAACAGCACTTCGCTTTATCCCTACATCTAGTCTGGTTCTCAATTCAGAGGAATTTGAAAATAAGTTCTCTCTCACATTTACTAAGAAATGCCTCAGGAGGGTCCTGGGAATGCTCCCAAGAGAGTGAAAAAAACTGCAGGGGGTCCATAATTAACCGGTCAGGAACCCCCAGAGCCGCATGTCAGTCTCACAGATCTAGAGCTGCCCTTTTATCAGTCCCCAGGATCTTCAGCATTACATTCCCATTAATATTAACAGTGTTCTCACTGGCAAAACAGAGTGATTATTATGTTCTCACTGGCTCTGCTTATTGAACAGCCCCAATAATTACCTTGAACATTTTATTATAAAGATGAAAATGTAGCATTTTACCTAACCAAGTTGTCAATGCTTTTCTTCAAATACCATTTACCTTACTTCTCACATATTTAAATAGACTCCCTTGGGCTGCAGTTCTTACTCTTATATAATTTATAAATTTTGAGAAATCCAAATAGTAATATTAGTATCAGCATATTCACATCTGAATGATAATCTTTATGAATACTGTGTTTTTCTCTGGCTACACCAATATCTACCTATGATTAAAAATGTCTGAATTGAAGCCATCTGACATGGCTTCCACCTTCTTCTAATTTATTTCTTTTGAGAAATTCACTAGTTTTCCCTCTTTTCCTCCACTTTAAAAAGTTATTTTCTCGTCATTTACTATTGGAAAAATAGTACTGAATATTCAAGTGAACTAAAATGAGTGAGTAAATAAATGATGCCGATATTGATGCTGCACACTAAATTTGTTTCATTTAGCTTTCATCACACTTGTTTGATTAACAGTATATATCACCAGGGACCCCATGGCTTGGAAGCACCAGAAGCAAGGAAACTGGCATATTAGTGCATCATGTCTGGCTGTGCTGGCAGGGCCTCTGTAGCTCTATTACTGCTATTCATCTGGCATCCAGCTATGGAACTGGACATTCATGTCCATCAACACAGCTACTAGCTCCAAGGTCATAAATTCACTGGTGATGTTTTTACAGGTTAGGGAAAAAATGAGCTTGATAAAGAAAAATACTGCAACTAGAAACAGAGGTGGAGGAAAGAAAAGCATTTCAATTCCAGTGGAAAGCAGACAGAAAGAGCAAGGAGAGGGTACCAGAAGACAGATATGTTGCAGCAATACCAAAAAAAAAGAGCAGGGAATAATTGAAATCAGAGGCCAGAGAGCTGTCCCACAGGTTAGGTGAGGCCCCAAAAATCTAACTTTATCATGTTGCTGCTCCACAGAACCAAGCTCTTCTCATAAGCCTCTGCTACTATATAATTTTTTGAGCTTCATTGTATTTATGAATGCAGAACCAAGCTGTGCAGTGAATTCATCTTTAAACTGTCTGGCTTATTTTCTGAGTTGTCTTTGTAAAAAAAAAAAAATCACTCTTGCTCTTTTAACACCTATTATGAATAATCCATGCCATGCCTTCTTTTCAATTCATTTATCTATATATTCAACTTTCTATTAGCTACTATTTCAACTCATTAAAAAATTATCTTATCCTGGGACTAGAGCATGATTTTTATTTTTTATGCCAGACCAATTGCATTTCAAAGACTAAAGTTTTATATGACTTTCTACTTGGAATTTTTACTAGATTTCTGTCTTTTGACTTCTGCTACCTCTCAGTAAAGTTGAGAACAAAAACTTTTGAAAAACTGAAGCAATGAGAATTAAAAGCTTTGGGTTATATTATTCCCCTCATGTGTGAAGTAGGATCCATAGTGGATACAGAAATATTTTTAACATCTCCTTGGTAATAACATCAATAGTTATGGTAACAACAGAAATAATAATAACAATATGTTTTTATTCAACTAGCGTTTCTCATACATCCTCAAATACTGAACTTAGGTGGCCAATTATACATGTTTCACATCTCCATTTACCACATATATGCAGTTGTCCTGACCCTGCCTTTATTAATAGAAGCCATACTATACATAGTAAGTACATAGTATCTCATTTAATCTTCACTACACCCCTATGAGATAATATTTTCATTACTTTCTCTATTTTATAGATTAAAACCCTGCAGCACTGAGGGTTTAGTAACTAGGTAACAAGTGGTAGAAAAGCAAGGGGAACCCAGGCAGTCTGGCAACAGAGCCTGCAGATTTGACCACTCTGCTATACTGTGGTGTTCCCTTGTCTGCTTCCCAGTGACTGATATGGTTGAGAATGTGAAGATGCAGGTGTGGTAAGGGAGTAGCCCTTCTGCCCGCAGAGAAGACAGATTACGCAGAGATAGGTGCTCCTACACTGCTGATTCCCAGAGAATGAGATAGAGAAGCAAAACGTGGGTTTCTGGGCTGGTTTTTCTTCATCCTTTTGCCTTTTACTTCTTCAGCACTCTTTTTGATCATGGCATTGGGCTTTTGGTTCTCTTAACAATCATGGGTAGCTGGCAGAGGCATTGATAAATAATCTTGTTTTGGCTGACTATATCAGATATGTTATGGTACGGTATGTTAAGCCAATAAAATATCTCATTCTGATAGATACTCCCTGGGTGGTACCAAGCGCTGCCTTTGGCTTCACACTCATAAGGCACTTTACAGGACAGACATCCATCTTTCCCAACCCATGTCACCCATGGTGACACACGCCTGTCATCCCAAGGCCTGAGTCTTCCAGACCAGCTACATAATTTACCAAAGCAAAATGCCAAAACCCCTTTATAAGAACAAGGCACTTTGGAAAAATAACGAGTTCCGAAGGTGGGTCTTATAAAGAAGTAGTAGCTGATTTTCCCCTATAAATATTTGAATAGAACAAATAAAAGGATGGAACTTCCTATTTATGTCTTATTCTTAGAAAGGGCAACAAAAAGGAAAATTTGCTTGTTCCCTAAAGACTTCTTAAAATATATGCCCAAAACCTTTTCACAAGGACAACACTTTCAGTAAAATACATCTTATAAAATGTCTTCTGGCCTTTATAGACAGTCAGTTTGCCTTTCCCAAAGCTGTTGTTGTATACTGTGCATTATCTGTGCACTAATATTACGGAATCATTTGGTAAATTGGTGTCTTATTCACCTGTTCTCTTTCTCACCCATCTACCCCCTCCCAACGCACACCTTCTCCCATGTTTCTAGTGTCATGTTTTCTTACTCAACATGATATGCTCCTTCCTCACATTCAACCTCTCATGCTTTTGTAAATACCTTTTGTTAAGGTATTTCATAATTATGTTGCAAGCTGTAGCCCTGTGCCAGTGCTAAGCACTTTGAAAACACAATCTCGAACACCACCAGTACCCTACAAAGTGGGTAAGCCTCAACAAGAGCCTTCTTGTTGAAATGTCCCCATGGGGCTAAAGTGGATGTGATTTGTTGCTAGGGCACAAGGTCTCCTCTATCTGTGACCTGGGAGCAGGGGTGAGATCAGACAGGTGGGATTGCTCACACAAAAATCAAGCAAAGCAGACTTGGCTTTTTGAAGCCATGTGCCAAAAACATACTTATATTACATACTTTCTCAGACAAAGCTGTAAAACACTGACCAGAAGCCCTAAATTCCAAGATCTTTGCAGAAGGAAGCCTTACCCCATTAACATTATGATGACAACATTAATCTGAGAAAATCATCAAGAGTAAATTTTCACATTCAACTAAAATGCAGTTGCTTTTGGAAATGGCTAAGGGAGAACGTGTAATACAAAAGTAACTTACAATCCTCATTCAGGATATCTACCTTTTCACACAGCACTGGCACAAAACTGACTTACCACCATACACATCTGCTATTTACTGAAGGGAAAACATGTGGGGAACCGTGGTCAGCAGAAGAAAATCCCTTCTGTGGGTGGAGAACGAAGAGGCCAACTTCAAAGCACCAGAGAGTAGAATATAGGAGTTAAGGATTTACACCTAATTAAGCTTACATTTAAGTACCTTCATCCATACCTAATGCTATATGTGGGTCTTCTTTAGTCATTTTATAGGGACAGTGCTGAATCATCAAGTCTTCTCCCAGAAACTATCACATGCGTGGTTGCCATCTGTGCTCCTGTTATCATCAGAAATAAATCCTATGTAAGTATCCCAACTCAGGAGGCTACTGTTAAGAGAATGAATGGTGAGCTTCACAAGGCAGTCTTCACTCCATGACGAACCATCAAGTGAGCACTGTTTACTTGAATTATTAGTTGAATAAAAATTATTTTAGGAAATGAACTACCAAATCCTAGTCAACTTGCAATATCATTATGAACATCACTATTGCCAGTGCTAAGCACTTTGAAAACACAATCTCAAACGCCACCAATACCCTACAAAGTGAGTAAGCCTCAATAAGAATCTTCTCTGCATGCATTGAGATGTATTCATTTCTGAGCTTAGCTAAGTGAGTGAAGACTTAACAATAATTCAGCAAAGCCATACAAGGTAGTATCTAGCATAGTGATCAAGTACATAGTAGATGATCAAGCACATGAGACCCACCTTCCCTATGTCTGATCTGTTCCCATGAACTGTTTCCCAATAAATGTTGGCTACAATCAAGGATTGAATTTACTTTGTAATATTATTTAATTTGTAGAATTTAATAATTGATTAGTAAATCAATAATTAGTTACTTGATGTAGCTGTGAAAATTAATCAATCATTGATGCAAAATATATTAAAGAATGAAATCATGATTCAATAAATCAGTAGTAAGTACATGAGGAAAATAGGACATTCTTTGATAATCAGCTTACCTTCTCCACTCTAATAAATCAGTCTGTGCCAAAAATCAAGCAGACAAATACTAAGTAAATATCATTAGTTCTGTACACAATTAGACTTTCTGCCCTCCCTTGTGGATGATTTTGGTGGGGCCAGGCACACTGAGTTCTGTTCAATGAGTTTTGAGTTGAAGTGTCATGTTCCATTTCTACATGAGCTTATTTAATCACCTAGGGTGACATCCTTTAGAGCTTCCTTTCTTCCCAAGTATGGTAATTGACAACGTTTGAGATGGTGGATGCTAAATCAACCCATGCCTGAGTTGGCAAGGATGAACAGAGCACTCAGCTGACCCACAATAGACAGCATAAGCAAGAAATAAATTCTTGTTGTTTAATCCACATCACAGCAGCACATCTTAGCCCACACTAATTGATAAAGCAAATAAAACTCCAAGATTCTAAAATTTATAAAAACTAATAGTGAGCCAGGACCATGTCACAGTCCAGATTCATAGTTTCTGATTTTACTCACCTAAATTACAGGCTATGTCCTTGTCTCCTCCTAAATACATTTACTCTCATCTATTTATTAATTCTGCAAGAATTTAAAACTCTGCTTTCTGCTGAAGATTGTAATCAGTGCTGGGAATAGAGAGGAGAGAAGGCAATTTATGTCCCACAGAAATGCAATACACATTCTTGTTGAGGAGATTATATTGAGAGCTCTGCTCAAGAGATGTGAAATAAACCAAAAAGTGTCATGAGACCCACCTTCCCTATGTCTGATCTGTTCCCATGGACTGGTGTTGATGAAATTCTTTTGGATACAGAAACCCATTTTGCTTTCCTTTGTTTCATGTCTTAAAAAGATGAATAGAAGGTCAGATGAGTCACCTTTTGGGAACCTGAGAATTTCAAGCTTTATTTACAAGGATTTCATATTTTTCCATCAAGATATAACATTTAACAGAATTTCACATTTTTCTGCCACATGGTAACAATAAGGATGATGATTGATGCGGGTTAAATCTCAATGGATTATTTATTGCATTAAGTTAAAATTTCATCAACTTCATGGGACGTCTCCCTGTCCAACATGTCTTAGGGTACAGATAAGAAATATTGTTTTATTTCTGGCTAGGCGCAGTGGCTCACGCCTGTAATCCCAGCACTTTGGGAGGCTGAAGTGGGTGGATCACCTGAGGTCAGGAATTTGAGACTAGCCTGGGCCAACATGGAAAAACTCTCTCTCTACTAAGAATACAAAAATTAGCCAGGTATGGTGGCAGGCATCTGTAGTCCCAGCTACTCGGGAGGCTGAGGCAGGAGAATCGCTTGAACTTGGGAGGTGGAGGTTGCAGTGAGCTGAGATCATGCCACTGCACTCCAGACTGGGTGACAGAATGAGACTCCATCTCAAGAAAGAAAGAAAGAAAGAAAGAAAAATATTATTTTATTTTTGTTTGATGTTTAAAAGATTAATTATGTTGACCTTGGTTCCCAGTGAGCCATTTATAAACAATTATATGAATGATCACAGAATTTCAGGGTGGTGGGGGGAAAATTCCTTTTAAAAACTGACTCTAGCTGTGCTTATCAATGTTTTCCCTTCTTTCTATTGGAAAAGCATTTATCAGCCATGCAGATAGGCTCAAAGCAAACTAGAAGTTCACTACATTTATTTAATGGTCTGCAAAAATGTCAGCAGCCTTGCCATTCTTATCAGAATTATAGAGGTAAAGCTTTGAGTGTGCATGATTTATATAACTATATCTACCATAAGATAATCATACAGTCTGACTTTCAAGTAGTTCATATTTGCTTCTTTTTCTGTTTTAAGGCCATACTTGGAATTTGCTGCTCAAATCATGTAGCTAATTCCAACAGTACCATTTTTTTTACTATTTCCTCACTACCCTCTAACCCTATTCTTTCCATCCCTTCCAAATACTAAAATTATTTTCCAATCAAGAGTAAAACAGATTGCAAGTAAAGCCACCGAATGTGGGCAAATTGTAATTCGTCCATCTAACAAATACTTTTCAGTACCCACTTCATGCCAGATACTGTCCTTGATTCTGAAAACATAGCAGTAAAGTACAAAAAAGAAGATACTACTTTCACAAGGCTTATATTTTAAATGAGAGGCAAATAATAAGTAAGATTAGTTCAAATAAGGGCTATGAAGAAAATAAAACAGAGTGATGGGATACTGTGATGGGAGAAGTTGCATCACCAGAGGAGATCTCTCTAAGAAGGTCATATTTAACTTGAGACCCAAATGAAAAGAAGCCAATGATCTGGGGAAAGAGCCATCTAGAAACAGGGACTAGCAGGTTCAACAAAGAGCTTGAAGTGAGAAAGAGCTTAGTCTATTTGAAGAAGAGAAAGAAGGCCAGCGTCACTGGAGATGATGTTGGAGAGAAAGGCAGAGGCCAGCCCATGTAATTGAAGATCTTCGGTAGTTCAAGATCTTGTAGTTCGAGATCTTTACCTTATGCAGAATAAAATCCAAGATCTTTACCTTGAACTACATAGGCTGGCCCATGTAGGTGGAAGTTACTGGTGAGTGTTAAGTAGAAAAGTAACATTAATTGTAGATATGCAAATATCACTCCAGAAGCCTGATAAAATTGGTCAAACTTCTCAATATTCATAATAGAAAGCTAGTGCTACCAGCTCTACCAGGAATTCACCCAGGCCTTCCTGAGTTTGAAACAGAGAATACCTGAGTTCCAGGTTCTCCTCAGGCCGCTCACACTTGTCTTTTCAGAAAGGCCAGCCAAACTGAGGGATTTTGTTGAGCTATTTTCTGAATTCTTATTCTGTCAGTGTAGTGTATTACCCAAGACAGGATCTATCAGAAGATCATTGTCAACTACTGTAGAGGGTGGACAGGAAGGAAAAATTGAAGATAGGGGAAATTACATGCTTTATCACTGGACTAGCAATAATGTGGATCTTTACAGAATTTCTTTAGGAAAGCATTAGAAAAATAATCAGCTCTATTGTAAAATATTATTTGTATTAAAATACATTATAAAACATAAAATATTAAATACTATCATAAAATATTGAATTCTGTGATATTTCATTCTGATCTTAATAGTCTTTCATAAAAAACATAAAAGTTTTCTTACACAGAATCAGTAAAATGTCGTTTTTCCTTAAGCAAAAAAAAAATAAACTTTATGAACCATGCTTGCACCAGTTCTGTGAAATGCCAGCCCAATTTAAATTTGCCTAGATTTGTTTCCAACTTGGCAGAGTGCCATTGGTGCTCAGTCATTAAAACAGGTGGCATTTCTATCAAAAAGGTTCCTATTTCTTCTTAGAAATATAGATTAAAGTGCCTAAAAGATTAAATATCTGTTTTTGAAACCAAGATATACAGAACACCTCTATCCCAAGAAGCAGAAATGTAAGTGTCTTTCCCATTCCTTTCTTTTCACTGCCAATCCTAAACCTCTTTGGAAGCCCATGAAGAACCACATTTTAAAAACCTTGATAGACTGGCTGTAGAAAATAAATTTTGTTTAAATAACCAACAACAATGTTTATTTGTATAATCCAAATGACATAACTAGCCTATCCTCCAGATGATAGAGGGATAAGTAGATGACATCTCTCTTTTAAAACTCATTAAAAGTAGAGAAGCTTTCCACCCAACTTTAAAAGAATACAGGAACATATGTCTAAGGGCAAACTTACCTACCAGAGCAGAGGTTACAAACTGACATATAAATACCTAATGTGCCCAACACATTTTTCTCCACCTTGCCATACAGCAACATGAGGAGAAGTCTTGCGATGTTAGCACAAACATCTGAATTAATTGTCAATATTTAATAATCCAAATTCACATCTTGATTTCTAGCTCCTCTTGAAACGTCAGAAGATATGGACTCCCCTAAAGCTGCATGTTTGCCTTTCTGCAAGACAAGAATCCCAAGATTGACAGTGGCCACTCCCTATAGATAGGGAAATACTCTATTTGCCAAGTCCCTCCCACTACTTACTTTTTTTAAATCTTTCTCTGCATCATTCATTTACAACACCTGCCCAATCTGTGCAAGCAAGCCTTCTTTGGTAATAAAGAAATAACATAGATAAATAGTTGGATGGATGAATCAATAGATAGACAAATATATCACACCTAAATTACCAAGTTTCCCTGAACAGTGAAGGCTTAGAGCAGGCACTCTTGTACCAAGGGCACTGAGATTACAACACTTCTTGAACTTTGTATTCCTCAGATTAACCAAATCAAACAACAGACTTACATAGTTCAGGCCATCTAAGAATCTGGCCATTTCAGCCAAGCATGGTGGCTCACCCCCATAATCTCAGCACTTTGGGAGGCTGAGGCAGGCAGATCACCTGAGGTCAGGAATTCGAGATCAGCCTGGCCAACATGGGAAAACTCTGTCTCTACTACAAATACAAAAATTAGCTGTGTATCATGGCACATGTCTGTAATCCCAGCTATTCGGGAGGCTGAGGAAGGAGAATTGCTTGAACCCAGGAGGCAGAGGTTGCATTGAGCCGAGATCATGCACCTGTGCTCCAGCCTGGGTGACAGAGTGAGACTCCATCTCAAAAAAAAAAAAAAAAAAAAAGGGAATCTGGCCATTTCCAGACCTCTAACTCCCACTATTTCTGCTTGTTCTTCAACAAAACAAGAACCAGGACTTGAGGAGCTGAGCAGGAAAGGAGTCACAGCATCTTCCATGGACTTCCATTCTGTTCCTGCCTACTGCCTTTCCCCTTGTTTGTGGAGATAGCAGGCTTTTTTTCCCCATTTCTCAGGGTTTTTATATCTAAGCTAAGTTCTTTATGTTTATTTGTAGGACACCAAGCAATCTGAGACCTCTTTACCCTCAAGTATAACTGCCCCAAAGATCAAGAGAAGCAAAAGGTCAGATCATACACCAAGTGTCTTCAAAGGCTAAAACACCACTATTGTTTCAAGTACAAGGCACTTGGGGTGAAGTTCTCCCTAAGTAAAACACATAGAATGTTCCCACTGAATTGAAATATATGTACCATCATCAAAAGCATTTACCAGACAACAATGTGCATGAAGCAGACACATCTCAGGGTGGCCATGATGTCAATGAACCTTAGTGGCAATCAAGGCCATTAACTAGCCCTTTGCGTGAAATAGAAAAAGATGCCCCTCCCTCTGGGCTGGCACAGACTCACATCACACTGCATGGCTTGGCTAAGCAAAGTGTGGCTGCCTTTCTGCACTTACTCACCCCCTGCAGCCCAGCCAACTTGTGCAGTGAAGAATCTGCATAAACAGATGCAGCAGCATAGCCCTGGAAGAATTTAAACTTAATGCAAATGAAATAAACATCCACATGAAATTCAATCAGGAGATTTACCTGGCAAGTTAAGAGATTAAAAGGGCATGAATATCTGAATTTTTTTTATCAATTACTCATTTTTTAACCTCTTAAATGAAACAGATTCTAGAACTTTTGAAAAAGGGTAATAAGTGAGTGTCACACCAGAACAAGAGAGGCAAAAATTAAATCCAAGCTCCAACCACTCATCCTAATCTTTGAGCCTCTGTCCTGGTGAATATGCCTTCTGGGTGGGTAGATACACAGTCTCCTCGGAGAACTGTTGTTGTTTTGGGAGATAAAAAGTAATTTACAAGAAGATTTTTTGTCAATAAAATTTCTATAACGGCTGGGTAAGGTGGCTCATCCCTGTAATCCCAGCACTTTGGGAGGCCGAGGTGGGCAGATCACCTGAGGTCAGGAGTTCCAGACCAGCCTGACCAACATGTAGAAACCCCATCTCTACTAAAACTACAAAATTAGCCAGGTGTGATGGTGCATGCCTGTAATCCCAGCTACTCAGGAGGCTGAGGCAGGAGAATCACTTGAACCTGGGAGGCAGAGGTTGCAGTGAACCAAGATCATGCCATTGCACTATAGCCTGGGCAACAAGGGCAAAACTCCATCTCAAAAAAAAAAAAAAAAAAAAAAAAAATTCTATAACAAATGGAAACTTTGAAAAAACATTTTCTTTTTTTCATCCTAATAGCCCAAACCAGGTCATCTTTCTTACTCCTTAATAGAATATGAGTTTCCACAAGCTGTCCAGTCGTACTAATCTGAAATTCCTGCTGTCCTATCTCACAGTTCAATTTCATGTTTCTCCCTCCTGCTGGGACCTGGCTACTCTGGGCTTTCCAGTGGGAGGCCTGATGCCCTGGCTCAGTATGCTTGTCATTACAGTCTTCTGTGCTATTTGAACCTGAAGAATAAGCGCTGAATACTAAATTGATTTTTTCTGAGACTATCAAAAGGACACAGCTCAAGTGTTCCTATGACTCTTTTGGAGGAATCACCAGGGCTAAGTCCCCAGATTCTAACATAAGCCCCCTGCTTCCCCTTGGACTGAAATAGCTGCCTGTCCTGTCCTGCCCTGATCTGTCCTGTTCTGCCCTGCCCTCTCCAGAGAAAGCACATTCTGTACGTCATTACTGAGCGTTCTTTTTCAGATCTTATAGACAGTAAATATGAAAGAAGCGTTATGGAGAAAGAGATTTATTTTGATTCATTGAAATGTTTCTGATGCTCTACAATTCCCTGGTTTTATCCAAGCTGCAGATATTTCAAAGAACAGATCTCCATTATGTTCATAAACTTCCCATTTTATAAAATAACAACAACAATAATAACAAGTTTTCTTTATTTAAAATAGGAAGGGTCGTACCCTCCTCCTGCAGACAGAAGGCTCCTGTTCTGCAGTTTACTGGTGAAAAAGATGTGGCTTCACATTCCTCAGCAACAATGTTGGAAAGGCATTGCAGTTGTCTAGGAATGCCATTGGAACCCCTAGGCCACTGTGCATGAAATGGCTGAATAGTAACATTCTGGTAGTCACAGGCTCCAGATGCACTTAAGTTTCACTGGGAATATCATGACCTGTGTTCCGGGGTAGGGAGGTTGGCAGGATGTGGGGGTTAGGGGGACCCTCTTCTCCCTCTGGCCACATCTTGCTTTAACGCATGAAACAGGAATTACCATCAACACCTGTTGGTATTGAGAAAGCGGTGCTTTCCTTTGCTCTAGCATTTATTCATTTTCTGTGAGGGCCAGAAGAGTGAATTATTTGATCCTTGGGAAAGATTCTGATATGGTTTGGCTCTATGTCCCCACCCAAATCTCATGTTGAATTGTAATCCCCAGTGTTAGAGGAGGGGCCTGATGGAATGTGATTGAATCATGGGGGCGGGACGTCCCCCTTGTAGTTCTCATGATAGACTTCTCAGAAGACCTGGTTGTTGAAAGTGTGTAGCACTCCCCCTTCTCTCTCTGTTCCTCCTGCTCCATCCAGGTGAAGATGTGCCTGCTTTCCCTGGCCTTCCACTATGATTGCAAGTTTCCTGAGGCCTCCCCAAAAGCAGAAGCCTGGACAGTCCACAGAACCGTGAGCCGACTAAACCTCTTTTCTTAATAAAATACCCCATCTCAGATATGTCTTTATAGCAGTGTGAGAATGGACTAATACAGATTCATTACACACTCATCACCCAGCCATGGTGCTGGCAGCCTCTCTCAGTTTCTTGCCCTCCCACTCCTTCTCTCCTCTGTGTTCTGCTTGTTTGAGCCCCACTCTCCCCTCACCCTGTCTGTCTTCCTCTCTCCTCCCCGCTTTCTATGCCATTTTCTTTCTCTTCTTACCTGTCTTCCTCCCCTTTTCCACTCTCCCTCTGCACTGGCCACCAGCCTGACAGCACAGATGTTTTTCTGTCCTCCTTGTTTGAAGCCACCAGGGCAGGTGCTGCTGCTTTGTTTGTGACTGAAGAGGTGAGTTCAGCACAGAGAGGAATGGTGGGCAAGCCAGGGAACCCATCACCAGAACAAGGGGTACCATTAGCAGAGAGGACATTTTGATCCTCCTCTGATTCCATGTCTTTATTTCCCCATGGGTTCAAAACCCACAGAAAGATGAGGCAGGCATTAAGCCTCTTGAATACCCAATAACTCCCACAGCTAGGAACAGAGTGCACAGGACAGAACAGTGAGTCAGTTGACCAGAGCACCAAGGCGGAGAGAGGCAGGACACAGACGGGGGTTGAGTGGGAGCGAAACCTCATGAGCCAGGCCCAGGGACAAGCCACGAGGAGCATGAGCACCACGGTCCATGCCATAGGGACTTCCTTACGTTGCCTTTAGAAAACCCTACGAAAACCTTGTGTTTAATGAGATTGAGATTTGTCTGCTTCTATTCATAAGATCCTAACATATGAAAGCCACGCCCCAGAACAAAGCAGAGTAGGATGAAGACCACATAAGACTAAGTGTGGGGTCTGCAGGAAAAGCGCTCACATGAGAAGTCAACATGCACAAAAAAAAATCAGACCAGACATGAATCAAGGCCATTCTGTGAGTGATATTCACTCATGAGTTTTTAACCAGACTCTTAGTAAGGAAGAACTGGTAAATAATATCTAAAACCTTTCATGTAGTATCCACAGATGTTATTTGCAATTAGGACTTATGATGCTCATTCCTAGCATTAGTTTCATTTTTTTTTTCAATTAATGCCTCTGTAAAGTCCTAAATTAGAGAACCCCTGCAGGATTTATTATAGAGAGAAAACCTAGCTGAGTGAACACCTGTGAATTTTCAGTCCAGAGTGGCTAGGCCGGAAAGCAGCTGCCCTCACAGGACAGAGCCTTCACAAGGCCAGCTCCTGCCCCGGAGGCCTCTGGGTAGAGTATCCATACATCCCAGTTTGTCCAAGATAGTGCTGGTTCACAGCCATTGCCCTGGTGTAATTATTCATAGCACCCCCTTCCATTCTTAAAAGGCCCCAATTTGCATATTCAATCAGAAGGTCTCTTTGGTATGTGCTACACAATGGACTATTTATAATCCATTAGAGGTGTCATAACAACATATCATCAACTACATTCAACAGAATCTCTGGAACTAAGGGAAAATTAAAAATGAAACTTACTTAAAAATTATCTTCATGAAATTTGTGGGAAAATAAGCAATATATAAGGAAAGGTAAGAATACAAATCAACCTAGAAGAGAAGGAAGTAATAAGAAGAAAGAAAATGCAAACCTGATTGTAATTTTCCACCATTCTCATTAATAATGACTGCTAAAAGCTGGTCAGCCATGCTATTTGAAAGCAATTTTGGAAATTAATCCTTTAAGAACATTTTTTAACCTTTGATTCGTAAGACAAGTGGCCTTTCTATTTTAACCAAGATACCCAGATAGTGATGAGACATTTCTAAAACAAGGCTCCCAAATCTAGTTTTGTGCGTATGTGTGTGTGTGCGCGTGCATGTGTACGCACGTGTGTGTGTGTGTGCACGTGTGTGTGTGTGTGAGAGAGGGAGGGAGAGAGAAAGTGAGAGAGAGAAGGCGATTTTAGTAAATACATAAAATGAGTGAATTGTCCCTTTCCCTTTAAAGCCACCCAGGGAACTTAGCTGTTTACATTATCATCAACCTGCTGCATTTCTCTCCCTAGGAGACCACAAACCAGGAGAAACCATATGTAAGCTCACAACTCTAGCAAAAGCTTTGTTTTCAAGGCATATAATTTGCTTAATATGATATTGCAGCCTTAAATTTTTTGTACAGAATTCTAGTGCTGAACTAACAGACAAAAATTAAACAAGGTCAAGAAGTGAGCTGTCAGGATCTATTCTGTATCCACCTTAAACAACCAACTCCTTCACAGGTTGCACTAAGCTAATGGCCTTTGCTGACATCTTCTGAAACAGGATTAGATCTAGCCATGCAGCTGGTGTAATATTTTGTCGTCAATCCCATGACAGGTACATGGTGGACTTCGTCATAGCAAGACGTTGTTCCCCATTCAGTCCCCCATGTGGTGATTCTCTCTCTCCTGTCACCATTGTTGTGTCCCTAATTTCCCCCAGCTCCCTTTACCCAGTATAATCGGGAATGCATTAAACAACTCAGCCTTTTTTTCTAGTTGCACTTGTCAACAATTTCAACACTGCCCTGTCACGATCCTAGACTCCCATTATATTTTTTTATCTTAATTCTCTATTGAAACATAATATATGCACAGAAAGTACACAAATCATAAAGGCAGTGGATTTTCACAAAGTGAACACAGTCAGGTAATAAAATTTTAAAAATTAGAATATTGCAGCACCCTAGAAGTCCATTTATGTTCTATCTCAGGCACCTTCTTCCCTGAAATATAACTACCATTCTGACTTCTAACACCAGAGTTCTCCATGAAATCATGGAGGCACTCTTTCGTATCTGGATGCTTTGATCAACATTATATTTTTAGATTCATCCATATTGTATGTATTGAAGCTCATTCTTCTTTATTGCTACTGTGTATTTCATTTTGTCACTACACCAAACATTAGTGAGTTGTTTGCATTTTTCACCATTATAAATAATGCTACTATATGCATATATCTTTCAGTACAGAAATGTACACATTTCCACTGGACATACACCTATAAAAACAGAATTGCTAGGCTATAGGATATTACATATGTTCAGCATTCATAGATACTGAAAACGGTCATAGATACTGAATCTAACAGTTTACACTCTCACCAACAGTCTAGGAGCATTCCAGGTGTCGCACCATCTCACAACACACAGCATTGTCGGTCTTTTTTATTTTAGCCATCCTGATGGATGTCAAATGGTATTGATGTGGTACTGTAGATTTCATTTGCATTTCCTGCTGGCTAATGAAGTTGAGCCACCCTGCTTTCTTAAGGTTTCAACTTTTACAAAGCCAATGGCTAGTCCTGGCACTCAGCTCCTCTCTGTTTACCACCTGCAAGGGATGCTGAGGAAAGAAGCAAGGGTCTGTACATTCTTTCCACTCAAAGCCTTCCTGTCTGTTGGCCTTTCTCAATGGTCCACCAATTGATTCCACATCATGTCTCCATCTCCTGCACAGGTCACCCTGGTGGCAGCCTCTTTTCTCCTGCAATATCCAGTCTGACACCTGCTTCCCCTTATAAACTATTCTTAAGCTTAACAGATAGCCTCACCTCCCACTGGCACCAAGAGAGACAAGCTCCTGCAGTGTGAATACCTGCATGTTCCCTTGCAGCCCTTATTTCATTCTTTTCTTCAGGCCCAGAGGAAGCATTGTTCCTCTTCTCTAAAACCTGTAATCACTGAGAAAATGTGTTCTTTTGAATTTCCTTTGACACTTATTCTCCGTGTTACCAAGTACAAGTTACTTGACCTCTCCTGGACTTAGGTTTCTTCCCTGGAAAATTAGAATATTTCTTACCTCTTAAAATTGTTGTGGGACTTAAAGGATAATGTGCTGAAAATCTCTGGGTCAATGCTTGGTAGACATTTTGTGCTTAGTAAATATTAAACGCTTTCCTTCCATGTCTCCTTTTATCTCTCCATTATTAATCTCCTCCTTTGCCTTAGAGGCAGTGAGATGGAAAAAACTTGGCCTTGGCAATCAGACACACCGCAATTTGAAACCTTATGTTTACCATTGACTAGCTCAATTATTAACTCTCCTACGTCACTTTCTTCGACTCTAAAGTGGAACGGTGGGTGTTACACTCAGAACTGTGAAAATACAAGTCACTCCAGCTGACTGCAATTCTAGATTCGCTGTCTCAGACCAGTGGCCCACAGGCCATAGCCATCCTGTGTTGAGGTTGGTTTGGTTTGTTGTTGGTTTTTACTTAAATTGTCTAGAGTTAAATATTAGGATAATTTACATTACGTTTCAAAATGTAGGCTTCTTTTGAAAAAACCTAGATCTAGCAAAAGTGATCACATTTCCTCATGGCAACAATCACCATGAGGAGCTGGCCATGTACTCTCTGGTCAATGACACTCCCCCCCTGCTTCCCTATTCTCTTCCAACCAGGCTAGTCTCCCTCATTTACTCGACCTGTATAGACCTTCATGGGTTTTTTTATTATTTTTAGTTGCTACTTCTTCCTCTAGAGTCTTACTGAACTCAATAATGACTTGCCTGAGAGTTGCAAACCACTTCTGAAATGTTTAATATCATTTAGTTTACAAATATAGACTACCTGATCTCCAGATTCTTACAGCTTACAACCGTCAGGCTCTTCAGAAAACTCCTGTATTGGTTTCCTGTTGCTATTGTAACTACCTAAAGAAAAAAGAAATACTAGTGAAAAAAGAATAGAAATTTATAATCTTACAGTTATGGATATCAGAGGCCCAGAAGGTATCTTCTTGGCCTAATCAACAGGGCTGCATTCCTTTCTGGGAAGCTCCAGAGCAGAATCTATTTTCCTGCTTTTTCTGGCTTCCAAGGACTGTCCTTATTCCTTTACTCATGGCCCCTTCCTCCGTCTTCAAGCCAGCAATGACTGGGTGATGCTTGACATTCTCATGCTGTGTCACTCTGACACTCTATTGCCTCATTCTTCCATCTTGAGGACCCTTGTGATTACATTGGGACCACCCAGATAATCCAGGGTAATCTCCCCATCTCATGTTCAGTTGATTGATGAACTTATTCCCCTCTTGCCAAAACATATTCATAGGTTCCAGAGACATCTTTGAGTGGCTGTTATTGTGACTACCACAGTCCTCAACACTGTCACCAAGCCTTCCTTTCCTTGAAAGATACAGGTGAGTTAGGATTGCTGATTTATCTAATAGTGCTGCTACACATTTTCCTTCAGTTCAAAAACAATCCCCCAAAATAACAACTGAGTGTTAGCACCATAATGTTGTCTGGGAAAGCAGTTTTCCCCTGCATGCCTATAAATTCCAGTGGACACTTTTTGCCATCTCTCTCCCCCCAAAAAAGCACAATCATCACTTTGAATTTTTAGAAAGAAGGGAGGAGAAAAAGGAGAGCAAAAAGGAATGGCACTAGCTACAGTTTCAGATGCAATTCCTCTTGGGGATTCTTTAAAAAGAAGAAATACTGAGGAGCATATCAAAGAAACATTATATTGCCTAGGGTACCCTAAGCCCTCAGCAAAGCTCTGAAGAATAATTGGATCTGAGAGTAATCCTGAACTACTGAAGTCACCCAAGAATATTCCACCATGTTCTGTACTCTGTTCCACAGTGCTTTCATAAATCGCCCCAGGAAAGGTGGTCTCATTTATCCACAACACCATCAGAATTAAACAGGAAACAGCAAATAGAATAGAGCAAGCACAGTCACGTAGGATACTATCACATCTCTTCTTCAAATAGATCATCAGGGCATTGTTCCCAGTTCAAAAGGGAAAAAAGATGATAAATTAAATCAAATCTTGAAATGTCTACAATGATCCAGGATCCAGACTTCATTTGCTACTTCATAATTTTAAGTAAGAAATCTTTCATGTTATATAAAATGCTTAAAAATCAGTGAAATATACATATACACATATACGTATGTGTGTGTGTGTGTGTATATATATATCTTTCTTTCTAACCTTTAGGGAATTTTGCAGTGTGACAAATAAATTTTAAATATATTATTGTGCATTTTAATTTCTATCCCAGTTCATTTCTTAAGTCATAGACAAAGTTAGCTACGTAATTCGGTTCTAACTCTGAGAATGGGCAACATGGCCAACCTTGCCCTCCTTCTTGAAACCATTCCAATCTTTCTGGAATCAGCTTTTTAAATCAGTCTTGTTCTTTGTACTTCTAAAGTTTCTCCAATCTTCCTCATTGTCTCCATTTCCTATAATTCATTTTTATAACACATCACAGCTTTAATTCATTATCAGGGGAAATTTTTGTTTACCCTATGAGGACAGGGACATATCTGTCTGTCTCCCAAGCTACAGCCCTGTGCTTCTGCATAGCTGACTCTCAAACATTGTTGAATGAATGAATGCTCCCTACCCCTATTTTTCTTTTTGGCATGCTTTATTTATACCAACTATTTTCAGTGTTTTGCATATACTAATATAATTCTTATAACCAATTTTATTATGTAGGGATCATTATTACCTTTTTACACATAAGAAAATGGGCAGAGAGGCCGGGCGCGGTGGCTCAAGCCTGTAATCCCAGCACTTTGGGAGGCCGAGACGGGCGGATCACGAGGTCAGGAGATCAAGACCATCCTGGCTAACACGGTGAAACCCTGTCTCTACTAAAAAATACAAAAAACTAGCCGGGCGAGGTGGCCGGCGCTTGTACTCCCAGCTAATGTAGTCCCAGCTACTCGGAAGGCTGAGGCAGGAGAATGGCGTAAATCCGGGAGGCGGAGCTTGCAGTGGGCTGAGATCCGGCTACTGCACTCCAGCCTGGGCGACAGAGCGAGACTCCGAGAAAGAAGAAAAGAAAGAAAGAAAGAAAGAAAATGGGCAGAGAAAGGTTCAATAATTTGCACAGTCATACAGTAGTTAATAACAGGTATCGTTTATTGAGTACTTAATTTGTGCCATGCAGGGCTGCCATTAGCTACCCAAAGTGACTATGTGTAAATTTGAAAAAGATGCCCCTTTTACCGGGATAAATTGCAAAAGGCATCTCTTCCCTAGGCAAAGGCTTATCAGTGAAAGTCAGTTCCCACCTGTACTGGCCCCTCAACCATGAGCCTTCTTGGAGGGCACAGTCTACACAAAATACAGTATATCTAATATCATTTATTTTATAATATACTACCAGCTGGGCACAGTGGCTCACGCCTATAACCCCAGCACTTTGGAAGGCTGAGGTGGGCGGATCATGAGGAAAAGAGATTGAGACCATCCTGGCCAACATGGTAAAACCTCGTCTCTACTAGAAATACAAAAAGTAGCTGAGTGTGGTGGTACGTGCCTGTAGTCTCAGCTACTGGGGAGGCTGAGGCAGGAGAATCACTTGAACCCAGGAGGCGGAGGTTGCAGTGAGCCGAGATCGTGCCACTGCACTCCAGCCTGGTGACAAAGTGAGACTCCGTCTTTAAAAAATATATATATATATATCTCACCTGATTGATTCCCAGATTTTTATAGCTTACAACTGTCAGGCCTCTTCAGAAAACCCTGTATTAGTTTCTTGTTGCTGCTTAACAAATTGTCAGAAATTTAGTAACTCGAAGCAATACAAATTTATTATCTTATAGTTATGAATATATCAGAGTCCCAGAATGGGCCACAAACTGCTCTGAGCACTAAATGGTGATAAACCCACAGCAACCCTATGAGATAAGCATCATTGTTATCATCATCCTTATTTTACAGAAACAAAAACCGAAGGCCAGAGAAGAAAAATGACTGCTCAGAGCTTCCCAGCTATTGAGTGATACAAGTGAGACTAAGCCCAGACATCGTGGCCCCAGAGCTCACACTCCCAGCATTACTCTATAGTGAACTGTTTAGCCGAGGTTCCTGTAACAGCCTCCTACTTCCTAGTCTCCAGGCCTCCTAATTCATCCCACACTTCAATCTACTACAGAAGCCACAGCGAATTTCCAAAGATATCAATCTGCTCATATGTCCTTCATGTTTAAAACACTTCAGTAGCTCTTCCATTCCACTCAAGGTCCTGTGCTGAGTAGGCTCTGGTGATGTGATCCTGGTCACTCTTCATCCGCATCCCTGGTCCTTCCCTCTGCCTCTACCCCTCATTGCACACAATGGCATAACCATAGCAAACATTCTGCTCAATACATTCTCCTGTTCCCACTTGCCCCAGGCCTTAGCAAGTGATGTTCTTTCCACCTGGAACCTTTCTCTTCCCCTACTTTGGTGACTATCTCCAAACGGTAAGTCTCAGCCTAAATGTCTTAACCTCTGATCCATGGTCCTTCAACACTCAGTCTAAATAAGAACCCTTGATAGAGCCTCTCATCACAACTTGTGTTTTCCTTTATAGCAACATCACATGTATGCATGTATGTAATTATTCAGTCAACACTGATTTTCACCAGTAGTAAGTTTCACAATGGCAAGGACAGTGTCTATTTTGTTAGTTAACTGTAAACTCAGCTTTTAGCACACTTCCTGGTACACACAGGCAACCAAATATTGTTCATGTGCCTCCTTTGAGCTCACTGTGCTTCCCTATAGCACTCCTCACAATACAGTTTATTTTGTCATCGCCTATTTCTGTATTCCCCATTAGATTTGACTATTTTACATACTATGAGGACAAAGACTGTATCTGACTTGGACCTCACTACTGAACCCCCAGTATCTAGCACAGAGCCAAGAGCCAGCACATCATGAGCACTCAAACATTCCAGAACAAATGAATGAACAAGCATAAATAACTGGCCCCTTTGGGGTAACAATCCTCTTTATTACTACTGCCATAAATCAGATCAAGGGATTGAAGAATTGTTCTACTTTAACCACTTTAAAGAAACAGAATCTATTTAGAACATTGAAAGAAAGCTATCAGCTTCAAATTCTGACCAAATATTGTTTATTAGCCACAACAGACAACAGGGCCAACTCAGGCCTAGATAAGAAATGATCCATCAATTTAGTCAAAATTCTCATGAGTGACCACTCAGACAGAAAACTTGGCATCTACCTGCCAACTTCTACAGAAACTAAGAGCCAAGAACTGCGAAGAATGATCCCAGAGGTGACTGACTGGTTGACTGTACCTACCAGTAGTCATTATATTACTCCCTATTAAAGGCTTAAAGGGAGGTCTTGAAGACAAAAATTTGTAATTAAATGACTTTTCATCACGCTGAAGGAGAAAATAATATATATATTCAAATAGAAAAAAAAGCAAGGGCAAAGTAAAATATATTAACAGCATCTGATGAGACTACAGATGAAAAACAATTCCTGAAAAAGATGATCCATCTGCTAAATGGGAAATACATAGATCTTTTCTTTTTTTTTTTTATTTTTTATTTTTTTATTTTTTATTATACTTTAAGTTCTAGGGTACATGTGCATAACGTGCAGGTTTGTTACATATGTATACTTGTGCCATGTTGGTG
>NW_012115289.1:456022-485505 GCF_000951035.1 Colobus angolensis palliatus | reverse complement strand
AGAAATCACCGGTCTTCTGTGTCCTTCGCGCTGGGAGTTGGAGACTGGAGCTGTTCCTATTCGGCCATCTTGCTCCGCCCCTCCCATAGATCTTTTCTACACATAGTACTTAAATGAAGACAACATTAATGTTTCTTTCTGACCTGGCTCCAGAAAGTCTGCTCAGTCTTGGAAATGGTGACTAGATCCTTTGAGTGCTAGAATAGAACTATATTTTTTTGTCCAATGGGTGAGTCATAATTGCCTAGTTGGGTATGAAGGAATTTTAGAGCAACCTTGGAGCCCATAAATATGAAACACGAACAGTTCTGTTATGGTAATGACAGTAATCTCAATGCCACAAATACATTACTATTTCAATAAATTAATAAGAATATTTCATGTTGACATAAATGCCCTTGTGTTTTCCCACTAGTAAAGGGGACACATGTTGAGTTGATCAAACCTCATCTTCTCTATAATTTAAAACCCTTTCCAACCACAGTGCAATTAGCTCCATACTCTACTCCTAATACCAGGATTCTGAAAATACAGATCTAAGTTTACCTACTTAATTTACCTTCGTTCAATATCCTCTACTCATCTTTGCCACGTTTTTCAACATCTCATTAGTGCTGAAATTAATACCTTAATATGAGTGACACAAATTTTGCTTTGTTTGGCTTATTCCCTCAGTAATCTAGGAACCAAACCCCCTTGACATAAAATAGAAACATAAGTAAAATACTTTTAAAAGAAAAAAAAAGGGCCAGGCATGGTGACTCACACTTGTAATCCTAGCACTTTGGGAGGCCGAGCTGGGCAGATCACAAGGTCAGGAGTTCAAGACCAGCCTGACCAACATGGTGAAACCCCATCTCTACTAAAAATATAAAAATTAGCCAGGGCATGGTGGTGCGCACCTGTAATCCCAGCTACCCAGGAGACTGAGGCAGGACAATCACTTGAACCCGGAAGGCGGAGGTTGCATCGAGCCTAGAAAGCACCACTGCACTCCAGCCTGGCCGACAGAGCAACACTCTGTAAAAAAAAAAAAAAAGAAAGAAAGAAAGAAAAAAGAAAAAAAGCAATATGTTGCTGACAACATGCACAGTGGTTCCACTTGCTTTAAAGCTGTTATGCCAAATTTGACTGAGCGTTTACTCCCCACACTGAAGCACCTCCTAGGCAGCAATAAAGGTCCTCCATGCATAGTTACTCTGCCTTGGGCGATCAAAGCCCTATTGCATGCCTTTCTGCTCCTAACTATTGTGTGCCTGCTAATAGGCAATGCTCCCTATTGGCACTGAATTTGGAACACATTTCTTGTGGAGCAGTTTTTAAAACTGTAACCAGGAAAAGAAAAAAAATAAAATAAAACCAGTCAACCAAAGAAGTCGTTTTGGCTATTTGCTGCATTGCCAGGGACTAGTTTTTATTTTTAGAAACACTTTCATGAAACAGAGCTTTAGGTATTTTTACCAAATATAGCTGATCTAGTTACTTTTCTTCATTCTTATTTCCAGTATATTTTTAGCCTCAAGAATTACTTTCTCTGGTAAAAGAGGTGCTGCCCCCAAAATAAATAAAACTTGGGTGGACAAAAAGGGCATGGTCCACAGTGCCATTCCTGGGAAGTACAAAGCAGCTCTGAGGACCCAGTCTCGTGAAGCTGTCCTCAGCCACAGACATCCAAAGGATGCAGAGGAGCTAGATTACTTGGTGGCCCAGCACTGGAAATTTTCTAGAAAGCAGAACCAAAATAGCATTTTTCTCCTGCTGCCCTACAATAACGTCCATGTATATGGTCTCTGTGGGGCATACAGGTTCTTTGTAGGAAGTCTTTTAGTAAACAAAACCCCAGAAGAAAATCCCCCACCACACTACTCAGTGCTTTAATGAGATAAGAGAAAGACACCTCTTTCTCCTCATCCCATCTCAGGACTTGGCTTGTGAGCAAAGCATGGATTGGGCTTGACCTCTGTCACTGAATAGCACCTGGATTTCTTTGAAATACTGGGACAATACTTATTCTTACACCTATTGATTACATGCTTCAGCCATGACCATGGATAAGGTACCTGGACTCTGGAGAATTCAAAGGTGAATGAAATGGTAACTTCCTTCAAAAAGGGGTCCTCAATCTCAGTGAATGTATGAGCAAAGGTATAAAAGGTGCTAAGATAAAATGTGCCCGATGCTGGTTAATTTTATGGTTTCATAAAACCATATGGCATATAGGAAAGTCATGAGTGATGGAGCTTAAAAATGAGCTTACATGACTAATCAAGAGAAGACCATGATACAGCAGTTATAGAGAAGAGAAATGGTTTGTCAACACTGAATTTTGAGGATATGAACTTAGTGATAGTCAGCAGGATAGATTAGAGTATCCTAGCTGGCCTCTCTGCTTCCAGCCTCCTTAGATACTCTAAAAACCATTTAACACAGAGGCCAGCTAGAAGTTGATAGATTATATTACAGCTCAAACATTCACCACCACCATTCCAAGGGAATAGTATACATCCCTAATCCAATAACGTCAGGCCTGGCTGTGTCAACTTCCTTTAGACAATAAAATGGGAATAGACAGAATATGCACCACTTTCAAGCAAAATTTTAAGAGCCATTTTATGGTTCTATAATACGCTCTTTTCTTTCTGCCACAATGTCCCGATCAGGGCTGTTCCTTCAGTCAGGGTCCCAGAATGATTCTACTTTGGAGCAGAGCCGCAGTCAACTCATAATAGATAAACAGAAGCATCAAGAAATACTCTCTTGTTTTAGCAAGCGACACCAATTTGGGGATTGTTTGTTAGTGCAGCATAACATCCTAAGTTCACTGATATGGGGAGCTAGTGCACCTTGAAGGTGAACACAATAAGGTCTTAGGCTAAACATAAGAAGTGATATTGGATAGAAAAGGGCAGAGATAATAAAAATCAAAACAACAACAAGAAATCAACATCACTTAATATTTATGTGTCCAGCATTATGTTAATCACATCTCATTTAATCATCTCAAAGGCAGAATTCAAACACATACCTAACACCACACAGTATATGCTCTGAATTTTCCCAGCAACCAACAAAGCTTGGTGATTTTACGTGCATATGCAGTAAGATTAACTCAGCAAATCTAGGTGGCTCAAACCCTGCACGTGCCCAAGAAAAACCTCTCTTCAAGACTGAACTTAAGCCAGCTCCTGAGAGTAAGCCTTGAGCCATAGGTATATTCTGCCTGGTAAGAGTGTTGTATGCCTGAGGCCTTGGATCATGTGGTAACAGTTTGATCAGATAGTTTATGCTAACAATGTGGTGCACGATGGGTGCCTGCTCCTTCTCTGAGGAGCTGACGTCTGAGTAGCTGAGGTAAGTCATACAGGTGCTGCATGACTATGTGACTGGCCTCCATTAAAAACATCAAAACTCAAGTGTTTCCCTGGTTGACAACACTTTGCACATGTCACACATTATTGCTTGCAGAATTAAGTGCATCTGTGAAATTCTACCGAAAAAAAACTTTTAGAAGCTTGCACCTAATTTCTCCTCAACTTTTCCCCACATATCTTTTGCTTTTCAGATTTTAATCTGTATTTTTGCACTATAGGAAAACATAATTTGATTCTAACAACTTTTCTGAGTCCCATGCATCCTTTTAGCAAGCCTGAGGGTGGCCTTGGGAACCCCTGAAACAGTAGCATACATGAGACAGGTTACTGTCAAAGATGACACCAAATTTCCAAGCCCAGGTGATTCAAAAAATGGTAGTTTAGTGAACAGATATGGGAAAGTCAGGAGGAACTGGTGAGCTGGGAGGGTAGGTAAAGAAGGAAGCCGAAGAAGCAAGTGGAGGATGGAAGGTAAGTTTGGTAGCTGACATTCAATTTGACTTCCATACCCAAGTGGGAACATTCAATGGGCAATAGAAAATGTACAACTGGAATTGGTGATGAAAGTACAGAACGGGAATATAGTTAATGGTTAAAACCATGAGAACGAATAAGGGCACTGAGGAACAGATTAGAGAAAAAAACAGCAAGGAGATGAACACAAACCGTGGAGGATGAAACTTGGCTGCCTACATATGAAAAAACAATGAGAAGGAAAACAAATTTTACCTATTCTCAATTCATCATGAAAGATTCTGTTTAATTTTATATACATTTCTATCAAGCTAGTTATACTATATACTTTTCAAGAAAATATTTGCTAAAGAGATTTTTCTTGAAACTAAATAACATTTTAAAATCAGCTGTATTTATTTTCTCATTGAATCCTCATTTTAAGGGCACTTAAAAGTTTGTCTTATGAGCAAAATATTCAGATGTAATTATGAAAAAATATATATATATATAATTTATATATGAAATAGTTTGGAGTTATTTCCAAATAAACTGGGGCAGAGAAAAGCCCCAGTCATTCCTGATGCTACTTCATGTATCTGTGTGGCTGTCACCAGGTCTATTTTTATATGTTTATTTATGGTTTTAGCTACCCAAAAATTGGGGTCAAAAGAAAGATAACAATAAAGTCAGTCAAGGTCCTATGGGCTTTCATTTCACTTAACACATTTTTATTTTGCTGCATTTTCCTTTAAATGGCAGACAGAGCTAGACCAAGAGCATCAGGCTTAACTCAAGCCATTCACTTTTGTTTGTGATTCCTCCGGGGTGATTTTTTAAATATTCTCATATGCTTTTAGACTTTTATTCTGCTATGGAAGAATGTGTTTGATCATTTCAGACACTCTACTCTTTTAAATAATGTTGCTGTCAAAATCAGAGTTTCTGACTGACTTCCCCCATTTCACCAGAAGAGGCAGCCTCCCAAGTTTATGACCTCATGTACTTCTTACTAAAGTTTTAGAAAACACTGGATCTGCCTTCACTTTTCATTTTCATTTTCTTAGCCCTACTCTTTTATGTGAGAAAATACACATTTATGGCTAACTTTCAAAGAGATTTACGAATTGGTTCTAGGGCTGTATATGAGACAGTTGAGTACTAGGGAAGTCAGTTCTACAGCCAGTTGCACCCGGCTACACTTCCTTCAATGAAGAGTTCCAGTCCATCATCTTAGGGTCAAGTTGTTGAGAAAGTCATCAAAGTGTAACATTCAAACTAGTGTCTCAAAAGCTCCCCCATGTGTGCACATGAAAAATAACTCATCAAGGGAAAGGTTCACTGGAGTACATGCAGAATAAGAACAGGGACCAATTTTCAGATCTAAAAAAATGTAAGATACAAGAAAACACCACATTATATAATTATTATTTTATTTACATGTGTCATGTTTAAAATCTAAAAGAATAATTAAGTGGACTGTTTTGTACAGATTATAACGTTAGCAAATGAAATGAATGCCCTAAAAACAATTATTTTTCTGTAAAAGGTATGAAAAAACAGGGCAAAAAAATGAAAAACACTTGGAATTTTTCCAACCGTGAGTACATTCAAAAAAGAAATGATAAGCCCTCTGAAAATAAGTAAATGATTTATGTGTTTTAGCCCAAGAAATGAATTATATGAAAATAAACCAACCAAAACATTATTTGTACTTTCCAGAAAGCAATTGCCTAATGGAAATGCTTTCCATTTCCCCTTTTTGCCCATTTATCTTTCCCTTAGGGGAAAACACACTACAGCTAAGACTGCTGTGTAAATCAGCTGCTTCCAAGCAAAAGGTATGCTTCCCAGAAGATCAAAACCAAGGCTGGCTTAAAAGATGTTCTATTCTAACCTCCCTCTTTTATAGGTGAAGAATGTGAACTCAGAGAGGTGAATGGACTTGTCCCAGTTCAGAGAGTTGGCAGAAAATTTGAGAGCAGAACCCTAATCTGTTTTATGGCTCAATCATTATTACTTTATACTATTCTGCCACCCAGTTTTTAATAATAATAACAGATTATAAATAGAAAAAATACTAACAAATATTTCTAATGCTAAAATGTACTGATCATTTACTCTGTGCCAGGCATGCCTTTAAATACACTATATGAATTAACTCATTTGGCACTAAGAATTAACTTCTGAAAAAACGTTGTATTCTCTCCATTTTACAGATGAGGAAATCAAGGCACAGAGAAGCAAAGTACCTACCCAGGGATCTTAAAGAGTAAGTGTTGGAGCTACTACAATAGCTAAGCAGTCTAACTCTACAGACCAGATTCTTAACCACAAATAACTAAATAGTATAAAGAAAATAGAACTGTTATTCAAAATTCAAAGGCACATCAGCTATAGTATGAAACCTTATCTTTTGGCAACATAAAATTAAAACCTGTGATAATTCAAACAGAACTGGGGACCAACTTGAAACTAAAAAATAGCAACTAGCTTAAAAGAAAAACCCTTACCTAATTAGGTGTACAAACTTGAAGTTTCCCAAGCACCGAATTTCATACAAATCACATAAATAGAGGGGTAGCATTTTTCAGTATGGTCACTCAAATCATGCTTACCTATAATGAGAAATTATTCTTATCTATTCATTAAAGCAATCCCTGTTTTCGGCAATTATTGGTTGGCCTATTTTTCAAGTAATAAAACTAAATGTCTTAAGTAGAGGAAATCTCTACTACTTTTCTAATTGATCCAAATTAGTATGAACTTCTTAAACACAACAAGGACCACTCAACTTCCAAATCCAATGGAAGCATTAAGTCTGACCTTGCCAAGCCTCTCTGCAGTCTTTCACTCTGTTTGCTTCCTCCCTCCTCCTGACACTATTCCCTTTCTTGGCTTCTATGACATCTCTCCCCTGGCCCTTGCCTGGTCCTGCAGATCACTCCTTCACTGTAGCAAGTTCCTCCTCATGTATTTGATTGTTAAAGGTTGGTACTCCCAGAAGTTTGTTTTTGTTGGGTTCTTCCTACTCCCCATCCCCACACTCAGCTTGAGCAACCACAGCCACACCCACATCTTCCACTACTACTTAGGGGCTGATGCTCAGCTTCCAAACTGGGGTCTCCCAACTAGTTCTCTTCTCTTATGCCTCCACTGTCCATGGAAATATCTCACATTCAGCATAATCAAATCCAAATCCCATATATTTCACCAAAAATCCTATTCCCTTTCTTGTATTCCATACTTTGCTTAATGGATCCCACCAGTCAATGAACCCAAACCTTGAATCATCAAAAAGTCCTTCCCTGTCTCCCAGAATACATCCAGCTTGGCCATAATTGCAATGAACTGTACTTTCTAAATTGAACCGGCATCTTCCACTCTCACTTGCATTCTCATGAAAATCATCCAGACTCCACCTTCATTGACAGTGTTCCTCTACAAGCCAAAAACCTGTCCCAGACTGGATTCCACCAGAAGTAGAGCCTGAGCAAAGAATTTAAGCACGAGTAGTTTTTTGAGAAGGGATCCCAGGAAGCAAAATGTAGGAGGATATGCAAGAATGGCAAGTATGGGAAGGAAGAATACTGGTGTGTGAATGACCAGACAACTGCTGTGATCAGGCGAGACTCAGTGTCACAGGGAACCTCTGAGATATTATACAAAACCTGCTGCAGGCTCATCCTCACCAAGGGTGAAGAATCTGAGCGATTTTTGCATCATTGTCTGAGCGATGCTCTCAAGGATGTTAACTCCTGGTGCTTTGGGCCTGCCTCATTACAGTCTTGCAAACTTGTAGTCTCTGAGACTCATAGCTGTTGTCTTGTACAGTAACAGTGACTGCCAAGGAAATATGAGAGGGGCACTGGCAACACTTACCATAAAAACCTTCCAAGGCTCTCATAAAATCCAAGTGCCTCTGGTACAGCCCACAAGTCATTCCATGGCCTGTGTCCTACTTTCTTCTCTAGCATCATTTCTCAGTCTTTCTGGTCTAACATTTGTGTGCTTGAATTCTGTCAACCTACCAATGGTCCCCAAGTCCATAATGCTATTGCCACTTCTGTGTTTTGTACTTACTGCTCCCCCTTCTCAGAATGTCCACCTCTGTCTCCCAATCCTATTTCCATATACCTGGAATATACCAACTTTTTAAGAAGATACAGCTCTCAGATCTCTTTCTCTTTCAAGCCTCCCCTCAATTCCTTGTACCCTAGTTGGGCACTTCCACCTGTGCCACTGCCCTGCCTTCTGTCTCCCTCATCAAATTGCACAGTAGTTGTCTGTCCACATGGCTGCACCAGGCTGCCAGACTGTGAATTCCCAACAAGCAAACACTCTGCATAATTTGTCTCTGTTTCCCCAGCACCAAGCCCAATGCAAGAAAAGAGGAAAAATTAAGTAATAATTCCTGAGTTATATATTATACAAAATAAATAATAAATCTGTAATTAAAATGGCAAACAACACCTAGACCAAAGAAACTTTGGAAAAAAATATATAACAATTTTCCCTTTAGTACATGCTTTTAAAAAAAATGACTAATTAGGAATTCTGCTTTCTCTACCTATGAGCTATAAGTCAATTTTGTTCACTCTGCTTCAGCTTCTTAAGCTGTATGCCTCTTTATTAGCAGTGATTTCCTTAAAGGGAATCAAATGCTTAAGAGACCCTAATAAATCCTCATGGATTTAATGCACTCACGGATATTTTGTGACCACACTTCAACCATTCTAACTCAGAGTCTCTTCCATGTGTCTGACAGTGAGCTGCCTTCACACTGAACCCAATTAGATACTCCCAAAAGGAAGAAACACGTGTTGTAATTACCCTCCTAAGACTCTTCGCAGGCCCCTCTAGGTCACTTGCTTCTGTCCCTCTGCAGGGTGTTTCTGCCAGCTCCAGCACTGATGGGCAGAAAGCCAGAGCAACACTGGGCAGGGGCAGCCGTGCGCATGAACTTTCACTGGATCTGTCACAAGCAATGTATTTATATGCAGATATAGCCAAATCTGAATAATGATTAAATTCAGATTCTGGGAACTTCTTGGAGGAAAAAAGAGGAAGAAAAGGAGAAAGAGGTACTGAACTGTATATCTAAAGTCTTCTAGTTCAAAATTGACTTGACATACATTGATGTGAAAGCTAAACATATGGTAGATATCTTTGATCGGGGATCTGTGACACAGTTTGTGCTTGGCATCTGTTGTTTTAGATTTTGTGATGCATTGATCACTGTCACCATGTCTGATAGAAACTAAATTGCCTTCAGTCCACCCAGACGTGATTGCTGCTTTTACTCTCCTGCCCATTTTCATCCTTACAGTTTCACAATGCGAACAAAAAATAATCACAGTGGATCAGGTTTTAACATTGGGTGTTGCCTCTCATCACCTGTGTTTTGGATTTGCCCTGGCCAACACTGGGATTCTTTCATCTGAGATGATAAAAATCTACCGACACAGTAACAAGGACAAGGTGATCTGTTACAGAAGAAAGCAAAGAAGGAAACTTGGAACATCCTGTTCATAAGTCAGGTCTGCCGTTCATGTTTTATTTCACATTTGCCGACCCACTGCAGGCAGCCAAGAAGCTGCTATTTGAAATGTTTTGCTGACCTCATAAGCAACAATGTAAATAGACTTTCTATCCCAGTGACGTCAATGTTAGAGCCAATGTCCATGTTCTTTTCTATTTTGTGAGACTTTTGTGTATATTGTTTCCAATTCCTTGTGCTCATGGGCAGTGTTCTGTTTTGGTGTAAATTGACACCAGTCTTTGCATGCTACTGTTTCTCCTAGTTCCCCTACACTGACTATAAAACTAAGGATAACAGAGGGT
Organism: Colobus angolensis palliatus; assembly: GCF_000951035.1. Taxonomy (NCBI): domain Eukaryota; kingdom Metazoa; phylum Chordata; class Mammalia; order Primates; family Cercopithecidae; genus Colobus; species Colobus angolensis. Next base: position 475,837 of record NW_012115289.1, on the reverse strand, counting down.
AAAAAGTAATATGGGTGATGGGGACAGACATGTCTAACTGACCCCCTCTTTCCACTCCTATATCCTTTGGTGCTTGTTTCCTGGGGACCTTGTTCCAGGATTGTTTTATGGACAAAACCTTGCCCTTAAAGGTCTGGGCTTCTGTGTCGGGAATAGTTCTCTCAAACCATGTTTTTCCTCTACTCTCATGCCACCACAACAGTCATCAACACAGAAGACTTCTGTTACCCAAAGTGTGGAGTTTTTCCCCCACACATCAAGCAGTGAATACCAACTGGGTGTCCTCTAATTCAATTCTGCCACTATCTACCTGGAGATAATATCAGATCCCATAGGTTGAGGGCTCAGTCCCAAAGATGCTTCCACCTGTAGACACCAGTCAGAAGTCTGGTGTCTTTTGACCAACCAACTTCAAGTTGGGGTTTCCATGACCCCCTCTTTGGGTTCGGTTAACTGGAATTGGAAGCAGCTCACAGAACTCAGGGGAATACTTTTACCCTTACCAGTTTATTATAAAGTATATTACAAAGGATATAGATGTGTAGGGTGAAGTATCAGGGAAGGGGCACGAGCTTCCGTGTCCTCCCTAGATGCACCACCCTCCAGGAACTTTCACGTGTTCAAATATCTGGAAGCTCCCTAAACCCAATCCTCTTAGGATTTCATGGAGGCTTCATTACATAGACATTATTGACAACCATGTAGAAATGTGATTGGACAAAAAGTGCATGATCTAAACCCATCAATGTCTATCTACTTAGACTTTTCTTGGCCTCTCTGTGTAGCATTCCTTCCTCTTAGGTATAGAGCAGGACTCTTTCTGGAATGGGGGTATTTTGGTTTTTGGGGTTTTTTTCTTTATTTCTCCTTAAAAAAAAGAAACAAATGGGATACATGTGCAAAATTTGCAGGTTTGTTACATGGGTATATGTGTGTCATAGTGGTTTGCTGCACCTATTGACCCATCCTCTAACTTCCCTCCCCTCACTGGTGTGTGATGTTCCCCTCTCCGTGTCCATGTATTCTCAATGTTCATCTCCTACTTATGAGTAAGAACATGTGGTGCTTGGTTTTCTCTTCCTGTGTTAGTTTGCTGAGGATGATGGCTTCCAGTTTCATCCATGTGCCTGCATAGGACATGATCTGGAATGAGGGTATTTTGACCAACAATCAGATTAGAGTCCTGCCTTGGGCAAGTGAAAGGAGGACAGGACAAGCTTAGAGAGAAAGATTCCATTTCCTGAAGCCTAAAGTGCCCCAACAGTATAACAAGGACTATGGGAGCTAGAAGCCAGGAACCATGGATGAAAATAAGTATCTATGTAATAACACAACAGCGACCTAATCAAGTAATCCCCTATCCATACCAACAGCTAAAAATTCAACAAATATTCATTGTATACCTCTTACGGGCAAGATACGACTTTTTCAAGCATATTCACTTCTTTTTTCTTTTTTTAAATTTCAACATTCCTTTGAGGAAAGAAAGGACAGAATTTTAATCCACATTTTACCATCCAAGAAACTATGATATAGAATATAACATAGAGAGGTTTTACACTTTATCTCCAATCAAAGAGCAAATCTATGAAAGGATTGGAATAAAATACAAGTCTAACAACAGAAAGTCCAGTGTCCTCTCCCTCTTCCTTCCCTAAGCTTACACCAAATTGCACTTATAACACAGTAGTGAAGAGAGATTCTGATCACAGAGGGTCTCCGCTTGGAGTCTATGCCCACGGATGGATGTAGAAGGTATTCAGACTCTTGAAACTGTATTCAAAAGGTTGGTATATGTGCATTTTTCAAAGGAGAGAATAAAAAAACTCTAAGTGGTTAAAAGATTTTAATCATATGATTTATATTTTATATACCTGAATAACAAAACAACCTCAGTATTGCATGAAACCTGATATTTCTCCTTCCTGGTCACCTAAAATTCACCTCATTACAATTGTTCACATATAACAAGCTACCTTAAAACTTAGTAGCTGAAAGTAACAGCAGTGATTTCATTTTCTCACAAATCTACAATTTGGGGAAGGCTCAACAGGCACAGCTCATCTCTGTGCCATGTAATGTCAGCTGGAATTGCTTGACCAGCTGAAGGATCTGCTTCCAAGATGGCTCTCACACATGGCTGACTGCAGGTTCCTCTCCATATGGGCCTTTCTGCGGGCTAGGTGAAGCTTCTTCACAGCATGGTGGCTGCGTTCTGGGAGCAAGCCTCTCAGGAAACAGAAAGAAGTGACCCATTTCCGAAGGTCTGCACCAGAAACAGATACCTCTACCCCATCCTATTGGTCAAGCAGTCACAAGAGGATACAAGGGGAAGAGACATAGACCCCATTTCTTGATGGAAGGAGTGTCAAAGGATTTTGAGGCCATGTTTTAAAGCTGCCATATCCCTCTGGAGGCATCTTATTTCTTCCTTCGGTTTACTCCATTACTATTCTCTCTCGCTGTCATAGATCTTTGCTGTGTGAAAAACCAAGCTCTGTCATCCCTCCTATTTCCCACTTCCCAGGGCAAGTGTATGGCTGTTGCAGCCTACTGCTGCCAATTGGCTGGTCCTTCTACCTACATCTCCCTCCTTCTTAGATCTGGGTGTCCAACCCTCACAACTTCCTCCCTTCCTCCCCTGCTGGAGTCACATAAGGTGCTCTGTGCAGCCTGCTTGTTTAAAGAAATGCTAGCCAACAGTTTTAAGGGGATAGTGGTGGTAACTTCTGTTTAAAGGCAGAGAGATCAAAGTTATTCTGCAGTATTATATTAAATATGAGCCATGTGAAGCAAGAAAAAGAGGCCAACCTTTGTCAACAGTACTCTGTGACCAGCTGGTTGAGTTTAGAGCAACCCCAATTCTGCCTGTTTCCAGTCACTAACCAAACTCCTTACCCTTGGAAAAGCAAAAGGTATTCAACATTCAAGGAAATGCCAACCGGGACTTATATTGTTTGCATCACTTTCCCCCATTCTCCTTATTAATTGAAATGACTGATCCATAAAATTGGTTATCAGCACAGAAACACTCTCAGATACTCTCTGCCTCCAGCTCCCTTAGGCTGCCCTTTGGAAATGGTCTGATTTTTCTCTGCAGTACAAATGATAATTTTTTTAAAAAACAGCAAGAACCACCAGCTGAGGAGAAAAGCTCCAAGGCTTGGCCTGAGGGTGAATATAAGCTACTATTTAAAAGAACCTGGCACTCTGGAAGTTTTACCTACATTCTCACCTATTGACCATCTCCCATCCCTCCAGTGCCAGGAACCCTCTGTCCTCAGAGCCTTTGCATTTCCTTTGCTTGGGACAGAAAGCCACTGGCTGTTTCTTCCTTCCTAAAAGAAGTGGTCGGATCTTTATTTACATATCAACTTCTCAGTGAACCTGCCCTAGAAGCCCCATCTAAAATTTACAAACCTAATATACATATGCACACATATACACATACATACACATTCACACACACACACACACACAGCTTCCTATCACTGTTATCTCCTTACAGTTTCCTCATCACTTATCGCTATCTAATATATGATGCATTTTACCTATTATCTTTCCCCTTCTACAATAATAGCTTCATGAAGGCAAGACTTTTTATGTCTTGTTTACTGTTTGATCTAGAACAGTGCCTTGTACCAAGTAGATGTGCAATAAATGTTTATTAATAAACAGTTGAATAAACTATTGTTCTAACCTATAACATCCCCACCTGGTGATAACAGGGGGCTCCCAGTCACACTGTCTGCTCTGAAGGTAGAGAGCTGTAAATCAGGCTCTAACAGCCACCACACAGATAAGTTTCCTACTGCTACTTTAACAAATTACCATTAGTGGCATAAAACAACAAAAGTTTATCATCACACAGTTCCATAGGACAGAAGTCCTATGAGTCTCAGTGGGCTAAAACCAAGAGGTTCGTAGGGCTGAGTTTCTTTCTGGAGGCTCTGGGGGAAAATCTCTTTCCTTGCCTTTTCCAGCTCTAGAGATCATCCACATTCTGTGGCTTGTGGCCCTTTTTTCCATTTTTAAAGAACACAATGTCATATCCCTCTGACTACTGCCCCTTAGTTTCCTTAGTCACAACTCCCTCTTTTTTCCTGCCTACCTCTTAAATTATTGAATTGGGCCCACCAGGATAATCCAGGATAATCTCCCAATTTTAAGATCATCTGATTAGTAATCTTAATTCCATCCACAATCTTAACTCTCCTTTGTCCTATAACTAACGTATTCAAAGATTCCAGAGATGAGAACATAAACCATTATTCTGCTCACATCATCCTCTTGAGCAATCTAAGAAGTGATAAGGCCTCTCTCATCAATTTGATAGCTGTGATGTTCCATGTTTAGCCCTTACATTTGGTCCTTGCATTAGTCCTTGTTGAGGTATAATACAAACTTCCCTGGATTGAAAGGCAGAAGATATTTCATTCAAGACCCTTCTGAAACTGTTGTTTTTATAACCTGGGATGACTAACTCAATCACAATTACTGAGACTCCATATTTTCAACAGAAAAGTAGAGTTAATAAAACCTACTGACAGGACTACTATAAAATGAATTGTGGAGAAATCTTTTTATAGAACTTTCATACTTCACACAGTGTAAGGAATTATTGTGTAATAGAGCTCTCTAGCACCAAGGATATCCTGAGTTTGTACTGATGGTTTTTATTGTTTTGCTCCTCAAAAGAAATTACAAAATTATCACTTGCGAGTATGAAGAAATTACAAACTGAAATTGGCAATGTCACACTCAGTCCAAGTCCTGTATTACTGATGACAATATTGTGTAGACAATCCAACAGTGAATATGAATTTTGTTTTTTCTAGTTGAAGTTTCTTCATTTATGTGTTCTCAGAAAACAACATTGAGAAACAGATAAGCCTCACCTCTTTTGCTTGGTAGTGTGAGAAACAACGACTGTAGTTAATTGTATATTTCCTTCTAGGCTCCCTAAGGAAGAAAAATGTGCCTCATTCACTTTTGTAACTCTGGTGCCCAGATTCTTGCCTGGCAGAGATACTCAATGAATATGTGTTGAATTAATTATTAAGCTAATACTCCAATGTTTAATTAGAGAGGCACATTAGGAAATTGTCCATGCTGCTGACATGTGGCTATAAATCCCTTTCCATCTTCATTTTCTAGCCTTTTGTTAATCCCACCCTGAAATACCCAATATCAAGGGGAAACTGGCCTTTGTCTGACCTCTGGAAGGTCATTTTAAAAAAATATTTTTAAGTAAAATTTCTTTAAATGGGGAACACCATACTCTAGTTCATGCTTCCAGTTACCACTCTCATGATCAAACATTTCTTCCTAGAGTTCCCCTAAGAAGGATACCATAGGGAAGATTGTAAACTACTTATTCAAGTAAAAGAGGTGAAGATGTGCAACACATTTAACCGGGTTCTTCCCCTAAGGAAGGTGTAACTATTGCTTCTACAGGCAGCGAGGGAAGATTTCCTTGAGGCTGAAAAATATACCTAGTAAACAAAGCTTTGATTGTGAAATTTCAAGTCTCTGATGGACCTTGCTTGAAGGAAAGCTCATATGAGAGGGGTCAGTCAATGACACACCACCAGACATGTTCAAATAAATCAAATGCTTATACCAATTCCACAACCTACTTTTGTGAGCCTCAAGACACAACCAATTTAAACCTCCATAAGGTGGATGTGTCACACATCCGAACAACTTCATAGGAAAACAGTGAGAGCTGGGCCCTTGCTGATTCCACACTGCCTGATTTGCCAAGAGAGGAGAAAGGCTTTTCTAAGCCAAGCATTGCCCATTGTGTCCAATACTTGAGGTGTGACAGTAAAGGTGTAAGAGGAAATAAGTTTCTTTTATTTCCTCTTGAAGCTGCAAGATTTACGAAGAAGAACCTTCAAGTTTTATGAAAAAGAACTCTGTACATAGTCCACTACCAATTTAATCAAGAAGTTCAGGGAATAAGATATGTTTGCATTGCTTTTCGCTTAAAATACTCTTCAATTTAAAAGATAAAGGGAAGGAGGACTTGGCAATGTGAATTTTGCCAGCAACAAAAAAATCCAAATTCAACAACCAATTTCACAATAATCATTTTGCCACACTCACAGCAAATATCCCTGGATTCACTCAAACTTAAGACTGCAAAGGCAGCATTTAAAACTCTTTTCACTTTAGGTACCCACTGAACGTTGAGGTGGCCAGAGCAAGTAATAAACTCTCGGTGGTCATGAATGTCTAGTCCATTTTCTTTGCCAACATGCGATAGATTCTGCTGCGGAAGAAAATAGTTTCACAGCAAAATACTAATTTAACTCTCTTAGGGTACTAATCTTATGTGTTGAAAAAGAGATTTCATTAAATGTTTTCCTGAGTTATATTTCAATTATCTATAGATTTACCTAAATTTTCTAAATCCATGTGTATTTTCTACTAGTATAACCTCTTATTTTTTGCAGCTTAAGTGCTTAATAAAGCTCTAATTATCAAAAGATGAAATAAGTTTTAGTCATCTAGATTTTTATTCAATCTTATTTATATGAATTCAAATCTATATTCTCCCCAAAATTTCAACAAAATTCACCTTTGTTAAGTAGGTCTGTCCTATACTTTTAACATGAAGACTCCAAAATATGCACACAAACTAACACATACAAAGAATTTTTGGGCACAAATGCTAATTTTTCCTACATAAGGTCCTGTTAATGAACTAGTTTCAAGAATATGTAAAAAGACTGGAGAACAATATATTTTAAATTATAGTGGCAGCTCTTGCCTCCTCTTTTAAAAGTTTCTCTCCATAACTTGGGTTTGTAGCCCTGAAATGGGGATAAGAATGTTCACTGCTAATTTATTATAAAGTTAATCTACGAATTGTGTTTTTATGAAGAACTTTGAACTCAAGGTTTTACATGTTGAAAATAAAATGTATACATTTCAATTTCCTATCGATTTGTCTACGTTTTCTGAATCCATGTGTGTTTTTCACTAATATAACCTTTTATTTACTGCAGTTTTAAGAGCTAAATAGAACTCTAATCAACAAAAGCTAAGTTTCATCATCTAGACCATCTAGACTTTTATCCTATTTTATTGACCTCAACTCAAATCTGTGATCTCCAAAATTTTCCTTAGTAAATTTAAGTAATCACTCAGTACAAATGAAGTAAAGACTTTCAGTTACCAGATACTAAATTACAATTTATAATTTGTCTTGTCTATTTTCATATGTTTAAGATCTTTCTTCAGAGATGGAGCAGCAGTGATGACATTACTTTGGCAGAGCTCATGAATCTACATTAATATCCTCTCATCTGGGGTTTTCCACATCTTGCTCCAGTACAAATATCTTGATGGCAAGAACCAAAACTCAGCAACCCAAGGAATCCTTGCAAAGAAATATTAGCTGTCTCACATTTTCACCTTCAGGGTAGTTTCAAGAGCTAACGTCTAAGGTTATACTAATACTTCTAAAGTGACCCACCCGAGTCTAGATTTTCTTCAAATGGCTCAGTCCCAAGGCCTTCCTCACGCTCCATCTTAATGTACAGGTGCAGCAAGATTCTCTTAAACCAAATCCGATTGAACAAAGAGGTGATGCTGAAGTTGCATAAAATCCCACCACTCCCCACCACACCGTGAGTTACAAAAATAATTGTACCAGCAGAAATCTGACAGCCTCCATCTGCTGAATAACTTGTTGAAAACCAATCAACCAAAGACCACTAATTATTCTGAGGTCTTTTAAAAATGTAAGGTCTTTTTTTAATTTCTGGAAACTTGACTGCTATTATTTAAGAAGGCCCATTCAACAACAATGGTTCATAATTAGATCTATTTATTTTGACAGTCCATAGCTCCTGATAAAAGGCCAATCTGCAACATTTTCACATTAAGGATTTTTCCTACAAAGAACATTATTATTAACAATGTGAAATGTTGAGGCTTCGGAAGGGAAGTGTAATCAAAAACCACAATATAAAATTCCATTATCACAGTGTCTGGTTTTGCCTCTGCTTTTTCAGTTTGAAGAGGAAGAACTAGAAGTAAATGTAATAAGTAGTGAGGCAGAAAGGATGAGGGAAAGGAATTGCTGAGCTAGACTGAAAACATCTCAACAGCAAAGATTATGCCTTTTTTTCTCTTTCTTTTTCAAAATACAATGCATTATCTACACTGTGTTCTGTTAATGAAGGGTGCCAAGACAGAAAAAAAAAAAAAGGCAAACAAGCCAAACTCCCCTTCAGAACTCCTCTCTGCTCTGCATCTCTCTACCTTGCTTAGGTGCCCATTCCATGAGTTGTTTGAGCTCCCTACCCAATACCACTCCCCTTAAGCCTGCCCATTACCACCACCAGGGGACCATGTAGAGTGGTCCAGGCTATTTACCGCACAAAGGTACTCAGCTTAAGCAGGCATGTGAGAGCTAAAACCCAGCCCAAGCTTATCAAGAGAATCAGCTACTAGTGCCCAGCTGGAACAGCCTCCTTGGTTGTTTTGTAGGCTTCTTTGAGAATACCAAAGCTGTGTGCACTGGTCCAGGGCTACATCCATCCAAAGGGGGCACTGCTCTTTTCTGTTTTGCATAAAATAACAACTTTATCCACTGCGCATGTTCCCAAATTTTCACACTCACTCTTCCCACAAATGAGCAGATATGTTAAAATAGATGATTCTAAGAGCTTATTCTTAGACAACATTTTCCAGATGGTGGAGTCTAATGAGAGGAGTAAAAATAATAAAGGTCTCCTGTGTCTTCCTTTATGAAGTCAGGAAGGTGAACTGTGTTGGGCTGCTGCCACCTGGGAAAGACCCTGCCACATATTTCTTTGGCTTCTTCCCTTATTTTCCTATGGGTCTTCCTCTCATGGGGCTAGAAGGCAAGTCAAACCAGGGATTACACCATCTGAGAAGACCTGGTCTCTCTCTCTCTGGTTCTTTTTTAACTTTTAACTTTTTTTTTTTTTTTTTGACAGGGTCTTGCTCTGTGTCGAAGCTAGAGTTCAGTAATGATCATAGTTCACTGTAGCCTCAAACTCCTGGACTCAAGGGATCCTGCCTCAGCCTTGTGAGTAGGTGGGACTTCAGGCAAAAGCCACCATACCAGGTGTGACTCCTATTTAAGGTTGGAGATTTTGCTCCCAGACAGAGAAGACCCAGAGTGGTACCCATGGCAGCTTAGCCTTAGACAGGTAGATCTGTGATTCCTTGGTCTTAGGCTTGCTTCTGCTGATTTGCTGGCAGAGTCATCCTGGGCAGACCTTTCCTTTCCTTGAAAATTAAAGCCTTCAACAGCCAAATTCAGACATGAACCTCAAGGTAGGTTGGGGATGGTATGGAAACAAAGAAGAACACTAGGTCGTTCTGACTCTTAGCCTATTTTCTGGCCTCACAAAAGAAATTCTTCACATGGTCCAGTAAAAATTTTTAGGATCCCACATTTACTACTAGCACTTACAGTATTTTAAAATGTGCATTTCCCTTACAAATTAAAACTGCAATGAGCTATCACCTCACATCTGTTAAAACAGCTATCATCAAAAGACAAAAGTTAGCAAGTGTTAGCAAGAATATGGAAAAAAGGGAACATCTGCACTGTTCGTGGAAATGTAAATTAGTGCCGCCATTATGAGAAGCAATATGGAGTTTCTCAAAAAGTTGAAAATAGTACTATCATATGATCCAGGAATCCCATGACTAGGTAGATTTCTAAAGGAAATGAAATCATTTTGAAGAGATAGCTGCACTCCCATGTTCATTGCAGCATTATTCACAATAGTCAAGATATGGAATCAACCTAAGTTTCCATCAATGGATGAATGGTAAATAACAGATGGTGTATATATACCCAATGGAATCCTATTCAGCCTTAAAAGAAGGAAATCCTGTCACGTGCAACAGCATGAATGAACCTGGAGGACATCATATTAAGTAAAATAAGCCAAGCACAGAAAGACAGACACTATACCACATAGTTTCACTTATATGTGAAAATTTTAAAAGGCAAACCTACAAAAGCAGAAAGTAGAATGGTGTTTCCTGGGGGCTAGGGAGAGAATGCTGTAGGTTGGAGAGATGTTGGTCAAAGATAGGAAACTTCAGTTGGCTAGGAGAAATACGTTCAAGGGATCTATTATACAATGTGTTGACTATAGTTAAGAACAGTGTATTATGTACTTGAAAATCATGAGTAGATCTATAATCTCATCCTTTGTACTATTCTGCCTGACCCCTCATGTTGGAAAACCATCAGACAAAGTAATTCTTTATAGTATAATTTAATCACATTATAGGCAATAACTTACCTTAATCAATATGTTCATAGAGTTTAGACCTTGAAATTCTTGCACTGTAGCAAAACTAGGTGAGCACTCTTACAGTTATTCACAGCACAGGCTCTACTGGAATGGATGAGATTTCTCAGGATTACCCCAGAAGATATAATTAGGATAGACCATGAATCTCAGAGGTTTTGCTTTGGGAGGAGAAAATGCCATTCTTTTTTATTTTTTTAATATTCTACGGTTGAATGCAATAAAATTTGCCCAAGAGAATTAGCTCTTAGTGCCCAACTGGGAAGGCCTCCTATTTTTGAACTGATTTGCAAATGATAGTGGTACCTCACTATTGTTGAGGAATGCCATAGCTGTATTAGCTTCTTCCATCCACCACTCACACAACACATTGGCCAAATCAAGTCAGGGAAAGTGGTCAGAGCTATAATGATGGTGGTGAACGTGGCTGCCACTTTTATGGATCTGTTACTGGTTGGACAGACCAACTGGTTTCTACCTTGGCCTGGTCAGTTCATTTCCAGATTAGGGTGGACATTGATGGACACTGTCTGAGTGGCTGGTGTTTCACCATCAACATCAGGAATAGCCCAGCTGAGAGGACTAATCCTTGTCTGTGTTCTCGAGAGAGTTACCGTACCATAGAGTTAGCTATCGAAGGGAACCTGGGACATCCCTCAGTCCACCATGCTTACTCCCCCAGTGCTAGATCTTCCTCTACAACACCCATCGCATTGTCAGTTGATCTCTGCTTGACATTTCCTCCAAAAGCCACCCCTTTTTAATTTGAGAGAGCCAACTTTTGCTCTATTCTCCTATAGCAGGGATTAAAATGATAATAGTTATTTATTAAATACTTAATATGGGATTTACGTACATGAATTTGTTCAATTCCCATACCAACTCTGTGAGATAAAGGTCACCAGTGCCCTTTTTCAAATGAGAAATAGACTCAGAGGGTGAAGAAACGTGCCCCAAGTCACACAGCTGAACAAGGACTTGCACCCAGGTCTGTCCAACCCCAACACCCTGTTTGTAATCACTAAACTCTACTTCCTCATGTTAAGCACCCACCTATCTTTGAATTGCAATGAGGCATACATCCTAAAATTAAAATTTTAGGTCCCTGTAGATCTACAGTTTGATTATTTATACTAATGAGGAGGAAAAGCCAAGTTTAAGCAACATCTAAGCCCCATTTAAAGAATTGCTTTTTATTTCCTTCCATCCGATCCATTCTAGGCCTATTTTACAGTTGCACTCTGAGAAGGTGTGTTCACTTCACCAATCCAATTTCTTGGGGTGGGGGTGTGACAGAGGCTATATTACCTCTTAGTATTGCTTACAGAAACTTTAAGAAAGCTATAAGGAAAAGGAACTGAATGTTATATCTTTATATTTTCTTCTCCTACTTGAAATACAGACTGCTAATAAGGAGCTTAAAAGAATAAAGGTGTCAGCAAGAAGGAAAATCAAAGGTTCAAAAGAATGCGTTTGATGAAATGAGTTGATTATGTATTGTCAGACTGTGGCCTTCTGGTATCTGAAACCGTTCCTATATTTGATGAATTTCCTGCCATGTGAATCTTAGTGGGAAACAAAGCCCCTTGCATTACAGCAGTCAAGATAGCCCGATTCTTGCTTTTTCAGACTCTCTGGCAGTCACGGCACAGATCATGGTCATGGACGATGATACACATCCATCCTGGGGCTTCAAATCCGGGGCCACTGGCTCAGAGAACAGAGAATCTTCATCCTGGCAACTGTGGTGGCAGCAGCCAGTTGCCAGGCCAGCAGGTCCAGCAGCACCAAGCAGTCATATCCAAGGCCAACACCAGCAGTGGCCATGCCAGCCCCATGCCCAGTGCTCAGCAGGAGAAACAGTGATGGCTCCCCAGGTTGGCTCTCTGGTGTGACTTTTAATTTGGCTCTGGCTTCCCTTTATCCCCACCCATATTCTAAGTCTGGTTCCTACAACTTTATGGTGAGTCCACCAGATAACCTGGTACCTCTCAAGAAGTTACTCTTATGCCTAAGCCAGCCAGAGTCGGTTTCAATTGCTTGCCTTGAAGATCTCAAAAGGATATATGACATAAAAGGACACATTTGTGCTCAACCAGAGTAACAGCAAGGGCATCAGGCCATATCAGGACCCCTCACTAAATTCACATCAGCATCTGAGGCTTATCCTACCTTTGGATCTGTAAAAAACACAAGTATGGCCAGATTCTCTCCTATTTATTTCATGACAGCATCACAAAATAACCACTGCCTCAGAACCACACTCACTACACGAGAATGTAGAATGGGAAAACAGAAATGGATGGAACTGGGGTTTGAAAGCTTTCATTAGTTTTCTGCTATATTGAAATATAAATTCTTATCAATCCCCAAGTATACATAATGACATATAAATTTCTTGTCCTAACATCCTACTATAAAATACATTAATTTATAGAATTAAAAGTGAGGGGCCCAGTGCGGTGGCTCATGCCTATAATCCCAACACTTTGGGAGGCTGAGATGGGTGGATCACTTGAGGTCAGGAGTTCAAGACCAGGCTGGTCAACATAGGGAAACCCCATCTCTATCAAAAATACAAAAATTAGCCGGGCATGGTGGCAGGCACCTGTAATCCTAGCTACTCTGTAGTCTGAGACAGGAGAATTGCTTGAACCTGGGAGGCGCAGGTTGCAGTGAGCCGAGATCATGCCACTGCACTTCAGCCTGGGAGACAGAGTGAGAATCTGACTTAAAAAAAAAAAAAAAAAAAGTGAGGGTGGTGTGCTATTGGGGGATACAGAGGTGAAGTTTGCTTCGTGCACAAATTTCTTTATTTAATTCTGCATCAGAGAATAATCAAAACACAAGCACTTGGGATAAAGGCTGTCTAAGTTATTTTAAAATAGAACCAGTTTTTGCAAACAGGGGTACTGTTTACAAAACAGGGGTCCTAGGGTAGTTTTGTAAACTTGGTACTGCTATGGAGTCCACAGGGCTTTATTACACAAAAGCCACATTTTAAATACAGAGAAGATGTTTAGCAAACTATCATATGTGGTTAAACTGTCCAGAAAAGTCAGGACACAATAGGAACAAATTTCAAGGAGTAGTTCCAACAAGGAGACTGCACAAAAAGCCGGTTTCATGCTCCATACAGGACAGCGGGCACACTCGAGACTTATTTCGTGGTTAGGCTTTTGATGACATGATATAAAGTCTTGAATATATTACACACTTCACAGTGAAAAATCTAGAAAACAAAGGGCAAATAATAATAAAAAGAAAAGTCCACCTTTTACGAACGTCTTTCTTCAGTCTACTCAATTGCTGAAGCTGCAAAGAGTAAATGACACACATCTCTAGAGTATGCACACCCTCCTGCCCTTATGTTAAAAAAGAGGATGGAGTCTCCCTCTCATGGCAAGCCCACAGGGGCAGGGGGAGGCGCTGAACTGATAATGATGTACAGGTGAAAGCGATCACACGACAGTGATCCGCACGAATGTTGATCGGCACTCTGCAGCATCTCCCTCCAGGCCCCATCTCAGGAGTCTACATGTTAAACGTGAGCACTGGCTAATTCTTCATCTTAATAGGCACTTCCCAGGAAACTCCAACCCTGCTGAGACCTCTCCAGTTTGCCCAGTCCTGATTAATGTGCTACTTATTATGGAACATTGAAGTGGTTCCCAGAACATGTTTGCAGCATCTGTGTCAGTCAACAGATATGTCTAGCCCAATAAACTGATACCCTCTGTCTTCTTCCCTGCAGCATCTTAATAAGAAACCCAGAGAGCTTCAGGCTTCTTGTTAATCTTTTAAAGCACTAAGAAATGAATCTCAATAAAATCTAAATGTGAGTACCCAAAAGTGGGGAAGAAAACAGATTTTAACTCCAATCAACCAAGAGTAAAGAGAAAAAGATCCAACATAAAACTTAAATTGGAACCCTGACAGCTGGAAAATACGACTGATGACTTCAAACACTCTCAGAATAGATGGGGCCACTGGTGGTGATTGTTTCTTTGTTCCAACAATGCCTGAAATAGCAATAATGTGAGAACAATAATTCCACCCTCAATGCCCATGGGCAGAGAACATTGAACTATAACAGCAAGTGATATCTGCGGAACATCCTGGAGGTTGCATGACATATATGGGAAGAGGTGTGAATTTTGGCATCCAAAAATCTTCTTCTCAAATCTCACCTCTACTTCTTCCCTCTCTGAGTTGCAGTTCCTCATTTGTGTTATGAAGGCAGTAATGTCTACTATATGCAACAGCTGTGAGGTTCACATGAGACAATGTGTGTGAAATGCCCACTATGGTGCCTGGCATGTGGGAGGTGTTCAGTAATTGGCTCTACCCTTGTTCCCTGGGACACCTACAGCCATGAAGAGCTGCTTCATTCCTGCTTTCTAAGGGCTAGGCCAGTTGCTCCAGGCTAGTAGCTTTTGGCAGTCCGTGGCTGCACCACTGAGTGGACAGTCACGCCTTGGAATGTCCTAGAGCAGTTTTCCACAATACACACAAGCCTTGCTGCATAAGGCACCCAGTTTTGAAGATCACATTTGGAGCAGTAAACTGGCTTCATTCCAGGTGATTTTATATTGGTGCTTAATGTCCAGGAAGACTCCTAGAGGATTTTTATAAACCAGGTTGGTATCTAACAAAGCTGTGAAACAGTCCTAAAACTGTCATTGTTGATCCCCTGTTCCTTCATGGTATGTCCCTTATGGTCTCACTATCAGGCACCCTGTAACCACATTGGACAGAAGTTCCCTGCCCTTCCCGGGCTATAATCCCCACATTGCCATGTTCCAAAGCCATCCAACCCAGGCATTGCCCCATGCCTCAACATGAAAACTCACTTGCCTGGTAACCCACTTATAAAACCACAAACCAAACCATTTACAGAAGATCTAGTCTAATCCTCCACTTAATTAATAGGAAATCTGAGGTCAAGGCCCAGGAAAGGCCAGATGCAAGCAGAGCCAGGTCTGGAGGCCAGAATATCTGGCTCCCAGATCAGAGGTGTCTCCACTCCACAGTGCTGTCTTAGGAGGTTTGGCAGCTGGACCAAAACCATGGCACACAATAGCTTAGTGTGTTCCTTCTCTAAAGTAATATTTGCTTTTAACAGGGACATATGACTGAATAGAATGAAAAATACTTAAATTTCAAAACAGCAGCCAGGGCCAGTAGGATGATGTTTGGGGTTGAATAGGAGACTTTTAGCCTCCCCAGATCATTGTACTTAGGCGACCAGCTACACTCCCAGGAAATATTCTGCAGATGAAGAACGTTTTGCAGATGTGACTTCCATCCTTCCATCCACCTATCTATTCAACAAATACTTGCTGAGTGTCTAATATGTACAAGGTACAATGCCACAGGGACCAAAAAGATGACTTCCTCCCCTGTATTCATGTTCTGTGTGCCAGGTCTTGCACCAAGACTTGCACCACTTCCTTTGGTTTGTCTGACTTAATCGTCACAACAACCACATGAAGCAGATACCATGTCCCTCATTTTACAGACAGGGAAACTAGAGCTAATAGAAGTTAAGTAAATGCCCAAAGTCTTGAAGTTTAGTAAGTAACACAGCTGAAATTTAAGCCTGCCTGCTGTCCTCCAAAACCTCTGCTTTCCCTCCTTCCTGATGCTGTCTCTCCAGCATGTAGGTGCACAGCTGAGCTTTGTCAAGAAAGTATTGTGAAACCCACATTAGAAAACGCATGTGAAGCAGTCAGCACAATGCTTGGCATATAGTAAATGCCTTCTCTTTTTAAGGTTGGACAGGACAAACTGTTTTATAAAACTTTTGTTTAGTTTGGAACTCAATGACTCTTTGGTTTGCAATATTGCAACAAATGCCAATATTTTATATACATGACAAGCATTTTAGCGTAAATTGGCCACTTTGTTAAAACTGAGCGATTCTCCATAGAAAGGAAGATCTAGAAAAAAGGAAGTTCCAGAAAAAAGATCTAGAGAGATTTTCCGATCCTACAGCCTAACCAAGTTACTTTGTGCACCCAACAGCCCCAGTCATCCAATTTTTTTTTTTGTCTCTCTCTATTCATTTATCTGGAGACACAGCCACATTCATTCCTCATTTAACTAGTACATAATGAGTAGGTGGTGTTTAATAAAACTATGTTGACTGCTTGGATTAAAAAAATCATCAGAATGGAATGTTGAGCAACTATTATTTTGGTTGGAACAATGGGCTTATTAACCTGAGTGTAATTGAAACTGGAAGTCTTCCCCAGGGATTGCATTACCTCTGCTCAAGTGACTATAAAAATTCTCTGGTGTCAGGTCACTGAATACAACTTCAGTGGCCTAAAGCTTCTAGAGCAGCACTCTCTACGAGAGGAGAATTTCTGTGATGATGGAAATGTTCTTTCTGTGCCTCCTCTGCCAAGTAGCTACTAGCCACATGTGGCTATTGAGCCCTGGAAATGAGATTGTGTGACCCAGGAACAGGACTTTTTGTTTTATTTTATTTTCATTAATGTGGAAAGCCACATGTACCCTGTGGTCAGCATAGTACATAACATAGTTACAGAAGAATTAACAACAGGAAAGTTGTTTTATAGAGGAGGGAATAAGGGCTCCATAACAAGACATCATAATTTCTGGACAAACGCTTAACTTCCCTGAAGCAGATACCACCAAGAGGGGTTGGGCCATGTTTGAAAGAGACCAGTTTGCCTGTAACATTCTTCCTCTCTCTAATCCTGGGCTCTCTTCAGGTAGAACCCAGACGACCATCAAGAACCAGAGAATGAGAGAAAGTAGAGAGACTGTGGAACCTCTAAGCCATCTTCTCACAGAGGAGGAAACTAGAGTTCAAAGATGCAGCCACCTGCCCCACCCCATATAATGAAAGAACAATAGAGCCTTCTGACATACAGACTACCCGCTTTCGACTAACCTTGGCTGACATCAGTCAGTTCTCTTCCCTAGTAAACTGTGGGTAAATAAATTTTCAGGTGTTGCAAGAGCCAGGAAAACACTGAAAATGTCTAAAGAATGCCAAGAGTAAGGTTAAAGGGACCAGTATCCTATCAGGAGTGGGCATCTCATCAAAACTGGGCAGCTGCCCCTTGCAGCCAATTGCAGCCAGGCAAGAATGTGTCGCCTGACTGTCCAGTTTTCCCAAGAGGAGCAAGGAATGACTTTGCAAGCTTAACCTATTTCGCCTCTCTCTCATAACTCTCCTCCATTCTCAACTACCAAGAGTACTTGTATTATAATAGAAGATCTGGCATTTTGGAAGTTCGCTCAAAACTCAGAGGAATGAATCTGTAACTGCTGCAATTTTTGGCTCTATGAAGGACAGTGAGGTCTCTGGCCCTGTCAAGGACTCTTCAAACCATTCCACATAGGTGGGCACCCCTACGCTATATCCAGCCCAAAGCTAGTCAGGAATTTCACTCCCCCAACTAAGAAAATTTAACAAAAGACAGCAAATAGGTCATTGTGCAGAAACATTCAAATGCTTGTGGTATTGTTTATTAATTATAACACAGTGGCCTACATCTATTTGAAAAGGAATATTTGCTGGGTATAAAGCAGATATTTCTACTGAGTATGAGCCAGATACTTTACTAAGGTTATTATAATATTTTAATCTCTTAAACACCATTGCTAGATAGTGATTATTATTCCCAAGGTATAGATCATAGATTCCTGAAGTTAAGTATCTTGCTCAAGAACACAAAGGAAAAAGGTAGAACGTGGACTCAAAAACAAGTTGGGCTTCAAAACTCAAGCACTTTCCACCATATCCTGCCCCTTCTTCCTGCCCCAATTACACCTACAGGGGTTCCTTATTCTGTCCAACAGATGGGCTCTGTGTGGCTCTCTGTGAAATAGATCATCCTGCACTTTTTTTTCTTTCCTAAATCATAGTTTCAGACTAAACTAATTACAACAGTTCCATTCTCATAATTGGAAAAAAGTAATAAAGATATTTCTTGCTAAATCAAAACAAAAACAAAACAAAATTTCATATCTGCAGTGACATAGAATGGATAAGCATCTCCTATCCAAATTTATCCCATTCCTGATGCCTGTCAGCAGTGGATGAGAAGTATGTGCCCTACATATCTTCTTTTTAAAACTTGCCTTGTCTAAATATTTAAAGTAGAGGATTCTGACACGGACAATTAATTTTTAAAAATAAAAGGAAAAAGAAGAGGAACTAGAGACAATACATCTGCTATCCCAAAATCTTTCAATTGTTTTCTCTATCTAAAGTAAAAAACAACTCTTAGTCCACGATTTATAACAGTCATAACTCTCTTCTGTTTGAGATGCCACATCTACAATGATTAATGGGAAGAGTCCAGGGTTTCTACTACTGTCTACTCTGATGGCAAATTGATATATAGTCCTCAGAAAATTCCATTTGAGTCTATGATTTTCCTGTAAATGTGCCCCAGAATGGCTGCCACATTCCTAAATTGTAGTTAAAATTTATGATCACACTTCCATCTCTGATTATTGTGTAGGAGTTTAATGTAAAACTCCCAAAATAACAACATTACAATTGTTTCTTTATTTTATTCCAGGCTGCCTAGTACTCTCAGTTTTACATTAGCAATGTTTTTGATGAAAATTTGTCTCATTTTCTATCAGTTGCTTTAAAAAAAATAAGTATTGCTGAGAAAATAGGACCGTGTGGCACAATTAGCTAATACGCATTCCTTCTATTTTTTGTAAATTATATTGAAAAACAACGGCAGTAAAAATGAGTGTGGGGATTTCAATGTCCTTCCCAGTGGCTGGGTGAAAAAGTACTATATGGGTGCGAGCAAGATGGCCAAATAGGAACAGCTGCAGCCTCCAGCTCCCAGCACCAGCGACACAGAAGATGGGTGATTTCTGCATTTTCAACTGAGGTACTGGGTTCATCTCACAGGGGAGTGCCAGACAATTGGTGCTGGTCAGTTGGTGCAGCCTGACCAGCAAGAGCTGAAGCAGGGTGAGGCATCGCCTCACCTGGGAAGCGAAAGGGGGAAGGGAATCCCTTTAGAAACTGAGACACACAACACCTGGAAAATCGGGTAACTCCCACCCTAATACTGTGCTTTACCAAGGGTCTTAGCAAACGGCACCCCAGGAGATTATATCCCACACCTGGCTGGGAGGGTCCCACACCCTGGGAGCCGCCCTCATTGCTAGCAAAGGCAGCAGCGAGGCTGGAGGAGGGGCACCCACCATTGCTGAGACTTAAGTAGGTAAACAAAGCCTCCTGGAAGCTCGAACTGGGTGGAGCCCACTGCAGCTCAAGGAGGCCTGCCTCGTATAGACTCCACCTCTGGGGACAGGGCATAGAAAAAAAAAAAAAGCAGCAGAAACCTCTGCAGATGTTAATGGCCCTGTCTGACAGCTTTGAAGAGAGCAGTGGATCTCCCAGCATGGAGGCTGAGATCTGAGAACGGACAGTCTGCCTGCTCAAGTGGGTCCCTGACCCCTGAGTAGCCTAACTGGGGGACATCCA
>NW_012115289.1:455631-455972 GCF_000951035.1 Colobus angolensis palliatus | reverse complement strand
TGAGATCTGAGAACGGACAGTCTGCCTGCTCAAGTGGGTCCCTGACCCCTGAGTAGCCTAACTGGGGGACATCCCCCACTAGGTGTAGACCAACACCTCACACCTCACATGGTGGGGTCCACCCCTGAGACGAAGCTTCCAGAGCAAGAATCAGACAGCAGCACTCACGGTACAGCAATATTCTATCTTCTGCAGCCTCCGCTGCTGAGAACCAGGCAAACAGGGTCTGGAGTGGACCTCAAGCAGTCTCCAACAGACCTACAGCTGAGGGTCTTGACTGTTAGAAGGAAAACTAACAAACAGAAAGGACACCCACACCAAAACCCCATCAGTATGTCACC
>NW_012115289.1:454480-454866 GCF_000951035.1 Colobus angolensis palliatus | reverse complement strand
GCCAAACTAAGCTTCAAAGGAGAAGGAGAAATAAAATCCTTTACAGACAACCCAATCCTGAGAGATTTTGTCACCACCAGGCCTGCCCTACAAGACATCCTGAAGGAAACACTAAACATGGAAAGGAACAACTGGTACCAGCCATTGCAAAAACATGCCAAAATGTAAAGACCATCGATGCTATGAAGAAAATGTATCAGCTAACAAGCAAAATAATTAGCTAATATCACAATGACAGGATCAAGTTCACACATAACAATATCAACCTTAAATGTAAATGGACTAAATGGTCCAATTAAAAGACACAGACTGGCAAATTGGATAGAGTCAAGACCCATCAGTGTGCTGTATTCAGGAGACCCATCTCACATGCAGAGATACACATA
>NW_012115289.1:417502-451565 GCF_000951035.1 Colobus angolensis palliatus | reverse complement strand
CTCCCGGGTTCAAGCGATTCTTCTGCCTCAGCCTCTGAGTAGCTGGGACTACAGACCCGTGGCACCACGCCCAGCTAATTTTTGTATTTTTAGTAGAGATGGGGTTTCACCACGTTGGTCAGGCTGGTCATGACCTCCTGACCTCAGGTGGTCCGCCCACCTCAGCCTCCCAAAGTGCTGGGATTACAGGCGTGAGCCACCACACCTGGCCTCTTATATTACTTTTAATGGCAAAAACTACAATTACTTTTGCACCAAGCTAATATTGGTTTAAAACATGGCTCCAAAATTCTTAGACCTTCCTCCCATTTGGAAGTGGGGTCTATGTGACCTCCCTTGAATCCAGGTGGGTTTTGTGACTATTGCAACCAACAGAAGACAGTGGAAGTGAGGCTGTGTGATTTCCAAGGTTGGACAGGAAAAGCAATGCAGCTTCTGTCTTCTTTGCCGGAACCTGTATGCTTGGAGTCCTGAGTTCCACACCCACTGTCTGACAACCTGCAACCACCAGGCTGTAAGGACACTAAGCCACACGGAGCCATCCTGATCACCAGACATGTGAGGGAAGGTGTCTTTACATGACCCCATCCTGGCATCCAGTCTCCCCTGCCCTTCAAGTCTGTACAGCTGAAGCAGAAACAACCTATTCCTGCTGTGCCTTCACTGACTTCTGGACCTGTAGCTTCCTGCATGAGCATAAAAAAATGGTTGTTTTCGGCTGCTAAGTTCTAAGATAATTTGTAACACAGCAGCAGTCTCTGGAACTATTTCTTGTTTCATTCCCACCTCTGATCTTTCTCTGTGGAGGCTCCAATCCTGAAATAAGTAGTTTCCACTTGGGTGTAGCCCTAAAACTCTTTGTTCAAATGAAAATTTCTACATAAGCCATGGCCAGCTGAGGCTCTGGGGCTCCTCAGCACACAACTTGACAATCACTCTTCTAGAAAATAAATACGTGACCTTCCTTCTGTCAATCACATAATTTCTGAAGCACTGCTTTCCCTGGAAAGTCTTGCCAGTTTAATTATACACAAGCAGAGGGCCTGTAATTTTCTCTTACCCACTCCCCACTCCCTCCACCAGTGATCACCAACATGTATGTATTGAGCAACTAAATATCAAAAAAGGTGTGAAAGAAATACGAGCATGATGTCTTCCTTCAAAGGACTTCTTATCATTTTTAGGAGAAAGTACTAGCCCACTCTACCGCCACCATCACTACAGAGCAAAATAATAAAGGGAGAGAGATATTCTCACCATTACTATGGTTCATAATAAATATAATATAGAAAATCCTTATTTCTGTGCTTATGCAAGGTACTTTTGCTCCATGCACATCCATGTCACCCGTGTTAATAATCATAATGATTATTATTCTTTTTATCTGAAATAAGACAGCATTCAGTCACTTATGTATTCAGTACTATGTATCGAGCTCTTTTTGTGCCAGGTCCTCTGCCAGCCCAGTAGGGAATAAAGCAGACACAGTCCCTGGCCTCTTGAGACTTACATTCTAGTGAAGTAGAAAGACAAAAATGTGTAAACATAAAATAGTGACTTATGCAGAAAAGAAAATAAAAAGGAGGATGCGGTATGGAGAGTAACTGGAAGTGGGGATGGCTACTTTGGTTAGGGTGGCCAGAAAAGATCCAGGAAAATCGGGTGGCAGCTTTTAAGGCAGGGACTGAAAATGAGAAGTCAGTTAAAAAAAGATGGGAAATAGGGCTTCAGGTGATAGAGCAGCAATTATTACATAGTCTAAAGCAGGAAAAATCACTTCATGTTCCAGGAGCAGAAAGGCCTATGTGGCCAGAGAGATGGGAAGAGGGGCACAGGGGGTGAGAACTGTGAGAGGCAGAGCAATTATGTGTCATGATGCCAAGTGCACAAGTGCTCTGAAGTTATCGTATCTTCCCTGAAAACAGAAGCTATCCAAGGGTAAAAACAATCTATATAGCAACTATCCTGTGCTAATAGTTACTTTATCATCATCATCATCATCATCATCGTTGTAAAGCTTGTATTGATTATGCGCTTACTTTGGATTAATATTTTGGAAAACATCACTGTGCTCTTCCCTTGCTTTTCAAATATAAAACATTCTTAAGACAGAAAAAGGAAGGAGCAGTTAATATTCAGCATCTGGCATTCAAAATAGGCCGTTTGCCAAGTCTTACTGACATACTGTCTTGAGGAAGAATGTTTAAATGTCTCTATTGCTTTTCACATATCCAAATGACTTAGGTCAAAGAGTTCTTCCATGGTGAAGTGAAGATTTGGCCTAGAAGAGTGTAGGGGAAACTGTCATCTCTCTTCCTCATCCCAGGAGTGTGAGAGGGAAAAGCAGGGAAGGAACAAAGCAGTCAGATGTGTGTGCCTTGAAGAGTCTTGTGTGGATAGAGGAGAGCCCAAGGGATGAAGGATTTCTGCCCCATTCCTGTTCAGGGCTCTAGAAAGATATGACCTTTCAGGCTGCCCCACACCAGGGACATTTGGAGGGAGTTAGGCAGAGGGAGGCCTCGACGTTTAGCTTTTCTGAGCAGCTCTTGGTTCTCTATGGTAACCTTTGAGGTAGGGCTGGGAGTCCGGGTGTTTAAGGGGGAAACCAGAAAGTGACTAGCTGAGAGCTAGAACACAAGCCTGGCAAAGAATGTGATGGCACCCTAGCAAAGGTTGGGTGTGTGTGGAGAGTCCATCCAGGGGCATTAGTCTCTGTTCCTGAAGTGTGATCAGTGGACACCATGACTATGCCTATGGGTCCAGACTTTTCTCTCCCACCAAGAGGCTGCCTAAGCCCCTCCCCTCCCTGACATACCAGACATTATCTTGGAGAGAAAACTGGAAAAGCCTGGAACACAGAGAGATCTGAAAGTCTGAGTACATTTTCCTAGAGACAGAGCATTATCTAAAATCAATACAGCAGACTAAGATTTAAAGCAGCTCAGACATTTAATTAATTTTTCCTTCTAATCAGCAGTCCTTTGCTCAGGAGGAAGATCACATTAGTTAAAATCAAAACTAAGAAGCTACCTCTTCTCTTCCCATCTGGATGAGATGTGGGTGAACTTTTTGACTCACCACAAGTCTTGACAAATATCATCTCATTTAATCCTCACCAACCACACAAAGCAGACACTATGACTGACTTCCACTTCACAATGAGGAGAGCTAGTCTCTGGTTAAACAAATTTCCAAAGCTTGTACACCTGTCAAGTAACAGAACTGTCAAAGGTTTGAATGCTTGGCCACTCCAGGTATTGCCTCCATGTCCTTGATACAGGCTCTGTTATAATATGATGGCAATGAGCCTCAAACATTTATATTTATTTTAAAAACACAAGGCACTTGCCCTGGGAAAGACACTGTTCTTACTGCTTTGCTAACAGGAATTCATTTAAACTTCTCAATAATCATATGAAGTAGGTACCATTACCTCATTTTACATATGAGAATACTGAACTAAAAAAGCTGCATACTTTTCCCCAGGTCAATTTTGCAGCGAATACACGGAAGAATTGACATTTGAACGTACGCTGACTGGCCCTAGGGAATGGGAGATGAGCTATTAACTACTGCACTGGACAAAGAAGGAGTCAAGCAACTTGGGAAATTCTAACTTTTTCAAGTCACATTCATTCTAGGTTGTAATAAAACATGCACTGGTAAAATCTTCATTGCTGATAAAAAGGAATATAATTTCTAGAAGGGTTCATTTTCCATTAACTATAAAAATCTATGTGAAAATAGTTACAACTGGTAGCTCTAATCAAAATAGGTTATGATGTTTAAAGGAAAAATGGACTAAAAGACTAACTTAAGTATAAAGCAAACTTATGTAAGGGCTAGAATGATCCTGGCCTTTCATGTGTATTATTACCACCACTGCATGACATAACCAGAAGAAAATTCAGACATGTCACAAAGGGAAGTATAACATAAGTGTTAGCTAATTTCATTATCATCATCATCATCATCATCATCATCGCAATTATATAAAACCAAGGCATCACAATATATGAAAGTAATCACCATGTAAAGGAATTTTTCAATGCATACATTTTATACTAAAAGTAAGGAATTTCACATTTTAACATTATTTCTGAATATTTAAGTTCAATCCAAACCATTTAGCTCTAAAAAAGTAAATGACAATTTAAAGATCAGTTCTAAATCAAGGATTAAAAACCAGATCTAAATGAAGGAAAATGTGAGTGAAATTAACCCTAAAGTTAGAAATATATTTTTCTTATTGCTGTAATAATTAAGCTATGATCCAATGGTGTTCCCCAGATATTTTCCACCTTTTCTAGAAATCTCAATTTAGATACAAGTTTGTTCCACTGCCACTGACCCAACCACCCGAGGAAGGTGGCTAGAGAGGTGTTATATTGACCACAATCTTTATCTTCCCAAAGATTCCCCATGCCAAATTATATTCAAAAAGATTAATATTTTAAGTCCCTAACTTAATAAAACAGTGCAATTATTAGAGTAACTGTCTCTTTTTAGCTGAGGGTTTTTATCCCAGTGAAGGAGCTGTTGGCTAGTTTTTGTTTCTTTCACTTTTCTTGAGGTTTCCTCCATTCGTGGCTAGGTTCATCCATACATTCAGTCTCGGAACAATAGGACTACATTAAACATGCCTTCAAAAGAACACTAGGGAAATGTTATCTCCAGTATCCCATCTTGCAAGTAGATCAACTAAAACACAAAGAAGTTAGGGGAAAAAACAGCCAAGGGAGACTGAGACCAATAATTTTGTTGCTGTTACTCAACACTGTATCTCTTTTATAGACATATTTACACATTCACTTGAAAGAGCAATCCAGAAGAAATAGAAAAACCAGTCAGTATCTTTCCAGAGAGCCTTACTCCATCTGCAGGTATTTGGGCAGTCTCAAATAATTTAGTGTAGTATTCTACCACATTCCACCTTGTTTTTGTCTTTTTTCTCCATGTCTGGAGGACTGATTTGTATTATTCCCAAGGAGACAGAATTTTTTCTCAAATCATTCTGGTTCTTCAATGCTTAGTTCAAACTCTGCATGTTTTGCGTATTGACATAGATACTTACAGCAAAAGGATTCCATCACCCAGAATTATGTTATTGGTTCTAGCAAAGTACAATACTCTTTATGTTTCCAATGATGACTATGAAGCACTCCAAGATCTTAAGTTATGTACTGAATCATTTTGTTAAGTTTTTCTGTTAATTTTATGTTAATTATTTTGGTTATTTAAAAATATGTAACCACTGTAAGGTAATAACAGCCAGCTGATTGTTTTTTATTTGCCAAAGCCTATAGCATTATTTCATATAACCCTTACAACAAATCCTTAAGGTAGGTTTTAATAAAATACTTTCTATAGATAAGGAAACTGAGGCTAGGCTAGAGGTGGAGTCATTTGCTAATGGACTAGGTGAACATTAAGTCATAATACTTAGTCCACCGTAATACTAAATCCACTTAAAGGTGGATTTAGATCCACCTCAGTCTGATTCTAAAACCAAGATTTTAACTACAACATTATATAGTTTAAGGCATGGAATATATGTGTAATTAATTTAACTAAGCTATTTAATAAATGCAAGCTCCTTCATCCCCTCACTAGCTGAGCTCACAAGCACATAATGTTCATGCTATCAACAGTTTTATTTATCCTGGGACATACTTCCTAGATTGTATTCCTACTGACTACTGTAGCTTATTTTCATTACATCATTCACTCAAAAACCCTCAGGATTTTTAGAGAGCAATATACTTTATAACATTACCTCATCAAACCTATAGGCAGAAAAAGGTATATTGTCAGGTCTGCTTTCATTTAAATCCACCTTTTTTCCAATCTGAAGGAGAAGCATCGCTTGCATCCATATTGCTCTGTGCTTTACATTAGTTCCAAAGGTACTCACACACAATAGACTTCCAGAGCCTTTCATTTTCTGAAGATAAGAGGAGGAAGGAGGAGAGAGAAGGAGGAAGAAACAAAAGGAGAAATAGATGGGAAGACTGCACAGAATCAGGAACGCAGTGGTGCATGCTTGGTAAAAGGGCACAAGTTACTTTTAATATTTTGCACCAAGCCTTGTCCTTTCTTCCACCTTCATAAAACCAGATTCTAAAAGGGCCAAAGCCTATTCTTATAAATTCAGAATGCCATGGATGTAAGAGAATTTGGGAGTGATTTGTTTTCATTTTGAATTTTTTTCTTTTTTTCTTTTTTTTTTCTTTTTTGGAGAAAACAGCTTAGAAACTTCAATTTGGTGCAAGTATCATTGACTTACACTGGGTTGTTTCAGCCCTGCATTAGATCCCAAAGTAACAAATAACTTAATATAACTACTATTTCCATCCAACCAGTTATAAGCATCTCCTAACCCAAAGAACACTTCCAGATTTTCCTTGCTGCTTTATCAGAGTTAAAGTTCCTTTTGTCAAACTTTTTACAGTTCTAAAATAGAAAATAGAACCGATGCCCTATGTCTTACAATTAACTAATTGCAAGCACTTCTGTTTGTCCTACCTAGTTTCTCGACAGATACAATTTCTCCCCTACGGAAGGTAAGTGGAAAGGGTCATGTATTCCTCAGCACATGCTGTGATAACAGTCCTTGTCTGTCATACACAATAGGACCCATGCTAAGATGAATCTCCTCAAGTAAACAAGCCAAAGCTTCTGTGCACTAGCAGTCCATGGCGTTGTACTTTATATCAGTTATGTACCATTTCTGCCATACTGTCCATACATTGCTTTTATATTCTTTAGGTAGTTTTTATGTGTTAATCTGCCTCCCTAGAGAACGCAAATAATAGTCATAAAAACAAAATTTGATATTATTGAGTATTTTTATGGGTCATAAAACTCTATTAAGATTTAATTGTTTTTGATCACACTGTTAAGATATGTGTTGCCCATCCAGAGATAAAGCTATTTAAAAATTAAATTAAATTAAAAATAAGTTAAATATATATACGAACACAAAGACAGGCAACTATAATTTGAACCTATTATAAAAATTATCCCTGGCATCATTCCAAGGGACATATATAAGTTAAAGATTGGCCGGGCATGGTGGCTCAAGCCTGTAATCCCAGCACTTTGGGACGCCAAGGCAGGTGGATCACGAGGTCAGGAGGTCGAGACCATCCTGGCTAACACGGTGAAACCCCGTATCTACTAAAAATACAAAGAAATTAGCCGTGCGTGGTGGCAGGTACCTGTAGTCCCAGCTACTCAGGAGGCCGAGGCAGGAGAATGGTGTGAACGTGGGAGGCAGAGCTTGCAGTGAGCCGTGATCACGCCACTGCACTTCCACCTAGGGGACAGAGCAAGACTTCGTCTCAAAAAATAAATAAATAAATAAATAATTTTAAAAAGTTAAAGATCAGCAAAGTATTGCTTTCAAGGAGAAAGAAAAGACAGAATATGCAACCTACTTCTGTTGGTACACACAAGGCTACAAAGCAGTTTTCTGATTAACACTCCAGGCATCTGGAGTAAACCAATCCTAGCTATTTTCTGAACTCTTTCTTTTAAGTGTTATAAATACGGTAATAAGGAATAACCAAGAAACAAAGTTGTGCCTCTTATGTGAACCTAGTTGTAATGGAATTACATTGAATCTGGGAGTCATTCCACATGACAGTCTTCACTTACCTATCTAAGGTCATAACATCCCCAAACCAAGATGCACCTACCCAGACAAATCCAAAGTGCCTCTTTGTCTCTGGCATACATGTTTTAAAATCTCTCCTTGGTTAAGACACAGGAGGAGGGGAAATGAAATTTGAGTCTTAGGGTAATCATTTGCCATTGTGCAGACCCACATCCAGATGCCAGTACCTTGTCACATGGTAGGAATGCCTAAGGGATTTCACTCAACCTGGGTGAAACAACTGGAAGTCCAAACCTCTAAAGTGCCACTGAAAGGGAGCAATCAATGGTACTCATTAACGTGCATGGGATCCCTTCTTTCAGCACCTATTTCCTAGACCCTTTGCATCTGATCAGGCTATGAGACAAGTTCTAGCCAATAGAATGTGAACGTAAGTCATATGTATCCCATCCAGATCCAGTTTCTAAAACCTCCACACCACCTATCATACACTCTTCCTTCAGAAAAAATTAATGTCCAAGACTCTGGGGCTTTAGAGGATAAAGAACTAGGTAAAAACAGCTTGGGAATCTGAATAACTTTGTGGAACACATTGTGTCCCACTCTACCCCCAATCCACATTGTAATGTGATATGAACAAGAAATAAATATGTAATATATAAAGCCATTGAGATGTAGGGATTGGCCTGTTAAAGTCTTCATGCTACCATGACTAATCACACTGTGTGATTCCGTCTACAAATGGCCTACATGGTTATTAATTAATCAAACATCCAATTTACCTGAAGTAGACGTCCAGACTCATTTGCACTGCCAGAACAGCCAGAACATGAAGTAGTCATGGTAATAGCCACAATGGTGTTTGGACAACCAGATTTTAAAAACTGATTGACAGCAAGTGAAAACACCACATAAAGCAAGTGTGCCCAGAGAACAGCCTTTCTCAATTCTGGGGAGGATTCTCCCCACAGAATTTTTTTAATTGTAGTTCTTTCTATTTATTTATTTATTTATCTTTTTATTATACTTTAAGTTCTAGGGTACATGTGCATAATGTGCAGGTTTGTTACATATGTATACTTGTGCCATGTTGGTGTGCTGCACCCATCAACTCATCAGCACCCATCAACTTGTCGTTTACACCAGGTATAACTGCCAATGCAATCCCTCCTTCCTCCCCCCTCCCCATAATAGGCCCCGGTGTGTGATGTTCCCCTTCCCAAGTCCAAGTGATCTCATTGTTCAGTTCCCACCTATGAGTGAGAACATGTGGTGTTTGGTTTTCTGTTCTTGCAATAGTTTGCTGAGAATGATGGTTTCTAGCTGCACCCATGTCCCTACAAAGGACACAAACTCATCCTTTTTTATGGCTGCATAGTATTCCATGGTGTATATGTGCCACATTTTCTTAATCCAGTCTGTCACCGATGGACATTTGCGTTGATTCCAAGTCTTTGCTATTGTGAATAGTGCCGCAATGAACATATGTGTGCATGTGTCTTTATAGTAGCATGATTTATAATCCTTTGGGTATATACCCAGTAATGGGATGGCTGGGTCATATGGTACTTCTAGTTCTAGATCCTTGAGGAATTGCCATATTGTTTTCCATAATGGTTGAACTAGTTTACAACCCCACCAACAGTGTAAAAGTCTTCCTATTTCTCCACATTCTCTCCAGCACCTGTTGTTTCCTGACTTTTTAAAGATTGCCATTCTAACTGGTGTGAGATGGACACTCATTGTGGTTTTGATTTGCATTTCTCTGATGGCCAGTGATGACGAGCATTTCTCCATGTGTCTGTTGGCTGTATGAATGTCTTCTTTTGAGAAATGTCTGTTCATATTCCTTGCCCACTTTTTGATGGGGTTGTTTGTTTTTTTCTCATAAATTTGTTTGAGTTCTTTGTAGGTTCTGGATATTAGCCCTTTATCAGATGAGTAGATTGCAAAAATTTTCTCCCATTCTGTAGGTTGCCTGTTCACTCTGATGGTAGTTTCTTTTGCTGTGCAGAAGCTCTTTAGTTTAATTAGATCCCATTTGTCAATTACGGCTTTTGTTGTCGTTGCTTTTGGTGTTTTATACATGAAGTCCTTGCCCATGCCTATGTCCTGAATGGTATTACCTAGGTTTTCTTCTAGGGTTTTTATGGTATTAGGTCTAACATTTAAGTCTCTAGTCCATCTTGAATTAATTTTCATATAAGGAGTAAGGAAAGGATCTGGTTTCAGCTTTCTACTTATGGCTAGCCAATTTTCCCAGCACCATTTATTAAATAGGGAATCCTTTCCCCATTTCTTTTCTCAGATTTGTCAAAGATCAGATGGCTGTAGATGTGTGGTATTATTTCTGAGGGCTCTGTTCTGTTCCATTGGTCTATATCTCTGTTTTGGTACCAGTACCATGCTCTTTTGGTTACCGTAGCCTTGTAGTATAGTTTGAAGTCAGGTAGTGTGATGCCTCCAGCTTTGTTCTTTTGACTTAGGATTGTCTTGGCAATGCGGGCTCTTTTTTAGTTCCATATGAACCTTAAAGCAGCTTTTTCCAATTCTGTGAAGAATCTCATTGGTAGCTTGATGGGGATGGCATTGAATCTAGAAATTACCTTGGGCAGTATGGCCATTTTCACGATATTGATTCTTTCTATCCATGAGCATGGAATGTTCTTCCATTTGTTTGTGTTCTCTTTTATTTCACTGAGCAGTTATTTATGACAAACCCACAGCCAATATCATACTGAATGGGCAAAAACTGGAAGCATTCTCTTTGAAAACTGGCACAAGACAGGGATGCCCTCTCTCACCACTCCTATTCAACATAGTGTTGGAAGTTCTGGCTAGGGCAATCAGGCAAGAGAAAGAAATCAAGGTATTCAGTTAGGAAAAGAAGAAGTCAAATTGTCCCTGTTTGCAGATGACATGATTGTATATTTAGAAAATCCCATCATCTCAGCCCAAAACTCCTTAAGCTGATAAGCAACTTCAGCAAAGTCTCAGGATACAATATTAATGTGCAAAAATCACATGCATTCTTATACACCAGTAACAGACAAACAGAGAGCCAAATCATGAATGAGCTTCCATTCACAATTGCTTCAAAGAGAATAAAATACCTAGGAATCCAACTTACAAGGGATGTAAAGGACCTCTTCAAGGAGAACTCCCCACAGATTTATCTCGTTTAATGTGTGAGATGAGTACAATTGTATCACGGATGAGAGAACTGAGGTTTAGTGTACCTCACCCAACATCGTCCAGGCTCCATCTGTGTGCTTGAGTTCAGATGCTGCACTCACAACCATTGCACTCCTGGAGGGCAAAAACCAGACTTCTGTATATCTTTGTTTTTTGTTTCCCTCACACAGTTCAAAGTCTAGAGTTTAGTAGTGCCAATAGTACTAGTTAATGCATTATCCAAAGAGGCTAACACACTTGTTTCTCAGAGGAAAAATCAACTATATTTGCAAGATGTTTTCAAGCCATTCAGTTACAGTGTTTTATACTAAGTTTGAACAATAGGCCAGGAAGGGTATTTAACAGGAGGACATAGAAAAGTCAAAGGCAGTTGGCAACAGGAATCTCAACATGAGAGGGTGGGGCTAGGGGGCTTAGAGCTTTAGAATATAAAGAATAATTTTTTTTTAGAAAGCAGTTACCAAGAAGAAGAAGAAAAAACTATTTTGAATGGGCTCTTTTGAGTGTTGATTCCACAGGTATAGTACAACTTCGTTTTGGGACCACATAGTTTAAAGTACTAACAGATACAGAGAAAGACAAACACATGAGAAATGTCCTTGTCTATAATATTTACATGGGCAGGTTCTAAAGTGAATGCTAGAGAGAAAAAAAAACCCTTAGCTAATATTAAAGATAGACACTCCCAAATTTCCTAACAATGAATTCACAATTCACTTTTCAGTATACTGCAGACTGAAAAATCAAAGAGACTCCTGAATTACCTA
This sequence comes from Colobus angolensis palliatus, assembly GCF_000951035.1. Lineage (NCBI taxonomy): Eukaryota > Metazoa > Chordata > Mammalia > Primates > Cercopithecidae > Colobus > Colobus angolensis. Next base: position 439,985 of record NW_012115289.1, on the reverse strand, counting down.
GTGACAATTTAACGTTCCAGGAAGTCGAGAAGATTCCATCAGAGTCACTGTTTCCACAGAAAAACACTGATTCAGAACGTTCATTGAATAGCTAAGCCTTGTCACAAATATCTTTAGCTCCTCAAATTCAGAAGTGAGGTAAAGGTGAAAAAAAAAAAAAAAAAACAGGAAAGAAAGAAAACAAGCTAGAAAGCTCACAGGACATGATTCCATACAGAATTAATAAAGTTAGACTGTGCATTTGAAAGACACGAGTTCAAGCTGGGAACAGGCTAGCATATGTTATACCCATATTTTTAAACACAAAAAGGGGAGAATTATTTGAAAATCGCTGACTAAAATGGAAATAAAATTGCACTTTCAAAATGGATATTATCAGCTGATTCGTGCCCTGGAATATTAGGAAAATCAGCCACAGCAAATGCGGCAATAATAATAACTCTAATTTGTATAAATCGCTGCTGCTTATCTTACTTGGTTTTTTGTTTTTTATACTTCTATAGACTATTTTTCTTTATTTTCTGTGTGATTCTTTTTGTCTTTTTTGTACTTTAAAATTTTTTTATTTTTAATTGTTCTGGGTACATAGTAGGTGTAATATATTTATGGGGTACATGAGATGTTTACACAGAGACATGCAATGTGAAATAATCACATCATAGAGAATGGAGTATCCATTTCCCTCAATCATTTATCATTTGTGTTACAAACAATCCAATTACACTCTTAGTTATTTTTAATTGTACAAATAAGTTATTATTAACTATAGTCACCCTGTTGTGTTATCAAATAGTAGGTCTTATTCATTCTTTCTATTTTTCCTCATTAACCATTCCCCCTCCCCCTCAGCCCCCTTATCTTATTTGTTATAGCAAGAACCTTGTAAGTTAATCAGGGAAAGGTTATTAACTGACTGAGATAAACATAAGCATAAAAACTAGAAGCCAATTTTGTAGATGTACCATGGAGAAAATGGATACTGGAGGCAAAACAAAAATGTCAGCATTCCTCCCATACATTTTTAATGAGGCTATAGCCACTAACACAGCTGCTGGAGAAATTTGGCAATATTTAATTAAACAAGAAATGTGCATACATTTTCAGGTAGCAATTGCACTTTTATGAATCTATCCTACAGATATACTAGCATATACCAAATAGTGTACCCAAAGTAGTTCATGAAGCATTGTTTGTAATACCAAAATGTATGAGTATAAATAGGAGTCTGGTGAGATAATTCATGGTATTTTATAAAACTGAGTATCATGCAGCCCAAAAAAGAATGCACAAATTCTTTATATATTAATACGTATAGCCTGCAAGATACATCATTAAGTAGAAAAAAGATAAATCACAGAAAAATACATAAAGTAGGTATATCATACTATCATTTATGTGAGGAAAATAAGAGGAGAGGATTTCATATACATCTAAAATATCTCAAAAGGGAACAAAAAGAACTGGCAACATCTACCACCTATGAGGAGAAGAATTAGGCTACTAGATTAGAAGAGAGAGGTTTTTTGCTACATATTCTTCTATAGCCTTTGAATTTTATTCATGTGAATCAATAAATAAATTCCCTGATCAAAAATAAAATGATTAGAATTACAGATTTTTTAAGATAGGCAGAATGCATTCTAAACTAGAAACAACTACAAATCAAATTGACACCTATATATTTCTACTTCCAGCTATGATGGAATAACTGTTAACAGATTATCTGTCTCACAGAAAATACTTCCTAAACTAAGTAAAATACATGAGGCAACTGTTTTCAAACAGTGACTAACAAGCCAATCCAGAACTGAAGTCCCTCTGCCCATGACTGTCCACCTCTGTGAATAAGGATATTTTCCTAAACATGACAAAAAGAGCTGGAGTCTGAGGCAGCTGGCATGGCTGGAATCTGTAAGGCAGAGTCTTAGAGAGTAAAGAGTTTAAGAGAGAAGTATCAGAAGTTTGCAGAGATTTGTCCCAGACTTGGGACAAATCTGTGACTGAGATCTCAGCCATACATTTGCAGAGTGAGAATACTTGAGGCTTAACAGAGAGAAAATGTTATCAGGTTGAAAGAACAGAAATAGTGGAGGTCAAGTAATGCTGGAGGAAGAATAGCGCTAGACATCATTGCAGTTCAGGTCCTATGGGTGTGAGAGAGCTCATTAATAAATTCTACTTTGACATCCCTGGCATCTACCTGAGAAACAGAAACTTGGTACCTTTCTACAAGTAAAGACTATGTCCTAAAGTAAGCCCTATGACTCCAGCAAAGTCTAAAACAAAGCCTGTCTTCAAGGAAAACATCCTCTATCAACATTGAATACTGCCAGGTTGAATAGGTTGGGAAAGCACCTTGGGTTTCTCAAAGATTTGGATTAACAAAGCCTAAAAACATGCTTAAACATGTTCAACGTGATCAGCCAATAATTGAACAGCATGCTAAGATAACAAGCAACATTCTTCAGAAGAAAATAACACAATCCAGAGGCATTACAACACATTGTCCAAAATGTCCACTATGAAATCAAAAATCACCAGATAAAGAAATAGGAAGATCTGCATTCCAAGATGGCTGAATAGGAACAGCTCCAGTCTGCAGCTCCCAGCGTGATCGATGCAGAAGACTGGTGATTTCTGCATTTCCAGCTGAGGTAACTGGTTCATCTCATTGGGACTGGTTGGACAGTGGGTGTAGCCCACAGAGGGGGAGCCAAAGCAGGGCAGGACATTGCCTCACCCTGGAAGCGCAAGGGGTCGGGGGATTTCCCTTTCTTAGCCAAGGGAAGCTGTGACAAACAGGACACTTCCGCCCAAATACTGTGCTTTTCCCACAGTCTTAGCAACCGACAGACCAGGAGATTCTCTCCCGTGTCTGGCTTAGCAGGTCCCACACCCATGGAACCTTGCTCACTGCTAGCATAGCAGTCTGAGATTGACCTGTGAGGCAGCAGCCTGGGTGGGAGGAGGGGCGCCACCATTGCTGAGGCTTAAGTAGGTAAACAAAGCGACTGGGAAGCTGGAACTGGAACTGGGTGGAGCTCACCACAGCTCAGCAAGGCCTATTGCCTCTATAGACTTCACCTCTGTGGGCAGGGCATAGCTGAACAAAAGGCAGCAGAAGCTTCTGCAGACTTCAACGTACCTGTCTGACAGCTCTGAAGAGAGCACAGGTTCTCCCAGCATGGTGTTTGAGATCTGATAACAGACAGACTACCTCCTCAAGTGGGTCCCTGATCCCTGCATAGCTTAACTGGGAGACACCTCCCAGTAGGGGCCAACAGAAACCTCATACAGGCAGGTGCCCCTCTGGGATGAAGCTTCCAGAGGAAGGATCAGGCAGCAATATTTGCTGTTCTGCAGCCTCCATTGGTGATACCCAGGAAAACAGGGTCTGGAGTGGACCTCCAGTAAAACCCAACAGACATGCAGCTGAAGGACCTTACTATTAGAAGAAAAACTAACAAACAGAAAGGAATAGCATCAATATCAACAAAAAGGACATCCACACCAAAACCCCATCTGTAGGTCATCCACATCAAAGACCAAAGGTAGAGAAAACCAAACAGATGGAGAGAAACCAGAGCAGAAAAGCTGAAAATTCTGAAAACCAGAGTGCCTCTTCTATTCCAAAGGATCACAGCTCCTTGTCAGCAATGGAACAAAGCTGGATGGAGAACGACTTTGATGACTTGATGGAAGTAGGCTTCAGAAGGTCGGTAATAACAAACCTCTCCAAGCTAAAGGGCCATGTTCTAACCCATCGCAAGGAAGCTGAAAACCTTGAAAAAAGGTTAGACAAACAGCTAATTAGAATAAACAGTGTAGAGAAGACCTTAAATGACCTGATGGAGCCAAAAACCATGGCATGAGAACTTCGTGATGCATGCACAAGCTTTAATAGCCAATTAGATCAAGTAGAAGAAAGGATATCACTGATTGAAGATCAAATGAATGAAATAAAGCAAGAAGACAAGTTTAGAGAAAAAAGAGTAAAAAGAAACTAACAAAACCTCCAAGAAATATGGGATCATGTGAAAAGACCAAATTTACATTTGATTGGTGTACCTGAAACTGACGGGGAGAATGGTACCAAGTTGGAAAACACTCTTGAGGATATTATCCAGGAGAACTTCCCCAACCTAGCAAGGCAGGCCTATATTCAAATTCAGGAAACACAGAGAACATGACAAAGATACTCCTCAAGAAGAGCAACCACAAGACACATAATTGTCAGATTCACCAAGGTTGAAATGAAGGAAAGATGTTAAGGGCAACCAGAGAGAAAGGTCAGGTTACCCACAAAGGGAAGCCCATCAGATAAAACAGCAGTTCTCTTGGCAGAAACCTTATAAGACAGAAGAGAGTGGAGGCTGGTATTCAACATTCTTAAAGGAAAGAATTTTCAACCCAGAATTTCATATCCAGCCAAACTAAGCTTCATAAGTGAAGGAGAAATAAAATCCTTTACAGACAAGCAAATGCTGAGAGATTTTGTCACCACCAGGCCTGCCTTACAAGAGCTCCTGAAGAAAGCACTAAACATGGAAAGGAACAACTGGTACCAGCCACTGCAAAAACATGCCAAATTGCAAAGACCATCGACACTGTGAAGAAACTGCATCAACTAATGGGCAAAATAATCAGCTAACATCATAACGACAGGATCAAATTCACACATAACAATATTAACCTTAAATGTAAATAGGCTAAATGCCCCAATTAAAAGACACAGACTGGCAAACTGGATAGAGTCAAGTTTCATCAGCGTGCTATATTCAGGAGACCCATTTCACATGCAGAGACACATATAGGCTCAAAATAAAGGGATGTAGGAAGATCTACCAAGCAAATGGAAAGCAAAATAAAGCAGGCATTGCAATCCTAGTCTCTGATAAAATAGACTTTAAACCAACAAAAATCAAAAGAGACAAAGAAGGCCATTACATAATGGTAAAGGGACCAATTCAACAAGAAGCGCCAACTAACCTAAATATATACGTACCCAATACAGGAGCACCCAGATTCATAAAGCAAGCCCTTACAGACCTACAAAGAGACTTAGATTCCCACACAATAATAATGCGAGACTTTAACACCCCACTGTCAATATTAGACAGCTCAACAAGACAGAAGGTTAACAAGGATATCCAGGACTTGAACTCAGCTCTGCAACAAACAGACCTAATAGACATCTACAGAACTCTCCACCCCAAATCAACGAAATATACATTCTTCTCAGCACGACATCACACTTATTCTAAAATTGACCACATAATTGGAAGTAAAGCACTCCTCAGCAAATGTAAAAGAACAGAAATTACAACAAACTGTATCTCAGACCACAGTGCAATCAAATTAGAATTTAGGATTAAGACACTCATTCAACACCGCACAAGCAAATGGAAACTGAACAACTCGCTCCTAAATAACTACTGGGTAAACAACGAAATGAAGGCAGAAATACAGATGTTCTTTGAAACCAACTAGAACAAAGACACAAGGTATCAGAATGTCTGGGACTCATTTAAAGCAGCATGTAGAGGGAAATTTATAGCACTAGATGCCCACAAGAGAAAGCAGGAAAGATCTAAAATTGACACCCTAACATCACAATTAAAAGAACTAGAGAAGCAAAAGCAAATACATTCAAAAGCTAGCAGAAGGCAAGAAATAACTAAGATCAGAGTAGAACTGAAGGAAATAGAGACACACACACAAAAAAAACTCTTCAAAAAATAAATGAATCCAGAAGATGGTTTTTTGAAAAGATCAAAAAAATAGACCACTAGCAAGACTAATAAAAAGGACAAGAGAGAAGAATCAAATAGATGCAACAAAAAATGATAAAGGTAGTATCACCACTGATCCACAGAAACACAAACTACCATCAAAGAATTCTATAAACACCTCTACACAAATAAACTAGAAAATCTAGAAGAAATGTATAAATTCCTGGACACATACACCCTCCCAAGACTAATCCAGGAAGAAGTTGAATCCCTGAATAGACAAATAGCAGTCTCTGACACTGAGGCAATAATTAATAGCCTACCAACCAAAAAAGTCCAGGACCAGGCGGATTCACAGCCGAATTCTACCAGAGGTAAAAAGAGGAGCTGATACCATTCCTTCTGAAACTATTCCAATCAATATAAAAAGAGGGAATCCTCCCTAACTCATTCCATGAGGCCAGCATCATTCTGATACCAAAGTCTGCCAGAGACACAACAAAAAAAGAGAATTTTAGACCATTATCCTTGATGAACATCAATGCAAAAATCCTCAATAAAATACTGGCAAACCAAATCCAGCAGCACATCAAAAAGCTTATCCACCACAATCAAGTCGGCTTCATCCCTGGGATGCAAGGCTGGTTCAATATATGCAAATCAATAAACGTAATCCATCACAGAAATAGAACCAATGACAAAAACCACACAATTATCTCAATAGATACAGAAAAGGCCTTCAACAAAATTCAACAGCCTTTCATGCTAAAAACTTTCAATAAACTAGGTATTGATGGAACGTATCTCCAACTAATAAGAGCAATTTTTGATAAACCCACAGCCAGTATCATACTGAATGGGCAAAAACTGGAAGCATTCCCTTTGAAAACTGGCACAAGACAAGGACGCCCTCTCTCACCACTCCCATTCAACTTAGTGTTGGAAGTTCTGACCAGGGCAATCAGGCAAGAGAAAGAAATAAAGGGAATTCAATTAGGAAAAGAGGAAGTCAAATTGTTCCTGTTTGCAGATGACACGATTGCATAGTTAGAAAACCCCATCGTCTCAGCCCAAAATCTCCTTAAGCTGATAAGCAACTTCAACAAAGCCTCAGGATACAAAATTAATGTACAAAAATCACAAGCATTCCTATATACCAGTAACAGACAAACAGAGAGCCAAATCATGAATGAACTCCCATTCACAATTGCTATAAAGATAATAAAATACCTAGGAATCCAACTTACAAGGGATGTGAAGGACCTCTTCAAGGAGAACTACAAACCACTGCTCAAGAAAATAAAAGAGGACACAACAAAATGGAAGAACATTCCATGATCATGGATAGGAAGAATCAATATCATCAAAATGGCCATACTGCCCAAGGTAATTTCTAGATTCATTGCCATCCCCATCAAGCTACCAAAGACTGTTTGCACAGAATTGGACAAAAACTACTTTAAAGTTTGTATGGAATCAAAAAAGGGTCTGCATTGCCAAGACAATCCTAAATAAAAAGAACAAAGCTGGAGACATCATGCTACCTGACTTCAAACTATACTACAAGGCTACAGTAACTAAAACAGCATGGTACTGGTACCAAAACAGGTATTTAGACCAACAAAACAGAACAGAGGACTCAGAAATAACACCACACATCTATAACCGCCTGATCTTTGACAAACCTGACAAAAACAAGAAATGGGGAAAAGATTCTCTATTTAATAAATAGTGCTGGGAAAACTGGCTAGCCATAGGTAGAAAGCTGAAACTGGATCCCTTCCTTACACCTTATACAAAAGTTAATTCAAGATGGATTAAAGATTTAAATGTTAGACCTAAAACCATAAAAACCCTAGAAGAAAACCTAGGCAATACCATTCAGGACAGAGGCATGGGCAAGGACTTCATGACTAAAACACAAAAAGCAATGGCAACAAAAGCCAAAATAGACAAATGGTATCTAATTAAACCAAAGAGCTTCTGCACAGCAAAAGAAACTACCATCAGAGTGAACAAGCAACCTACAGAATGTGAGAAAGTTTTTGTAATCTACCCATCTGATAAAGTGCTAATATCCAGAACCTACAAAGAACTTAAGCAAATTTACAAGAAAAAAACAAACAACCCCATCAAAAAGTAGGCAAAGGATATGAAGAGACACTTCTCAAAAGAAGACATTAATGCAGCCAGCAGACACATGAAAAAATGCTCATCATCACTGGTCATCAGAGAAATGCAAATCAAAACCACAATGAGACATCATCTCATGCCAGTTAGAATGGCGATCATTAAAAAGTCAGGAAACAACAGACGCTGGAGAGGATGTGGAGAAATAGGAATGCTTTTACACTGTTGGTGGGAGTGTAAATTAGTTCAACCATTGTGGAAGACAGTGTGGCATTTCCTCAAGGATCTTGAACTAGAAATACCATTTGACCCAGCAATCCCATTACTGGGTATACATCCAAAGGATTATAAATCATTCTACTATAAAGACACATACACACATATGTTTATTGTGGCACTATTCACAATAGCAAAGACTTGGAACCAACCCAAATGTCCATCATTGATAGATTGGATTAAGAAAATGTGGCACACATACACCATGGAATACTAGGCAGCCATGAAAAAGGATGAGTTCGTGTCCTTCGCAGGGACATGGACGAAACTGGAAACCATCATTCCTGGCAAACTATTACAATGACAGAAAACCAAATGCATGTTCTCACTCATAGGTGGGAACTGAACAATGAGAACACCTGGACACAGGGTGGGGAACATCACACACTGGGGCCTGTTGTGGCGTGGGGGGCTGTGGAAGGTATAGCATTAGGAGAAATACCTAATAAATGATGAAGTGATGGGTGAAGCAAACCAACATGACACATGTATTCCTATGTAACAAACCTGCACGTTGTGCACATGTACCCTAGAACTTAAAGTATAATTTTAAAAAAGAAATAAGAAAATATGACACATAGGCAAACAAAAAAGCAGTAAATACAAACATATCTCAAAATTACCCAGATATGTCCTAACAAAGAATCTAAAGCAGCTTTTGTAAATATGTTAAAGAATTTTAAATATATATGTCCAAAGAATGAATGGAAATACGATCTCAAGGAGTGAATAGAGAAGGAGTCTAAGCAGAGAAAATAACCAAATTAAAGTTCTAGAACTAAAAAAAAAATTTTTAAATGAACAATTCAGTGGACAAGTCTGAATAGCTGATCAGAGATGGCAGAAGAAAAGAGAACCTAAAACAGATCAGTAGAAATTATTTAATCTTAGAAAGGAAGAGTGGGAAAAAAATCAGGAAGATGAACTGAGATTTAGGAATAGGTAGGACAATACCAAATAGTCTTAACATGAACGTAATTGGAATCCTAGAAGGAAAGGCGAGTGAGATGGGCCGAAAATTTTTTTGAAGGAATAATAGCTGAAAACTTTGCAAAATGATCGAACAGATCCAAGAAGTTTAGCAAACCCCAAGAAGAATAAATATAAAGAAAACCACACCCAGGCACATTGTAATAAAACTGCAGAACATCCACGATAAAGAGGAAATATTAAGGGCATCCAGAGGAAAGACACATATTAGGTACAGGTGAACAAGGATAAGAATGATCATAGGCTTGTGAGAAACAATGGGGACTGAAAACCCCAATGGCATGGCATCTTTAAATTGCTGAAAGCAAAAACGAAAGCAAAGCTGTTAACTCAGAATTCTACATCCAACAAAATTATCCTTCAAAAATTAGAAGGAAATAAACAAAAGCTGAGAAAATTAATCACCAGCAGACCTACACTATAAGAAATACAAAAAGTTGGCTGGGTGTGGTGGCTCACGCCTGTAATCCCAGCACTCTGGGACGCTGAGGCGGGCGCATCACGAGGTCAGGAGATTGAGACCATCCTGGTTAACGCGACGAAACCCCATCTCTACTAAAAATACAAAAAATTAGCCGGGCATGGTGGCGGGTGCCTGCAGTCCCAGCTACTCAGGAGGCTAAGGCAGGAGAATGGCGTGAACCCAGGAGGCGGAGCTTGCAGTGAGCCGAGATCCTGCCACTGCACTCCTGGGCGACAGTGCAAGACTCCGTCTCAAAAAAAAAAAAAAAAAAAAAAGACATACAAAAAGTATGTTTTCTTTCTTAGAATTTCCTTAAAGACCACTATTTAAGGCAAAAGTGAAAACACTCTAAGGTGGGGGTTATGACATGTTAAAATAACGAATATGACAATAACCACACAAAGAAAGGGAGATGAGGCCAGGTGTTGTGGCTCATGCCTGTGATCCCACCACTTTGGGAGGCACAGCAAGGAGAATCATTTGAGCCCAGGAGTTCAAGATCAGCCTGGGCAATATAATGAAACTTCATGTCTATTAAAAATAAAAATAAAGTAACCAGGTGTGGTGGCACATGACTGAGTCCTGGCTACTCAGGAGGCTGAGGCAGGACTGCTTGAGCCCCAGAGTTTGAGGTCACAGTAAGCCATGATTGTGCCACTGCACTCCAGCCTGGGTGAGGGCAAGACCCTGTCTCAAAAAAATTAAAAGAAAAGAAAGAGGATGACTAAATTGAAATAAAATGTTTTAAGTTTACTACATTTGTGAAATGTTAAGTGTGAAATGTGGAAAGATACAATATTGAGTATGAACAGATTCTAATGCATAGGGGCTGCATATTTTTAGCCCTTGAGCAATCAATAAAATTAAATAAAAAAAGAAGATAAATGAGAAAGAGAGAGATAAGGGGTGTATAACTAAAAGCCAATAGAAAAAATAAAATGGCACACTAAAAAATATTCAAACGCTCCAAAAAGAGCAGGAAAGAAACAACAGAGGAACAAAAAACAGAAGAGATAATGAGAAAAAAGAAGTCTGATACCTGCTGTTTAGTATAATTCACTCAATAAATTCATTCATGCAATGAGAGGCTACTATACTGATGCCTGATGATATATAAATGTTCATAAGACTTGCCTCCTACTCAAAAACCTTACAATAATGTGTGAGACTATACAATAAAATGGCATATGAAAAATACAAAGAAAGTTATAGTTATCACTGAGGACTTCCTATATACTAAAAATCCTACTAAATGCTTCACAAATATTATTTGTTTCTCACAATGATATAAAGAATTTTCATAATGTAGGTGTCCTTGGCCCCACTTTGTAGATAAAACTGGATGTAAGCTTCATGATAGCACAAACCATAAATATTATTTACCATTGTGTTACCAATGCCTCACGATCTGCACACATCTAATACAAGCTTAGTAAGCAGCTATGAAAAAATAAGTGAATGGCAAAGGATATAATAATTTACCCAAAGTCATGCTGAGAAGCAGAATTTGGAACCAGACAGACCTCGGTCCAAAGTCCTTGATACTAACAGTTAGGATCCCAAAAGGCAATAACTTGGGTGACAATACATCCAGTATGCACAGGATAGTTCCAGTTTATGATTATTGTCCCAATGTAACTACTAATAGTTCTCCCATTCATTTACCCTCAAAAAAGCCAAATTTCTATGATAAATGTTATGGTTTCTCTAGCTTATTTCATCTGAAATAAGATTTCAGATGACATTCTTCCCATCCACGAGCATGGAATGTTTTTCCATTTGTTTATGTCATCTCTGATTTCTTTCAGCAATGTTTTGTAATTCTCATTAGAGAGATCTTTCATTTCACTGGTTAGCTGTATTTCTAGATAATTTATTTTTTGTGGCTATTGTGAATAGGATTATGTTCTTGATTTGGCAACTCAGCTTGGACATTATCGGTGTAGAGAAATGCTACTGATTTTTGTATCCAGAAACTTGGCTGAAGTTATCTAGGAGCTTTTGGGCCAAACTATGGGGTTTTCTAGGTAGTTTGACAGAGGTAGTTTGATTTTCTGTCTTCCTATTTGGATGCCTCTTATTTCTTTCTCTTCCCTTATTGCTCTGGCTAGGACATCCAGTACTATGTTGAATAGGAGCAGTGAGAGTGGGCATCCTTGTCTTGTTCCAGTTATCAAGAGGAATACTCCCAGCTTTTGCCCATTCAGTGTGATGTTGGCTGTGGGTTTTGTTGTGGATGGCTTACTATTTTGAGGTATGTCCTTCAGTGCCTAATTTGTTGAAGGTTTTTAGCATGAAGGGATGCTTGAATTTGATCAAAAGCCTTTTCTGCATCTATTGAGATGAATGTGTTTTTTGTTTTTATTCTGTTCATGTGGTGAATCACATTTATTGATTTGCATATGTTGAAATCAATCTTGCATCCTAGGGATAAAGCCTGCTCAATGGTGTTAGATTAGTTTTTGTATGTGGGCTGGATTCAGTTTACTATTATTTTGTTAAGGATTTTTGCATCTATGTTCATCAAGGATATTGGTCTGAAGTTTTTTCGTTGTTGTTATGTCTTTGCTATGTCTTTGCCAGGATGATGCTGGCCACATAGAATGAACTAGGGAAGAGTTCCTCCTCCTCAATTCTTTGGATTAGTTTCAGTAGGAATGGTACCAGCTCTTCTTTATGTGTCTGGTAGAATTTTGCTGTGAATCTGTGTAGTCCAAGGCTTTTTCTGGCTGGTAACCTTTTTATTACTGATTCAATTTTGGAACTTGCTATTGCTCTGATCAGGGTTTGAATTTCTTCCTGGTTCAGTCTTGACAGGTTGAATGTTTTCAGGAATTTATCAATTTACATATTCAATGCTATTCCTGTCAAACAAACAATGATATTCTTTACAGAACTAGAAAAAACTATTCTAAAATTCGTATGGGACCAAAAAAGAGCCCAAATGGCTAAAGCAATTCTAAGCAAAAAAGAATAAAGCTGGAGGAATCACATTATTTAACTTCAAACTATACTTCAATGCTACAGTGACCAAAACAGCATGGTATAGGTACAAAACTAGATACATAGACCAATGGAACAGAATAGGGAGCCCAGAAATAAACCCACACACCTACAACCATCTGATCTTCAACAAAGTTGACAAAGACAAGCAATGGGGAAAGGACTCCCTATTCAACAAATGGTTCTGGGACAATTGGCTAATCATACGCCAAAGACTGAAACTGGACACCTTCCTTAGATTATACACAAAAATCAACTCAAGATGGATTAGAGACTTAAATGTAAAATGTAAAATTATAAAATCCCTTGAAGAAAACCTAGGAAATATCATTCTAAGCATAGGCCCTGACAAAGATTTTATGATGAATATGCCAAAAACAATTGCAACAAAAACAAAAATTGACAAGTGGGACCTAATTAAACTAAAGAGCTTCTGTACAGCAAAGGAAACTATCAACAAAGTAAACAGACAACCTACAGGAGGGGAGAATATATTTACAAATTGTGCATCTGACAAAGGTTTAATATCCAGAATCTACAAGGAACTTAGACAAATTGACAAGCAAAAAAACAAACAAGTCCATTAAAAAGTGGGCAAAGGACATGAACAGGCACTTTTCAAAATAAGACATATACACAGCCAACAAGCATATGAAAAAATACTCATCATCACTAATCATTAAGGAAATGCAAATCAAAACCACAATGAGATATCGTCTCATACCAGTCAGAATGACTACTATTAAGAAGTCAAAAAATAACAGTTGTTGGTGAGACTGCAAAGCAAACAGAATGCTTATACACTGCTAGTGGGAAGGTAAGTTAATCCAGCCACTGTGGAAAGCAGTTTGGCAATTTCTCAAAGAACTTAAAACAGAACCACCGTTTGACCCAGCAGTCCTATTATTGGGTATATACCCAAAGGAATATAAACCATTCTACCATGATACACATATGCATATGTTCATTGCAGCTCTATTCACAATAACAAAGACAAGGTATCAACCAAAATGGTCATCGACATTAGACTGGATAAAGAAAATGTGGTACATATACAATATGGAATACTATGCAGCCATAAAAAAGAATGAGATTGTGTCCTTTGCAGCAACACATATGCAGCTGGAGGCCATTATCCTAAGAGAACTAACACAAAAACAGAAAACTGAATACTACATGTTCTCATTTATAATTGGGTGCTAAACATTGAGTATACATGGACACAATGAAGAGAACAACAGACAGGGGGGCCTATTTGAGGGTGGAGGGTAGGAGGAAGGTGATGATCAGAAGACTACATTTCGGGTGCTATGCTTATTACCTGGGTGACGAAATAATATGTATGCCAAACCCCCACAACACACCATTTATCTATTAGAACAAACTCGAATATGTGCCCCTGAAACTAATATTTAAAAAATATATATTTCAGAGGAGAAAGCTTCCTTTGATTGACACGATCAGGAATCTTCATTCAAGAGCTGACACTTGAATTCAGCTTTTTAAAAGATAAATAGGATTTGCTATGCAGACAAAAGGTTAAGGCTTAAAAATTGAAAAGAGTTCTATAACTTTAAGAAAACATGACATGAATTTATAAATGGTTGTAAGATTCGGCACTGTAAGAAATCTTTAAATAAAAATTATTGTTCACAGACTTTCATAAGTGATGGGGATTGAAAGCTTTCTAAATGATCAGAAACCAAAGCCTGATAACAAAAACTACTGTGTAACACATCTCACTGGGCTGAGGGGGGAGACACCAGAACATTTCTCTCTCTCTTTTTTTTTTTAATATTTGTGTGTCTTAAAAGGCAGAGTCAGTAGCATGAATTGTGTAGATTACTCTAATTTTGAAGGTAAAAGTAAGAAAGAGTTAATGGATTTAAATGTACACAAAAAGGTAACATAAACCAAAGTGATTTTCAATTAGTAGGACACAACTTAGTTTTACTTGTTAAATACAATTTGTAATTCAGATATTTTGCAGAAAACAAAGTTCATAGGCATCCTAACGGTTTTCAGTTGTCGAATCTGAATCCATTCCTAAATCTCTCTGATTTCAAACCTCCAGATTTCAATGCACCAACAATGATGAGTTTGAATGGAAAAAATCAAGATACAAAAGGAAAAGCCAGGGCTTTCCTCTCTTTCCCTTGCTCTCAGGGATGGGTCTGTTTGTCAAATGAAGGATACTGAACACTGCAAAGAAAATGCAGTGGAGATACAGAAATGAAAAAGGGAGTTAGAGATTAACTGCTTGGAAAAAATAATGGTTTACAAATATGCTCAGAGTATACTTTGTCAAGAGCACTGACTTATGGCATGAAATTAAAGGAAGGTAAACACGGGTCAAGAAACTGGAAGGACAATTATGAGATGTGTTTGCCATTAGCCGGTAAACTTCTATAACAGAATTGTTGTCTAAGCGATACAAAAGTAGTTTCTTTATGTCTGCAATGTAAAACTGAACTTGAAAAACTAAGAATATTCAGTACAGATGGTTCCTTTTGAATGATGGGAATTACTAGAACAATGTGTTATGCATTTTTCAACTCTGATTACTAAATCTCTATCCTGAATTTCTTTGACACAAAAAGTATTATAAATCAAACTAGAGCATATATTTAAATTGTTTAAATCTTCCCTTTTTCTAAAGTGCCTGCTTGATAGACACAACTTAACATATAACTTAAATGTTTAAATTTCCAGAGAATCTTCAAGATGTTTTAGAAAGTTCACAGTTTTTCATTTGTTTGGCTTTTTTTATTTTTACTCCTAACAAAAAGTTTAGGTTTACATTGGGAAGTTTTATGACAATTGGTGCTAGTTATGAAGATGATTGTCTCTTGACTCTCTTTGCTTAGAAGTCTATGGAGTACGTGGCTTTCAAGTTTTTTTAAAAACTGAAGTCCAATATTTTTTAGAAACTGAAGTCCAACATCTAATTGGGGAAATACCTCTTTCTATATGCAACTTGAATAAATGAGAGAATTATTCAATGTGAAGATTAATGAAGATTCAAGAAGATGAATGTCTCTTGACTCTCTTTGCTTAGAAGTCTATGGAGCATGTAGCTTTCAAGATTTTTTTTAGAAATTGAAGTCCAATATTTTATATCAAATTGGGGAATACCTCTTTCCATTTGCAACTTGAATAAATGAGAGAATCATTTAGGACAAGTTGAGTGTTCTTCCATTGCAGACTTTCTTAAGCTAACATTTACTAAACAGGACAAAAAAGACAGATCTTTAATTTTTCAGAGCCTCCAGGGCTGGTTTATAGGCTTCAGGACAATTCAACTAAGAAGCCTATCAAGGCTAGTAGGGAAAAGGAACACAGCAGAAGTGATTGCTATGTAAACAAAAGTTCAGAGTAGATAACGAAACTCTGGAGAAGCCTGCCAGAGTAGCTTTTTCAGGTAGCATTTCTTTAGGAAGGAAAATGCATCTGAATTTATCAAAGTGCTGACTATTGATAACTTGTGAATTAGCTTTCTGGTTCTGTTGTTAAAAAATCTTTTTGGGAATGACAACAATCATCCATTGATCCCAAGCAGTACCAATTTATTAGGAACAAGAAATGTGGCCATATTATTTGTTCTGAAATTACAAATAGTAGTCTTATATAAAACATTAATAGCCCAGAAACAAAGTCAAAAATCAGTTAGACTGTATTGCAAGTTTCTAATATTAATCCTCAATAAAGATTTTTAGAAATCCACCAGCTTTCATTTATTTCCCTGAGCTCTCCTTTGAATGTTTTCAAGACAGTCAAATTTTCTCCTGTTGAAAATCCTATGCTCTCAATACTACAGCACTGTATTTGTATTTAAAAATTAATAATGATAAGCCAAAACAACTCATGATGTGTTCCAAGTAGAGTTCAAAGTAGATTGAGATCAAGAATTCATTTAATCTAGCTTGAGCTTCAAACAGAAAATACTCAGCCCTTCCAAGCCCTTTAGAATTGAAGTATGATTGCCCACTGCCTAAGCTACTTGCAGGTGGCAACCATTATTCATACATGTTTAGAAGCAGTAGGAGTCTTCTCAGGCCACCAGGATGCATTTGGTTCACTGAAGCATACTGAACACTACCCACAGAACTTATGCTGTTTTTAGAAGTACGAAATTAGGCTCAATGAAGTAATGGGATAAATAATGGGAAAATTCAGCACTGTTTTTAAAAGTGCTGATATTTGACAATTTTCTGCAAGGAATCTCTGCTAATTATCCCTTTACCTCAAGGGAGCAGGCAACTGGAGAAAAATATTATGAATATTGTACAGAGAATAGACTGTAGTCACATTTCCAAAAGAAAAATCATGGGTTTGGCGCTAGAGGTTTTGAGTTCATACATATTCTGACTCGACTCTCTAGATGTGTGACCTCAACACAATCACTTTTTCTCCCCCACTTCATTTCCTCATCTTCAACAGAATATCTACTCTATCTGGTTGTTGTGATAGTTGAACATATGTGAACCTATTTTAAACTGTTGCTTGGCTCTTTGGAAGGTACTCAATAAACACTGGTTGGGCACAAGCTTTGGAATCAGACAAATCTAAGTTTAAATCCCAATTCCACTTATTAACTGCTTGTTTGGGGCAGGCTATTTGACCTGTCTCTAAGTTTATTCATCTATAAGTTACAATGAAATTACTACCCTTCAGGCTCACTATGAGGATGAGATAATATATAATGTACTGAGCACAGTGACTTATACAAAGTATTTAATAAATAAAGGCTATTGTTTCACATTTGACTCGAGACCAGAAGAAAACCTAGGTGGCCAGCTTGTGGTTTCACTGAAAGTTGATAATGGGTATCCTCTCCTATCTTTGGATCCCAAGTTTCTCTCTGTTTCCCAATAACTTACTGGTAGACTTTTCCACTGCAATTTGCATTGCAGGCCTTGAATAGTCTTAGTATACTTGGGCTTTGTCTTATTTTACTTTACATTTATATTAATACCCTTTCTTTGAACATAAATTCAGAGAGAATATGTAAATTGAGGATATTCTTTAGATCTTTGAATCCATTATGGAAATTAAGTTGTCAGTGCTTCTATGGTAAAAGTCTTTCTTTCTAGCTTCAGAAGTATCCAGATAAACAAATTAATAAAAGCTTATGTTTCCAGATCAATCCTGCTGTAGACATTTTATGTCTGGCCATAGAAGCTACGATGAATTTTTATTTCTACTTTCCCTCATTAGAACAACTTTTCCAAATGAAGACTGACTTTGTTTTAAGGAAAAATGTCATAAACCAGCCCCATTAAGAAGCCATCTCTTTTGTGATTGACAGCAGGCATACACAGGACAGCGGGCCCTATCTGAGAATGCAGTGAAGACCCTTGATGAGGGCTGGAATACGCCCTATAAATTTAACAGATTTTAGAAAGCCTTTAGAGAGCATTCGTTTGTTCTGACATGTCAGAGAATTCATAGTGGAGAGAAATCATTTTAATGTAATTATTATGGGAAAGCCATTAACTAAACACTAACCATGTTCTGCATTAGAGAATTTACACTTGCAAGAAACAGTAAGAATCAAACAAGGGAGGGAGAGTAAAATTAGAGCACACAGATAAGAAAGAAGCAGGGAGAAGTACTTGGAAATGCTTTTCCTGTTAACATCATGTGAAAGAGCAGCTCTCCTATCTTCACCATCTAAACCCTTTCTCTGCTTTATTCTTCTGTGTGGTATTATTACCACTTGATATTTATATTTTTAGCTAATCTATTTTTTGTATGCTACCCCCTTTAAAATGTAAGCTCTATGAGGGTAGAATATTGTGTGTATTTTGTTCATTGACTGTACCCCTTGTGTTTAGTACTGAGCCTGGCATATATATGCTTCAATACATATGTTCACTGACAGAAGAGAGACCATTACCTGAGTATCCCAAGTCAGTCTGCACAGACCTGGAAATTAGGACCTCTATTCAGTGCCTTGAGAGATGGCAGAAAAATGAGCAAATTTTCTTTTTGATAGTCATTACTTTCTCATAATTATAGAGGTTCAAGAATGGTTAAAAGTGAGAAGAGGAAATAAACATGTTAATAGGAGGAAGGTACTTGATCGTACTCCTGACAAAAGAAACATGAATTAAAATTAAAATGAAGTAGCATTTTTTTTCCTATGAGATTAGCATCTGTGTTGTTAGGGTGGTAAGAAAATCAGTCATTCCCAGACAATCTTCTGGAAAGGAAGATTGGTAAATTTGTTAACTGCTTTTACCTAATAATTCCATCCTTAAGATTTTGCCCTACAGATATATTTGCACAAGCATGCACTGTTAGAGATAGGAAAAGGTTGAGACAACCTAAATGTCCACCAGGAAGGAACTGGCTATGTACATGATATGACATATAAGTAGCAGAACACCATGTGGCCTTTAAAAAGAACAATGCATCCCCCGATACAATATTTCACCTCTCCAGAAGTTCGCAGTTGATAACCACCAAACATTTATTTAAATTCCTAAAATATCCTATGGCTTAATTAGGAACCATTGTTTTCACACCAGTATCAAAGCTCTTATAACTGGGGAAATACATGTTTTTTATAGGATAATAGACATCCCAGAAAATTGACACAAATGGACTGTGGGTAATGAACACAAACTTCATTCCATCCTTAATAATTTTAAATTTAGCTTGATATTCATTCTAGATCCATCTCAAGATACATCTTCTCCTTGAAGGCATCCCCCTACACCTCAGTGAGTACTGCGTGACAAGCGCCCACAATGACTCGGTCTCTGGCGGTCGTACAGGAACAATTCATTCTATCCCAAAGGCATCAGACTTTTGTATTAAGTCAGGTAAAGTGATGCCTAAGAATTGTTGGAAATTATCTATTATATGAAACCTTCTTGCATCCATAAGTTAAATAAGAAATATGGCCACAACATCCATGTAGATGTTTGAGTGAGAAACTGAGACATCACATCAAATTGCTTTCTTTCTTTTCCCTAACATTTAATCAGCAAATCCTGTCCATTCTACTTTCAAAATAAATCTCAATTCCACCCACCTCTCTCCATCTCCATTGTTGCCAGTTGAGCCCTGGTCATGCAGCCTCTCACCTACAAGAGTGCCCAACTGTTTTCTCTGCTTTCACTCATCTTCCCACTCTCTGTCTTCCATCCATCCTGGGTGCAATTTTAAAAGTAAAGTATTATCTTTTTATTCCCCAGCTTAAAACCCTTCAAAGGCTTTCCATTGTTCTGAAAAACAACAACAACAACAACAACAACCACAAACTAAACTAAACTAAACTCCATAACTTGGCCTGCAAATTCTAGTGACCTATCCCATCTCTCTCCAACTTCAACCCATGGCACTTTCTCCCTCCTTCACCTCACTACAGTATTGCTGATCTGTGAGTTTCTAAATGTGCCACACTCTTTCCTACTTAGAGACTTTGCAAGGTAACAGCCAGTGCCCAGTTAGCAGCAAGCTAACAACAAAAACATATTAGTGGGGGATGAGTTAGATGTACTAATTCTATACTTATGCATCCAACACAATACTCTTGTCATTTTTGACTAATTTGATAATGATGATTTCTTATCCAAAACCTATACCCTTTCTCCTATATTCATTCAACAAATACTTAGTACATTTATGTTTGGAGAACTTTCCTTGTTACTTTAGAATATGGAAAAAAAATAAACACAAACCCTGTTTTCAAAGACTTTACAGTCCATCAGGCAACACAAGATTTGTTCGTGTGTAACTAAACTAAGCCAACATTAATTAAGTAAACAGGAAAAGTATAAGATAGGCTGAAAAATTTCAGAAAAATAAACAATCATTTATGTCTGGTATGATAGGTGAAGGTTCGTGGAGGAAGTCTATTTGAGGTTCATTTGAAGAATTGATAGAATTTCTAAAGACACTGGAGAGACAGAGGGTAGAAAAGGGTATTACAGGCAGAGAAAGCAGAAGATAGATATTGAAATGCACATATATTGAAAATGCGCAGTGTGTTTAGAAATAGTGAGCAGTGAGAAAGTTGGATTTGAGATAAAATATGAAAGCCCACAAATAGCAGACTAATAATAATAGCATACATTCATTGACTGTTTACCATGTGCAGGGTAATCATTTAATTATTACAACAACCCTATAAGGTAGCACTATGATTATCCCCATTTTTCACTGAGGGGACTAAAGCACAAAGGAGTTGAGTAATGTTTCCAAGGTCACAAAACTAGGTGGTGGGACCAGGATCAAAATCCTGGCAGCCTAGCTTCAGAGTACATGTTAACCATGTAGGAAATTAACCATTATCACACAGAAATCAGGATTCATTGAAGATCTTTGAGCAAGAATGTAGCATAACTGGACCTTTGATGACTTATTCTGGTTGCAATGTAAAGAATATCCTAGAGAAGAAACAAAAGCCAGGAAAAGCATCTTTGTGGAACCAAAAAAGAGCCTATATAGCCAAGACAATCCGAAGCAAAAAGAGCAAACTGGAGGCATCACACTACCTGACTTCAAACTATACTACAAGGCTGCAGTAACCAAAATAGCAAGCTATTGGCACCAAAACAGATATATAAAGCAATAGAACAGAACAGAGGCTCAGAAATAATATCACACATCTACAACAATCTGATCTTTGACAAACCTGACAAAAACAAGCAGTGGGGAAAGGATGCCCTATTTAATAAATGGTGTTGGGGAAACTGGCTAGTCATATGCAGAAAACTGAAACTGGATCCCTTCCTTATACCTTATACAAAAATTAACTCAAGATGGATTGAAGACATACACATAAGAACTAAAACCATAAAAACCCTAGAAGAAAACCTAGGCAATACCATTCAAGGCATAGGCATGGGCAAAGATTTCATGACTAAAACAACAAAAGCAAGGCAACAAAAGCCAAAATTGACAAATGGGATCTAATTAAACTAAAGAGCTTCTGCACAGCAAAAAAAAACTATCATCAGAGTGAACAGGCAACCTACAGAATGGGAGAAAATTTTTGCAATCTATCCATCTGACAAAGGACTAATAACCAGAATCTACAAGGAACTTAAGCAAATTTACAAGGAAAAACTCAAACAACCCCATCAAAAAGTGGGCAAAGAATATGAACAGACACTTCTCAAAAGAAGACATTTATGCCCCCAACAAACGTATGAAAAAAAGCTCATCATCACTGGTCATTAGAGAAACGTAAATCAAAACCACAATGAAATACCATCTCACACCAGTTACAATGGCGATTATTAAAAAGTCAGGAGGCCGGGCGCGGTGGCTCAAGCCTGTAATCCCAGCACTTTGGGAGGCCGAGACGGGCGGATCACGAGGTCAGGAGATCGAGACCATCCTGGCTAACACGGTGAAACCCCGTCTCTACTAAAAAACACAAAAAAACTAGCCGGGCGAGGTGGCGGGCGCCTGTAGTCCCAGCTACTCGGGAGGCTGAGGCAGGAGAATGGCTTGAACCTGGGAGGCGGAGCTTGCAGTGAGCTGAGATCCGGCCACTGCACTCCAGTTTGGGGGACAGAGCGAGACTCCGTCTCAAAAAAAAAAAAAAAAAAAAAAGTCAGGAAACAGCAGATGCTGGAGAGGATGTGGAGAAATAGGAATGCTTTTACACGTCGGTGGGAGTGTAAATTAGTTCAATCATTGTGGAAGACAGTATGGCATTTCCTCAAGGATCTCAAACTAGAAATACCATTTGACCCAGCAATCCCATTACTGGGTATACATCCAAAGGATTATAAATCATTCTACTATAAAGACACATATACACATATGTTTACTGTGGCACTGTTCACAATAGCAAAGACTTGGAACCAACCCAAATGCCCATTAATGATAGACTGGATAAAGAAAATGTGGCACATATACACCATGG
>NW_012115289.1:391286-413507 GCF_000951035.1 Colobus angolensis palliatus | reverse complement strand
GGTGGGTGGGCTAGGGGAGGGATAGGAGAAATACCTAATGTAGATGACAGTTGATGGGTGCAGCAAACGACCATGACATGTGTATACCTAAGTAACAAACCTGCACGTTCTGCATATGTATCCCAGAATTTAAAGTATAATAATAAAATAATAAATAAATAGTCAATACAATATTACATGCCAAAAGTACAGGGTTTAGATAAGCACCATAAAAGCAGGAATATAAAGGAAAGCCTGGGTAACAGTAGAAATCAGGGAACACTGAAACTGGTTGGCTATGAGAGAAGAATCAGCAAACAGCTCATTCTCAGGTCTCAGGTTTGGGTGGATAGAAAAATGGCTTCATCATTAATGTAAGTATTTCAAATTAAACATTTACTTGAAAGAAAATATAGGTGGAATTTTGTTTTAAATTACATGGAATTTCTATTACTGTTGAAGCTTTCGTAGGGCAGATGGTAGAGCTTTCCAGAAACAGTAGATCTGAACATAGGAAAGAGGCCTGTGTTGAAGGTTAGGGTTGGGGTGTCATCCCTGCAGATATTAGACATTAATATCTACTCTCAGGACATCAGAAAGAGGACCATGGAAGAAACAGAAAACAAAACAGAAAGATCTGAGGAAATAGACAGTTGAGCGTGATAGACATTAAGAAAGAGCCCATTCAAAATAAAGGGGAATTTTAAAGGTTTTGAGTGTTATCAAGAGGTGAATAAAAATGAAAACTGAGAAATTGACTTTTTAGTAATTTGGAGACTGAAAGAAGAAACCATATAATAAAGATTTCCAGACCTCAATATATGAAGAAAAGGTGTAGATAGTGGTCACAGATCATTCCAGAAGTTTAGTGAAAGTTAAGGTATTCAATTATTAAATTTTTGTTTGTTGAGTTGTTTCAAGGATGGAGAATTCTAATGGTGTCTGCAAACAAAGGAAGAGGTAAATGGACAAAGAGAGATTAAAAGTTAAAAAGTTGCACAGGCAATATTTAAGAAGAAGAGGAAGCACACTTAGGAGGTCTTTTTCCCCAGGGTAGAAAAAAGAATGCTGATGTAGGAGAATTTGAGGAGTGAAATTGAAGGGCTTATGTCAGATGAACTTAACATTCTTAAAAATACAAGGTTCATTTGCCCAGAGTAAGATGGTGGGTGGCATCAAAGGTAACACGATAGAGAATCCAAGAAGTAAACAAAGCAAGTAATAGCAAGAACTAGCTAAAATTAGGTAGTATGAATAGAGGGAATCAAGTAAAATAGTGAAGCTACTATCTCCAGCAAAATTAGCATTGCCACCTCAGAGAGTTGAGAAAGTAGACATCACAGTTAGCTGGCTGTCATACCCCCAGCTACATACTCAGCATTTAATTACTCACGAAATATTTACTCAACATCCACTGGGTGCTAGAATCATGAAAACAATGGCTACACACCAATGTGAATAGCTTTGGTCCAAAACATGGCATATCCCACCTCACCCACACTACCCACCCACTCACCCAAAGCCATGCTTTCATTACTTGTGATTACCAATAACTCTTGGTGACTAGCTCATAATAAGGTTTGTGTTAGGACCCTGGTAGCTCAGGAAATAGGTCCTCTATGTTATATTCAGGGAAATTTAGAAAAGTATTTAGTGAAAAGCGTCTTCATTTAAGGATCCTTAGAACTTCAAATGTGGTTTCTTAATATATGGTGGTATTTCAAAGTTGACATTACGGCTTCACCCATTCTGTCCTTATTTCTGTTAAACTCAAAGCTGGTCCCTTCACCTCTAATGGCATGCTGTTTTTTTCTTATGCAGTTACTTCACAGAAGCCCCTGCCAGTGATTTCACCAGGGCTATGTCCTGCCATACATTCATTTTTGTATCCATTCATCTGTTCATCAAGCATTCACCGAGTGCCTAAGCTATGCCAGGCAGTGGGCTCTGTGGTTACAAAAACACAGTCCTTATTCCCAAAGATATTATAGTATGACTAGAGGAAGAAGAGTAGAAGAGTAACAGTAAAAATGCAGATTAAGTACAGCAGTTAAAAATAAAGGAGAGAGGTCAGCATTCCTTAAGGGGATCAGACAAAGATTCATAGAGGAGGAGGTTCTTTGATTGTTGTTTGAAGGACAAGGAACAACTTTCCAGGTGGGCGAGGTATGTGTGGGAGAACACTTTGGCAGGAGTACATGTACAAAGGCACTGGGGCGTGAAACAGCAGACTGGCTAGTGAACTGCAAGCAGTCCAGGAGGGAGAGGGTGGGGATGTGGTACAGTGGTCAGGGAGAGGGCAGGCAGGTAAGAAAGAAATGTCAACCAAGGGAGGACCTGCTCCTCACAAGCCATTCTGGGGGGTCTGACTTTCTTCCTGTTGCACAGAAGTTGTTAATGTCTTGGAGTCATGGCTCTTTCAAAACCTATGATACTATCAATCCTCTACTCAGGAAAAAAAAAAATCACCAAAATGGTATCTACACTCTGAAGTTCAAAAGTTGCTTGGACTTCAGGTTAAAATGTTGCTATAGGCAAAGGACCCATTTTTAGTTTATAAAAATGGCTGGAAGTATACACAACAAGAAGGGCGTAATGTGATCCAATTTGTGTTTTAGAACAAGAATTCAGCCAGCTTTGTTGTGAATGGATTAGAAGCAAGTGAGACCAATGTTAGAATGAGCAATTAAGACATTATGACAACCATCTGGTCAGGAGATGGTGAAAGAAACTGCCAAGAAATGTTTGAAAAAGATAAGAATGATTCAAGCTATCAGACGTTTAACTGCATTACAGTAATTAAAAGAACGTTACGCTGTCCAAAACAAAGAGATATCAATGAATTATATCAAAAAACTAGATCCAAAATTTTATATTGTGTTTTTTCAAGGTAAAACTTAAAAAGCAAAGGATAGATTATTCAACAAATCATTATTCCACTGGCAAGTGGAAAACTATCTGAGAAAAATATAAAGTTAAATTCTTGCACTCCTGTACAACAAAATAAATTCCAGATGGATTAAGATTTGCATGTAAAATAAAGAAACTGGAAGAAAATGTAGGAAAAGTGTGTGTGATCTTGGGATGATGAAGTCGTTTCTAAATTAACTCCAAAGGCAGCAATTTAAAAGGAAAACATCACAGACTCAACCACTGCCCAGGTGCTGGGGAAGGGGGAAATGGGGATTTGCTATTCAGTGGGTATAAAGTTCCAGTTATGTAAAATGATTAAGTCCTAGAGATCTGCTGTGCAACATTGTGCCCATAGTTAATAATACTATATTATAGATGTAAACAAATTTTAAAGGGCAAGTCTCATCTTAAATATTCTTACCACAATTAAAAAAGACTCAATCACATGCACAAAAACTTCGAATGTAAAAATATACCCAAAGGAAAAAGTCAAAAAGTGACTAAGAAACCCGGAAAAAAATATTTACATTATAAACAACCTATAGACACATGGATTACTATCTATACTATACAAAAATTATTAATAAAATTAACTGGAAAATAAGCATCTCAAAAGAAAAATAAACAAGGAACATTAACAGGCAATTTGCAAAGGAAAAAACTATCTAACCTCACTAGTGACTTAACAAACACAGAAAAACTACAGTGAAATGCCATTTGCCCCATATCAGATTGGCAACGTTTTTATAAAACAACACTACTTAAGATATGGGAAAATGTGCCCTCTCATGCACTGCTGGTAGGAGAATAAATTGAAAGGGAGAAGAATTTTCTGGAGAGCAGTTCGGCCAAAAAAACAAACCTTTATTAATAACTATACTCTTTAACCTACAAGCTCTGCATCCTAAGGAAATAATCCTGATTTAACTACCAGGAGATACACAATAATTTTTACAGTAGCAAAAAATTTTAAATTTTATTGGCTGAATTAATGTTATTTAACCATTAAAAAACTATAAAAAAAATTACCTTGGAGAAAAGTGTTTAAAAGGCATGGATAGATGTTCACACTAGTTTGTTAAACGAGGGGAAAAAAAAACAGACTTCAAAATCATACTATCATATACTAGCCTGAGACAACACCACTACCACCCCATGCCACCTACCATAGCTAGACAAGAAATTCTAGGTTGGTTGAGATACTGATTTGAAGTACAAGTCAGTTACACTGATACAACAAATGATACCAATATCCTTAGCAGCAACAGAAGTAACAAAGGAAAAAAACACACAACACTGAAAGCAGCAGGCTGACTCACAGTGATGTGTTAATAAGAGAATTCAGATGGAGAGCTAAGTTTCTATAATCCCTTCATTAGTCTAATGTAATACCTCTGGTATAGCACAATGGACCTTGGTATGCCTGGTCATACTGGCCTCTTCAACCTAATCCCACCCCTGCGCCCTGCCAAGCTTTGGCCCAGAAATTAGAGAACACAGGAAAACTACATGCAGTCAGACCTGAAAATGATGAAGGGACGAAAAAGAGGTTTGGTGGGGCTAGAGGCCTAAGCGCTGCCCTGGGGGCCTCGGCAAATTCTCCAGAAATGATATAGATTGAAACAAGAAGGAAAACCCTGCCTCAGATGGATGGCCTGATGGCAATGTGGTGATTGTTCTGGTGTCACTTCAGCACAGGAGCACTTGCACACCATACGGTGGCCTCCAGCTCTCTAACATGTGCTGATTCCTAGGAATCAAAGTTTGTATGGAACAGGGCAAGTGGCATGTTCTCATCCATTGCCAATATAACATTTTCATTTCAAACAGTCCATATGGGGCCTCTGAAAATCTACGACTATCATCATATGGATAAATTTATCAATCAATAAAACCATATCACATGCTTCAGAATAGCATCTCAAGCAACTTACATTTTATTCTGAGATATGTCAGCATAGGGATTACAGCCTATAGCAGTGAAGCATAATTTGCAATGGAAAAAGCATGTTTCTACTTAGTTTGCCTTTGTAGGTTTATCTTTGCGATCGCTAATTCCTTTGCTTCTCATCCCCTCCCTTCAAAACTACAGACAAGAGATTCATCTTTACTTTACTCTGTGCTGAAAGCAATTGAATATAAAGTAGAAAAGAAGGAATAGCTTTTGAAAAAAAGAAAGAAAACAAACACGCACACAAATGAGTGTGTGTTTAACAAGGGAAGTTATCTCAAAGGTCACAGATCACCAGAGGAAACGTGCTATTTACCAATGGCGGGGAAGGAAAAATCCCAAAGACACATAAAACTCACTCTAAATATTTGCCACTCTGTTTTATTTAAGACCAGTGTGTATTAGCAGGGGCAAGCTGAATACACACTGAGGACTTGACAAGGACACCAAGCTACAGGATCCAGTCCCTTCATCAGCTGCGAGAAGTTGCTCTTAACAGTGCCTAATTGGTTTCAGCAGAATTACTGTTACAACCCTAGGAGGGTAGCCTCAGAGAGTATCTATCCTACTAGCCACAGTTCTTTGGGGACATATGTTTTTAAATTTACTTTGTTTATAGTACAGCCTAACTCAATTATTTGGGTTGGGTTTTCTCATGATTTTTCTTATTATCATTTATCTGTAATCTCACTCATAAAATTTGCTTGAATCTATTTTGTTGATATTTACATCTGTTCCAAATAGAAGAAAATAATGAATGATATTTTGTTAAAAGAAAATGCAATTAGTCAATTCTGAAAGTTTTCATTGGTGAAAAAGGCATCCTCCCCATACATTAAACCATATGTGACTTTATATTTAGAAATTCAAAAAATAATTACTTAAAAGCAAAATCATCCATTTGCCAGAATAACTCAGAACAAAAGGGTACTGTTAAAGACCTGACAGGATTTCTTGGAACAGATGTTATTAGTTCATAAACTTAAGGCAGGCACACAGATGTCTGCCCTGTACATAACATAAAGCATTTTGCAACAGAAAAACCTTCATTCATATTTTGACCATCAACACTACTCAATAATCACACCAGCAGGAGGTTTAGACTGTGTTCAGCATTTTTCTTTTTCACACATTCAGACAGACAAAGACATACGCTTTCATTCTGAAGATGCCCATTTGGTTTTCCCCCACGTTTCATCAAAAAACTCATGCCTCACCGAAATTCCTTTTCTGACTTACCTCGAGCATAAAAATCTGGAACAGGAGTGTTGCTTCAGGGAAGCCAGCATCAGAATGGGATGAAGGAAAATGAAATCTCAGTTTCTACCAACAATACAAATCTCTGACATTTGATATCAGGAAAAAGGGGAGCTAACATCCCATCTAATCTCAGTGCTTTCATAGCAGATATTTTAATGAAAACAATTCAAGCTCCTGACGCAACAGAGGGTAGCCTTTGCATAATGTTTAGTTTCTAATGCCTCCAAAAGGTATCTGATATTTATTTATGATCCAAATATATTAAGCCTGAAATGGAAACACTTCTAGAATTTCCAAAGAGCTTTCATAAAGCTGCCTGAATAATTATTAGCAAACAAGTTAGTAGAAAATATTTTTAAGTTCTACTGTTATTTCTTTGGTTATTGCTTGTTCTCCCCACATCTCCCTTCACCCACCCCCTGTGCGCGCACACACACACACACACACACACACACACACACAGAGGATCATGAAAATAATGTTTTAAAAGAGTTAAACAGAAAAACCATTAATTTGATTGTTAAAATCTCTCTAGAACCCATTTTTAAAGATCATCTGGAAAAATCTTAAGAGATATTATAAAATGTCCCAAATTCAGAAACCAGAGATTCAAGTGCAAAGGTCCTATAGGATGGCCAGCAAGAAGGCTTCATTTGGTGTTCTGAAAGAAACAAGTTCCTCCCAAATGGAATTGAAAAGAAACCATTATTCTCTCTCTTCATAATAAAAGAAATTAAAGTAAAATCCTGTTTAACTGGAATCTAAATAATCAGAAGTTCACATACCATAATTTTATTGTCATTTTTATGAGAAAGAGACAAACCAGCTGATTCAGAGACTTATCTTTTTTAAAAAATCTGTTAAGATATGATTGGTGGGAATTCAACCCCGTATTTAGCTCATATATATCAAAAGACTTCTAAACCTGTGATTGATATTCATGATGATGTTAGTATTAAGTACATTTCACTATCTTCTAGGTATTCAAAAGGTGGTTTTGCCCCAATTTGACATAAATGATAACCCATGTTAATCACTATATAATTATTTAATTAACCTATCCCCAGCCTAGTTTGGACAAACTGAATTCACAACAAACTGAAAAATGGGGGTTAGTTGTTTTACTTGGAGAAGTCAGGGATGAAAGGACTGAGTGAGCCATTTAAGAAGATAATTTTAATATGCAGCATTTCTTCGTGGAATAATTAAATGAGAACAAAAGGTTAGGGACTGAAAAACTTGTATCTGCAATTTACTTTATATCAAAATAAATTTGGGAAAATCACTTAACCTCAATTTTACCAAAACTAAATTAGGGGCACTATTCTTTTATCTCCCACAATACAAGAGTATGACATAAATACAAGTTTCATTGACCTGGCCAAATTGAACTGGATAAAGATAATTGGCCATAGACTGGTAATATCTATCTTCACCTGCAGAAAATAGGATGAACCAATGATTTGACTACAAGTATATAAATGCTGTCTTTATGTCTTTATATGGGTATATTAGAATAAGATGCTTCCCCACCTTCAACCTGCAGTTCCCTGTGAGGTTACCCAGCCATTACTATTACTATTGCCTACATATAAATGAGGAAGCAGAAGCAAAACTCATAAAAATAAGTTGCCCAACATAGAAGACAGGTCAAAAATGGAACTTAGAATCTTCAAAGTATTGAAGATAGTGCTCTGCATTAAGTAAGCACTTAACGTGGTCTTGGAGCAGACTGATGAACTGATACCCCACAGTTCTGGAGATCATTAGGCCTCCCAAGCACCCTATGGTAGACGGAAGTCTTGTCAAAAATCCTAGATGCTCAAATGCGATGAAAATTACATGAGGAATGTATTTCTGCTACTGTTTTGATCACCTTTTAAGCTGTTTTTATTGATATATAATAGTTGTACATATTTGGGGGGTACATGATATTTTGATACCTGTCCACAATGTGTAATGATCAAATCAGGAAAATTGGGATTTCCATCAGCTCAAACATTTATCTTTTCTTTGTAATGATCATGTCTTTTTGCCCCTGTCTCTCTTTTGGCCTCTTTCCTACTTCTACAATAACACAAGTTTGTTCCAAGTGAGTTCACAGCAAGCAATATATTCATAATAGCAGAGGCCCAAGTTATAATTCTAGTCTTGCCAGCTCTCTCAATAACTAGAGGCCTTTGGGACGTCATAGTAGATGTCTTTATTTTCCCATTCTTAGAAGGGATTAAAGGTTGAATTTGACCAAAAGGCAACTGATATTAAGGATGTTGGAACCACTCCATATCTCCCACGGAGGAAAACTTACAGAGTTTTAAATGGAGTTGAGAGATTTTTAAAAGCCAAAGAAGAATTCCCTTTTATCCCTACTTCCATGGGACCCTCTGCTATGCTGCTGACTCTCTACAGAGCCAAAAGGGGGAAACTGGACCAGTTACATTATCAGCTCAAGAATGTCTTGCAGCACAACTGATAACAGGATCTTTACCGACCAGAATGCCTGGATGATGTTTTGCCAGGTTTGTTGAAAAGTTATGCTATGTAAAAGTGAAACAGAAAATATTATTATTAATAAAGAACTCTTCTAACTGGACTCTCAGAAGCCCAGGAAAAGTGACCAAACAGTTTTTCTCAATAGCCCAAAAGACAGTCCAAACAGTTTTAAGGGAAGGTTCAATTAACAGCAAAAATTCATACTTCTTATTCCTTCTCTTGGAAAGAATTAATAAGCAGTTAAATGAGAAATGATAAGAAGAAAAGCCTCAGGATCTGGATGTCCTATAGGCAAGAACAGACAACCCCTGGAATTTTGCAAATGTCTGAGAAAACACTAAAAGTTTCCTTATCCAAAGAACCAAGGACAAAACCCATAATTCTCTTCAACTAATTTAAGTGTCATCTCATTTCTCAATTATTTTCAGTGTAATTGATCACATTGAATTACATTTTGAGTAACACCGGGAAAAGGTTGAACCGCAGATGCATGTTTTCACTTCACTTTCGATCAAAGAACCAAATTAATCTGCAGGACATTATGAGCACATTACCCAGCAACAGCCCACCACATGTCTGCCCACTCTCAGAAGTCAATGTATGTCTTACCTTCATTTGCCAATTCCACAAACATTTCACCAACCCAATGAAAGGTCCAGGGTAAAGAAGACAATGATATGAACTCTGCCCTCAAGGAGTTTAAAATTTGTTACAAAAGATATGTTTGCAAGCCAAATTACTATAACAAGAAGCAAAATGTAATAACTGCCACAAATGAGGATTTAAAAAATTCAAACACCAATGGCATTTCAGAGGCAACATTATGGAAGAGGGAACATTTCTTGCCATTTTAAAAATCACTCGAAAAAGTATTCCAGATGATTAAACAGATCTGAGAAAATAAAGTATCATAGCTGAATGAAGAAAAAAGAAAATCAAAAAATTGTTTAAAAGTATTATCTTCATGTTTTCATTCAACTATACACACCCCAGAAAAACATAAAATGCGGTCAGATTTCTCCAGTCAAACTTTGTCCATTCTCTGTGAGAAAGCTAGGTTCAAATGGCTCCACGATCCCAAGATTAAAATGGAAAGTGAGAGAACCTTACATTATTGTACATGTGCATCGGTCAAATTACCTTTAGAATTAAAAATCATATTTTATTTTTTCAATTAACTCTGTAAGCATGCACAGTCAGAAGCCTCTTACCTTTGCTGTTTAATTATCCATCTGATTGCATCTCAGATCAGCTCTTTATAATCCAATTTTGAGAAAATGATACATCTATTTAAAAGCACATGTAGCTTGTTTTGTTCAAGTCGAAAGTGACCAAATTCTCCTAGACTGAGAAAAGATTGGCATGTTTGCTTGTGCATATCAGATTATTTAGTTGCAAAACTGGAAATTATTCCACAGATGTGAATGGATTTCTAATTTATGTCACAAAGGAGAGATTACACTTTTAGCATAAGCTATTTACTTACTCATTTTCCTAATTCGATTTCAACACACAGGAGAATTTCAAGTCAGGAAAGCATCGCCAACAATGCTTCACCAGAGACAACCAAAAAGAGATCATAAATGTCTTATTAACTGTAAATAATGATAAAAATCAAATCTTTGGGAATATAATTACAGCTGGTCTAGCTTTAAAGTGTTTTACAATTATATTAGCCCAAGTAAATCACAGCATACTAATTTTAAATTGTACATTAAAATAGGTTTGTTGTACATGTTGCCATAAATTTCAAAACAAGAAAAATCAAGAAGGATCAACTTCTTTATTTTTTTAAAACACATTTTCCAACTGTAAGGTCCATAGCTCCTCCTTTTCTGCCTGTTGACAAGCGTGCTTCTCCTGCTTTCTAACTTTAAGTACACTCCTCTCTGCCATAACTTGTCTGAGCTTGTTTGTCTGTAGTTCTTACCGGCAATTTCTAAGCTATCTTTTCATGATCTTTTGAAGAAACAACGTATAAGTGCACCTGTGTTCTTTTATGTTCATGCCTCCCCCTTGTTTTCTTTCCTTGGCACCGTAGAAACAGACATACATAAGTCTGTAACTTTTGGTGGCTTATTTATTATTTTTACCTGCATATATTCAGAAACTACTTTTAAGAAAAGGACTGGACTGATAAATTAGAGCTAGGAAGCCTGGTCATTGTGTGGGCTTGGACAGGTGATATAATTCGCTAGACCTATATTCTCAAGTACAAAATGAGGAGGACCCTGCCAGAGGATCAATCTTCAAAACTGCAACAACTCTGAAACTGTATGACTCTCTGGCTCTTTGACTTGCGACCTCACACTTGGATGTCATTTGTTGCTTTGAAAGATGGTTGATTCCACTGTGGAAGACAGTGTGGTGATTCCACAATGATCTAGAACCAGAAATATCATTTGACCCAGCAATCCCATTACTGGGTATATACCCAAAGGATTATAAATCATTCTATTATAAAGACACATGAATGCGTATGTTTATTGCGGCACTACTCACAACAGTAAAGACATGGAATCAACCCAAATGTCCATCAATGATAGACTGGATAAAAAAATGTGGCACATATACACCATGGAATAACTATGCAGCCATAAAAAGGAATGAGTTCATGTCCTTTGCAGGGACATGGATAAAGCCAGAAGCCATCATCCTCAGCAAACTAACACAGGAACAGTAAAACAAACACCACATGTTTTCACTCATAAGTGGGAGCTAAACAATGAGAACCCATGACACAGGGAGGGGAGCAAAACACACCAGGGCATGTTGGGAGGCTGTGAGGGGAAGGAGAGCATCAGTAATAAATAGCTAATGCATGCAGGGCTTAATACCTAGGTGATGGGTTGATAGGTGCAGCAAACCACCATGGCACACGTTTACCTATGCAACAAACCTGCACATTCTGCACATGTATCCCAGAACTTAAAGTAAAACAAAATTTAAAAATAAAGATGGTTGGTCCTTCCCCTGGTAGATATAAACACAAATGCAAAGCAGCACATACATGAGCAGGGAGTGTAAACAAGAAAGAAGTGGTGGGGGAAGAAAGTGAGAGAGAAAGAAGGAAAAATGAGGCAAGAGAGACAAAAACCCAGAGACAAGGCAGGGAAAGAGTGGAGAACAGGGTGAAGAATTTAGAGAAAGAGGGGAGAATATGGAAAACAGAAGAGTGTATACAGTAAGAGAGCTAAAGAAGAGGTCTAGTTAATAGTATACAACCAATTATAGGGTAAAAAATTTTAAAATTCTTGCATGCATTTTCTGCATGTCAACAAATACCTACAGGTGTTGGTTTCTCTCCAGAAAAGAAAAAGCAAAATACTTGGATATTGAAGTGCTAATTTTAAATGTCTATAAAAATTTGTGAGGGAACAAAGTTATTTTCTATTATGAATTTACTAAACAGTAGATGACATTTTAAGCCATCATATGTTATCAATAAAAATTAGCACAAGAGAAATTCTAGCACAGGGCCCAGGATATAGTAGGCAGCAATATACCTTAGAGAGAGGGAAGGAAAATGAGAGACAGAGGAAGGCTCTATTTTAAAATGACATAAATCATCTTCCTGATCTTGAAGACTAATGGAGATGGGGAGAAAGGATAAAATATGCCCATGTAAAATTGCCTAGACTCTGAATAAGCAGCAAGTACAAACCACAGTAAAAAGTTAAATAACCAGAACTCAATTAACTAGAATTCTCAATTTGCTAGAACACATCCACATACCTTTACAGTCCAGTATTCAAGGAGACAACTTTACAAAAAATAAAAGATTTCAATGTTTATGAAATAATAACAGCAATTACCACCACACCATTAGCAACTCCCTAGGAATGTCTCTGGAGAACAGTCACATCTAGTACCTACAGCATTAGCGTCCAGAGAACAATAACCACTGTTGTTCAACATGCAGACCAGGAGGCCATGCAAAGACCTCTGCAATCAAGCCTAGTTACTCAAAGTAGTGCATGCACTTCATAGTCAATGTGAGTTGACTGCTCTAAATGGTTTGCCACTGGAGAGTTTGAAATGTCAGCCCATGCCTAAAATTTTTAGAGCCAGGGTCTCCAGCCAGTAGCCTACTCCCTTCTCTTCTCTTTCCCACCTTCAGTTCTTTTCTGCAGTGAGGAGCCTTGCACACACTCCCGAGGACACCTCAGCCCACACATCTAAGATTCATACACAGCCCTACACTCTTTGGTCCTAGGAGTGCTCAACACAAGTGGTACAGTTCACCACTGGGAGATGAGACCCCACGAGAGATCCATGTAGGCCCTGGAAGTCATCTTGGGATCGCTTAGGCAGGAATTGAGGGGCACCAAGTGGTTTAGAAGAGGGAATGGGGTGCTTTGGATAGACAATATCCACATGGCTCTGCAGAATCCTCTCACCATAAGGCATGGCACAGTGGAGGAAGACCAGCAGGGCCCTCTAAAGCAAGTGACATGAGGCAAGAGCCTCTTTCCCCAGGTTTAAGGGTGCTACTGTTAATATGGCATTTCTGCCTTAACCTGGGTTTGCCAGGAAATCTAATTAGCCATATCTCATTCCATGCAGCCAGACTGAATAGTATTTGGTTGTGTTATACAGTGAAAATAAACAATGTAAGCACTAAAATTACTATAACTCAGGTGGTCAAATGATTTTGGTTTTAATACCCTGGAATATCTGCCCAATTAGCACAAGAGGATGAATTTTCTTCAGCAATAAACCCCTCAACTCCTCACGCTACTACTTAAGAATCAACTAGCACAAAGAGAACCTTTGCTCTCAGTGACCAAACAGAGAGTAAAGTTTTGTCTCAACTTCTCCCTCCTTACTCTCAGTCTACAAAACATCATGCAAGGTTGACCCAAGGCCAGAAGTCAAATTTAATGGTGAGCGTTCTCTCTTGTTCTCTCTTCTTGTAACACCTCATCCTGACATAACCGAGTTAAGATCCACTTTCCCAAAACAGTGTCCTATACCTCTGTTCCCCACTCTCTACCACCTGATTTTTTTTTCATATCTTTTTGGGCTTTAATCTAGTTATGGTCAACTAACTAAGAGAATAAACTACTTACCATATATCAGTGAGCTATTGAGTGTTATCAGTCGAATAGGTCATCTACCCAACTTAATTAACATTGCAAAAATGAGGTCAGAGCAGTGGAGGGACACAAGTTCCTTGGAACACTTCGAATAAATTGTACAGCCTGCTTGACTGAGAGACCACCACATATAGACACAGTACAAGGAACATATAAAAGAGACAAGAGACTTGTCCTAATAGATTTGAAGTACAGCTGAGAGACAGAATCTACATAAAATGGAAAGAGCTTTAATAATATTATAAAATAACATAAAGATACAAATCAATGAGTTATAAGGCCTTTTTCCCTCCTGTTTTCTAATGTACTTCCAAAAGTCTCATCTGCCATAAGCTTTCCCTGAAATTTTGATTAGAGTTAGACGGCTTGGCCTGAAGAGTAAAAGAAACAGCTTAGAAGAATTTAGACACATTTCCTTCCTTCTCTGCTTCCTCATGTTTCCTGTCCTTAGAACTTAGGCCTTTTGAAGGATGTTTGGAAGTGTTCCCTGCATGTCCATGTGCTTCTGCTACCTCAGTCTTATTTTTATTACCATAATATATCAGGGCCCTCAAGAGTTATCTTTATTCTTCCTATGTAAGAGTGAATAGTAATTTCATTTCAGTTTTTCCAGCTGCTCCTTTATATTGTTCTGCCCCATGACTTCAAAAAGATAGGAAACCCTTGAAGTCCTAGAATCCTAGACTTAGGGTCAGAAAGCACACATTCTAATTCTAGTCCTAGTGCTTAGTAGCTGTGAGAAAGTGTTTAACTCTTCTGAGTCTCAATGCCATCTGTAAGATGGGGGCCTGTTTCAGCAAATACCAAATCAAATCCCTTTCTGTGAAAGCAAACAACACAGTGCTGCTTAATAGGCATAGTTGATGTGAGCACTTGTGGCAGATATTCTCTGCTTTGGAATTTATATGAACAAGATCCGATTCATTTGTTTATTCAGTTAACAACTATTTTCTTGAGCACCTAATGTGTATCAGACTCTCCACTGAGCACTTATCAGAACCACTGGAGCTATGAGCCATCCAGTTGCTACTGGACATTTCTTTTTTCAAACTACCACTTTTCTAGTGTTCTCCCTTTTGGAGAATAGTTAAGAATGTGTGTCACGGCTGGGCACAGTGGCTCACACCTGTAATCCCAGCACTTTGGGAGGCCAAGGTGGGTGGATCACTTGAGGCCAGGATTTTGAGACCAGCTTGGTCAACATAGTGAAACCCTGTCTCTACTAAAAGTACAAAAAAATTAGCTGGGCATGGTGTTGCGTGCTTATAGTCCCAGCTACTTAGGAGGCTGAGGCAGGAGAATCACTTGAACCTGGCAGACAGAGGTGGCAGTGAGCCGAGATGGCACCACTGCACTCCAGCTTGGGCAACAAAGTGAGACTTCATCGCAAAAAAAAAAAGCAAAAGAAACAAACAAAGAATGTGTGTCATGTTGCTTGCTTAAATTCTATTTGCAGCATTTTGGAATGAAGTGTGTCCCTCTCCTGGCTTCATTATACATCAAAATTCCCACAGTTATTTTTTCAAGACACATAAGTCAGCATAGTCGCTAAGAAATTCTCCCTTGGGCTTAATATAAGAGAATTAAAATATATCTGGACTTCATCAAGTATAGTCTTTCAGTCTGTCATGAGAGCCTGGAGTCGCTAGGGATAAATTAAATGATTAAGAACCAAAGTTTCCAATAGTGTAAGGAGAGATGTGGTTGTGAGTAGCACATCAAGATAATGAGTGAGCGCACGCACCGCACACCAGGACCTGTGGATATTTATGCTGCAATCCATAAGTGCACCTCCTCAACATGCCACCTCTGAAAACCAAAAATGTAACAAGCACATATCAGAATAGTCATTCCTGCTCAGTTGATTTCCTAGTTACAGCCAAATAAAAGAAGATTAGCTTCTTTAAAGCTCAAAAACAAAGAGTACCTTTCCAGTGGACAAGTAACTAAAGTGGTGTGATTTTGGTATAAGTTTGTGTGTGTATGTGTGTGTGTGTGTGTACACATTTAGTTTTATTGTACAACAAAGCAACTTGTACTTTTCACATTTAAAACTGAGCATCATCTTTCCTTTACAGTGAAACAAAAAGGAAATTTAAAAATAAGCAGGAACAAAATTACAATAGAGAACGTCAATTTCAAATAGGATCCTACAGGTTCTGCTGACTTTTCCATTGAGTGGCAGGGCTAAAGTCATCATTAGAAGAAAATTTATTTTAAAAGTGTCTTCTTAAACTACAAGGATGTCTGTCAAATATCACAATAAACATGCCAAAGGAGAAGCCATGTTGTCAAAATGTGCACTTAACCCACCCAAACATCTCAGATCCACCCTTTGCTGACCTTCTATAACCCCCTTTTTTTTTTTTTTTAGTTTTTTTCCCTTTTTTTAAACAAGAGAAAATAGACAGATACATGTTGGTAAATGCTACCTGTCCATATTCACATAGAGACACTGTGTACCCTCTAAGCCCAATATACAGAGAAAGGAGGGGAAAAACTAGAATTCTATGCACTACTACACAGGGGCTTAGCACCCTCCAGCTTCCAGCAGAGCGGAGGGAGCAGGTTTTTCTTATTTCCCACAGACCTCGGTGGTGTTGATTCCATACAGTTTTTATTCAGACGGAAAGGGATAAAAATGAATTTCAAACAGAAAGGGGTAGAGACACTTTTCCCATTGTATTCTGCTCAAGGTATTTCCCCCAAAATAAGTTGAGAACCATGGTGTAGAGAAAAGAGACCTCAAGAACAGGGTGACAGAACACAAGAGGAAAAAGAAAAGACTAGAACTTGCTCCCAGGGACTGGAGAATTTTTTTTTTTAAAGGATGGTTGGAATCTATCAGTGTTCTAGTAATCATCTTTTCCTTCATCCTTCTCTCCTTCCTCCCCTTCATCATCTTCATCGTCTTCACCTTCATCCTCGTCTTCTTCCTCAGTATCTGTTTATCCTTCCTCCTCTTCATCATCATCATCTTCTTTTCCTTCTCCTTCTTCATCATCCATATCAGAAACCAAGTAGCACTCTAATGAGTTGGACCAAATATCATCTTTGGTGACCTCTCCTAACTCATCAGCACCGGCATCAAAATGGTCAGTAAACCAGGTAAAGAAGCTCTCTGGTTCCTCATGCTGCCTCTTCCTGCCAGCTTTATTCTGCGTTTGACTTGAACGTTTCATCAAATCCTTTCCAGATTTCCACTTGATTTCAATGGTCTTTGAAGATGGATCACCACTCTCATTCAGATGAAATTCTTTGGAGAGAACTTTATTTTCAAAGTAAGGATTTTCATCAAAATAAAAATCTATTCTGTAACCTCATTTAATATCTTCAAATTCTGTCATTTCAACTCAGTGTCTCTTTGTCCTCCTCCAGCAGTGCAGACGTTTGTGGATGGTTGACAAATGTTGTTAGCCCAAAATCTGGGACTTTGGCGATCAGTTCTGACATCTTCTGAAAAAATGGTTGGCAGAGTTTGTCATATTTCTGTTCTACTTTCAAAATCTCCTCACTGGCTTGTTCATTAAGTCTGTCTATTTCATTTTGTACTTCATCAACGCATTCAATTGCTTCTTGCTGTTCTTTTTCTCCCTTCTTCAGCAAGCCTGCAGAGGCCAATATCTCCTCTGGTCCCAGAGAGGCATTCTTGGTTTCTTCTTTTGAGGTGGGAGTGGAGACTGGCATTTGGGGGCCATGCTGCTAGGGAAGTCCAAGAACCAGACCATGAGTCTCCTTGCTCATCCAGAAGCAGGCAAAGCACTCTGGTATAAGATTTATTGGTTAAAAGTAAGCAATAACACATGGATACTTGAAGGATCCCTTTACAATATTAATTCTATTCTTAATCGTGTAAATGTCCATTCTTAATTTTATAAATGCAGAACCATTTATAAAAATGGAAAAGCCATAGCTGTTTGGACCCCCAAGGAAGCTAATCAACCCACCAAGATAGAACAGGAGTTTGTAAACGCACCTTCGGCGTAATTGTTTGACAATTTATTACATAATAGTTAGTTCTTTAACAAATGGCTTTTATAAAAATGGAAAAGCCATAGCTGTTTGGACCCCCAAGGAAGCTAATCAACCCACCAAGATAGAACAGGAGTTTGTAAACGCACCTTCGGCGTAATTGTTTGACAATTTATTACATAATAGTTAGTTCTTTAACTAATGGCTTTTATTTTCCCTGATCTACATTAATATTAGAAGGAGAATGAGTGCTCCCAAAAATGGGAGAAAACACAGAAAATAACATTATTTTCAACTTTTTCTCTTCAAACACCCATATTCTCCATATGCTTATGATGGGTGAGAGAAAGAAGAGGAAAATCAAGCCTCCCAGGGAATACACAGTTGGGGGGAATCCCTGCCCCAAACATGCATAACCAGGGCTACCATGTTGCACAATCCCACTCATACTCTTGGTGAAATTTACCTCCAGGACTGTGCGGTGCACCATCTGCCTGCTGTGCATGGGAAATCTATCTACAGGCACCCAATAATCCATGAAGAGAAAAGTGCACCTAGCCCAGGGAAATAATATTGTGTTGCCCTACGGGTTAGTTCAATCCAAAGGGAGTCAAGGAAAAGAAAGAGAAAGTGTTCACTGACTTTAATAAACATTCAAGATTCAGAAGTACCTGGGAATTATAAAATATTTGATTCTGTAACCACATCAGAGGAAAAACTTTCCATTTGACTGATTCTCCAACAAACCAAACCACAGAGGAAATGGCTGAGCAAACATTTTCCTACCTTCATGCTCACACACATGGTGGAACATACCAGCAAACAAAAAAACATTCACCAGATTTCAATTGATGAAACACACTGGGAAGAGGTCCCTTCCCTTCAGTTGACTTTAAAAACATTAACTCATATAGTTTAAGTTTTTGTTTCAACCTGCAAAATTGAGTTGTTACCTTAAATATATGACATTTAAAGACAAGGGATTTCTATCAGACCAGATG
The DNA here is from genome assembly GCF_000951035.1 of Colobus angolensis palliatus. Taxonomy (NCBI): domain Eukaryota; kingdom Metazoa; phylum Chordata; class Mammalia; order Primates; family Cercopithecidae; genus Colobus; species Colobus angolensis. Next base: position 394,839 of record NW_012115289.1, on the reverse strand, counting down.
AAGAATACGCTGGACCTCAGGCTGGTGACCAAGCATTATTCACATGTGAAACGTTCTTAACCCAAACACTTCAGAACGGCTTAGGAAGCTGGCTTTACTGAGATGCTCAAGGATGTGTTAGAAGCAGGATCTCCGAAAAGCAGGAGTGAAAAGGACAGGACCACTCTAGGGCCAGGTATCCCTAATCAGGGGGCTGATGCTTCAGAATGCCCTCTCCTGCACTCCCCCAGCCATGCCTCTCCACAGAGCCAGCAGTCTGCAGGGCTGTGATACACACCCACCTGCAGGAACAACTTCCCTTCTAGACTCTTCCCCAGGTACTTATGAGCCTAGAATTTCCTGCCCCAAGTGGTCTGAAACCAGCTTCCAGGGCCTGTGTGAGTCTTCACCCTTCCAAAGCAGATCAACTCACAGGTGTGCACACCCCTAGGCCTGAGGGGTGTTCATGGGTAGCTGGTGGATGTGGGTGTGAATAAAGTTGAATGAGCAGGCTGGCTCATCCACACACATTCTTACAAGGATCCTCAGGCTGCACAGTGGAGCCAGGGCAAGAATAGAAGGAACAGGTTATGGAATAGGGGGGTGTCTTGTCCTGGGCCCTCAAATGTTAGGAGTGAGCCTATAATGGGATGTATCATATAATGAAATGAGTACTTCAGTGATCCAAAGAAAAATCTCCTCTCTCTGTTTCCTATCCTCATGGTGACTACATAAATGGATTATCTCAATCAGGACACTGGGCAGCATGAAAGGTATCTTAACTAGATAGGACACCAGCTCAACAGGTGAGGCCAGGACTGTCTTGCAAACTAGCATATAAAGTCATCTCAGCTACACCAAACTGTAGAATAGTTTCTTCCCTTATGATGATCCTTCACTACCACTGAGCCCAGAGTTCCATAAATCACTGCCATCCATTGGCATCCAGCATTTTCCCCCTCATTGGGTTCTTTTCCTCATTAGAGAGTGTTTATGTTTAGTGTACCCAAGAAGTAAATAAAACCTCATTTTTATCATATACAACAGGCATATAATAGAAAGCATCATATGCGGTTCCAGCTTCTGGAACCTACAAAGTTTTCCTACAAAGTTTGCTCAATCTTTTAAGTTTGTAGGTTGACATTCCAAATAAAAGGGTTAGAAAATAAGAAGGAAACCCGTGAAACCAGAGAGCCATCAGAAACGCCTGCAAACTCACCAAAGAAAGTTGAATCTAGGGTTCCCATAGGAGGTAGAAAATCAAAGATAAATAGTATGTGGAATTTTAAAAGAAAACATTGTGGATGGCCTTTTCTGGAGCCCAGCCTGCACTGAGTCTATGCATACAGGATTTAATCAGGACTAGTCAGTGCAATCCAGAAGTGCACACCCTAGATGAGGGAGTTTCTAGGAAGGTCTATGGCCACATCCTTGGCGTCTGGTTAATGTGTCTCCCGTGCTGCTTCTTGGCAAATTCCAGTAGCCTGATTTTATCTCATAGCTCTTGCACAATACACATACACATACACACACACACACACACACAACTTCTACAGTGCTTCCAGCCAGTGCTGCTGCTCACCATTATTTACACTAGCAGCTCTTAAACATGACCACACATCACAATTATCCTGGGAGCTTCTCTAACATACAGATTCCCAAGCAGCTCCCCACAGAGACTGAATCGGGAGGTCTCGGGTGAGGCTGGGACCTTTCTACCCTTAGTAAACAAACAATCCAGATGACTATAAAAGCAAAACATTCTAACCCCTGGAGAAGCTCTGCTAGAGCAGTACAGGCTGAATTCCATCTGACTAGCATGCAGTCATGTCCTTATGCTGTTTTTCTCAGTCTATTCCTACTTTGGAGTCTTCCCAGAAAGAGCTGAAGATGTGCTGTCCAACACCATGGAGACGAGCCCCCACAACAAACAGCTGTCCTTTCCCATCACGGCCAAGCTCCAACCAACTGCCAATTCAGACACGTCCTGAAATGGCTCTCTATTCATTGACTTTCATGAGAAACTACTTGAGCTTTATTAAGAAATAAAATACACACATGCAGCAAGTTATGAAAATTTTAGAATGGTTCCTCTTTTTGATGGGCAGTCTTTGGTTTCTAATCCAACAATAAAATGGTTCTTTCAAATGAAATTTTAACACATTTCTTTCCTTCTTTCTCTCTCTCCTCCTCCCCATCCCACACACATTCATACAGTGATCTGTGGGCTTTTTGTTAAATTAGTGATTCTCAATGAATAGAGGCCCAAACTTTCCAGAAAAACACATCAATGTCTCCAGGAAGCCATGTAATTTTTCCGTTTGTGAAAATGAACCAAATGTTTTCAAAGGGTAAGAAGCACTGCCAGCCTCATCTTTGATTCATCCAGAATATGGACAGGAGAAAATTACAGCAATCAATCAACTTGAATTTCATATTTTACAAATGGTATAGTGTAATCAGAAATAAGCCAAAATTTATAAGTAACTGGCATAGAAGAATTAATAAAATAAGTAAAATCAGAGAAATGCTATCAGGTAAAAATCCCTCCTTAATAGTAGAGAAGCAGATCATGAGAATCCAGTCATCACTCTGGGATGTCATCATCACAGGCAAAATCAGCTAAGTCAGCTGTTGACAGAGGAGAGGAAGTTAAAAAAACTCTACTCCTCTGGCACAGTTTTGAAGTTCAGTGATACTCAGCTTGCTAAGGCACTCAGTGCACTGATTGCTGCTTCTCCTGGAAGCAGTCGGTGCCTGTCTCCTGGGTTATTCCCTCAGATCTCAGGGATGGGGCCATTACAAGAGAGTCCCTCTGATCTTGGCTGCCAAAAATCTCAACATAGCGTGATAGTGGTGCCTCCTCGCCAAGGGAGCAAATCAGTACTAAACATGGTATCCAAATTTCCACTCATCATACTCCTGTGGCATTAGAGGGTATGGAGCTATAAAAGCTAAAGAATAAAAAAGCAAGGCCAGGCCAGGCATGGCGGCTCATGACTGTAATCCCAGTACTTTCGGAGGTCAGGGTGAGAGGATGGTGTGAAGCCAGGATTTCAATACCAGCCTAGACAACAAAGTGAGGCCCTATCTCTACAAACTTTGGTTTTGTTTTTTGATTAGCCAGGCATGGTGGCACACGGCTGCAGTCCCAGCTATTTGGGAGGCCGAGGTGGGAGGACTGCTTGAACTCAGGAGTTCAAGGCTACAGTGAGTTATAATCACGCCACTGCACTCTATCCTGAGTGACAGCACAACTTCATTTTTAAAATAAATAAATAAATAAATAAAAATAATTAAATAAAAATTTAATTTATTAAATGCACCCGCTTTCTTCCTGAAATCATGCCAAGCTGAAGAAATATCTCTTTAATATATCAGTCCTTGGCATACTACTATTTCATTAAACTAACACCTCATTCCTCTTGCTTTATTGTTCTTTTCACTATGCTTTAGATCATTTTCCTAAGGTAGTTTAAAAGTGAGACTAGGGGGCGGAGCAAGATGGCCGAATAGGAACAGCTGCAGTCTCCAACTCCCAGCGCGAAGGACACAGAAGACCGGTGATTTCTGC
>NW_012115289.1:377776-385556 GCF_000951035.1 Colobus angolensis palliatus | reverse complement strand
AAAAAAAAAAAAAGTGAGACTAAATGCTCACCTTCCTTAAGTCAAGACTTCCATAAAACATAAGACATAACATATGTATTATTCCACTTGTATAAGCATAAATTTGACATGAAATCACTTGAAACAAAGTTTGGAAGGATGTGCATGGTGACATTCCCATTGGTTCGTTTAAGATGGTCCAAGATTTCTGTTCCTGTTACTTACCTCTTTTCTACTAGAAATATTTATTATTTATTATTTGTATGCTCATCAAACTTTTTTAAAAAGGGTGGGAAATATTGAAATTACTTACCAATGGAAGCTATCAATATCTGACATTATAACTACAGATGCTCCCCAACTTACAATGGGGTTATGTCCTAATAACCCCATTGTAAGTTGAAATAGCATTCATTCAAAAATGCATTTAATGTACCTATCCCACCAAGCATCATAGCTTAGCCTAGCCTACCTAAACACGCTCCAAACTCACATTAGCCTACAGCTGGGCAAAATCATCTAACACAAAACCTACTTTATAATAAAGTATTGGATATCTCCTGTAATTTTAAATGCTGTACTGAAAGTGAAAAAAAAGAAAAGAAAAGAAAAGGAAGAGCAGAATCAACTGCAGAGAACAATGAAGGGACAGAGTAAATTCAACAGGAAGGGAACAGTTTCTACTGAATGCATGTAATTTCACACCATCATAAAAATAGTTGAAAAATTCTAAGTTGAACCATCATGAGTTGGGGACTGACTATATTTCAAAATTCTAGGAACAAATGGCTAACATTAGACTTCTGACTATATCATTTCTTTTGCTATTGTTACCCATTGCTTGTGTGATCAGTCATTGCCAAAATCCATCCACTAGGTTGAATGGAAATATTTGTCCACAATCTTATTTTAAAACATAGGAATGAGATGGTCATAAATGAGAGGTTATTTACCCTCCTGAAACAGCCACTAATTCCATAAATTGGCTGCTTGTTGTTCAAGAAAAAGACCCTCACAGATAAAGTAAATAAGGATTTATCCTATCAATGAATTGAAAGATGCGTTCATTTAAAAATTACTTGATATCACAATTGGCATTTCGATTTTATAGTTCTTCTTGCTCTCACTTTTCATGGAGATTGTACAACAGGAGGCAGACACCAAATATGTTCCCTAAGAAAATTTAGATTGGCTCTATTAATCTCACTCTGACTTCAAGACTATGTTTAAAAATAAATGTCTGGCTTAACATTTTACAAATGCATCTTTTTAAACATTAATATTTTTTCTGTGCACCACAAGAGAGAAATTTTGTATTGGGAATCTAAGTCAGGAACAATTCAGTGAGATTGAAATTACCCAAGACAGCTTCCATCTCTTTATCTCCATCACTTGGGAGATTTCTTGATCACACTTTGAAGCCCATTATTAACTAGGATTGTCTCATTTTCAAGATCTGCCAGTCTCAAATTTTTCAACATTTCCTACTCTTTCCCTCCTGTTGAATTTATCCTGTCCCTTCATCATTCTCAGTAGTTGATTTTGCCCTTCCTTTTCTTTGTTCTTCCAGTCTTCTTAAACTGGGATAAAAATTTCCTGCCTACCCCCACCCAGTATAGGCCTTTGTCATGGAAAAATATGGCATATATATTTTAGGTGTCTATTTACTGAGAAATCAATCACCTACTACTTTATTTTAATTGATCCAGACTGGAATTTAAAATATTTTATTTTATTTTATTTTATTTTACTTTCAAGATGGATTTTTGCTTTGCTGCCCAGGCTGGAGTGCAGTGGCATGATCTCTGCTCACTGCAACCTCCGCCTCCTGGGTTCAAGCGATTCTCCTGCCTCAGCCTCCCGAGTAGCTGCGATTACAGGCACACACCACCATGCCAGCTAATCTTTGTATTCTTTGTAGAGACAGAGTTTCACCATGTTTGCCAGGCTGGTCTCGAACTCTTTACCTTGTGATCTGCCCGCCTTAGCCTCCCAAAGTGCTAGAATTACAGGCATAAACTACCATGCTCAGCCCTGGAATTTTAAATATTTTAAAGTTAAAACTTATGACTTCAGAATTTTCCAACTCTAAGAGGCTACTTGAAGCCTCAGAGATATGCTTTCCTTCTTCTCTGTCATTATGGAGATTTCACAGGAAAAGTTTGGAGCATTAACCTAGCTTGTTCAGCCTCCTCTCGCCTTCACAGCCTATGGTCAACCATCTCCAACTGAATTCTCTCTGACCTCTGAGATTTCCTAGTATTCTTAACCTCCCACTAAAAGCCATACTTACACTGGCCCAATCCATTTCTTCTGCCTTAATTCTGGGGTGTCACATTTTCTCTATTAGTCCGTTTCCACACTGCTATAAAGAACTACCTGAGACTGGATAATTTATGAAGAAAAGAGGTCTAATTAACTCACAGCTCCTCAGGCTTAACAGGAAGCATGACTTGGAGGTCTCAGGAAACTTATGATCGTGATGGAAGGTGAAGGGGAAGCAAGAACATCATGGCATGGCAGAGCAGGAGAGAGAGAAAGGGGATGTGCCACACACTTTTAAATGCTCAGATCTCATGAGAACTCACTCGTTATCACAAGAACAGCAAGGGGGAAGGAAACCCAACCCCAAGATCCAATCACTTCCCACCAGGCTCCTCCTCTGACACATGGGGATTACAATTTGATGTGAGATTTGGGTGGGAACCCAGAGCCAAACCATATCAGTCACTAAGGAAAGTCCCATGATAATACCTTGTAGAACCAAGCCACTCAACCAGTCCAAATGCTGGTCCTCCCTCACTAGACAGTCCCCTTTTTCATCTCTAACACATATCCTTTCTTTTTTTTTTTTTTTTTTTTTTTTTGAGACAAAGTCCTGCTCTGTCACAGGCTGGAGTATAGTGGTATGATTTCTGCTTACTGCAGCCTCTGCCTACTGGGCTCAAGCAATTCTCCCACCTCAGCCTCCTGAGTACCTAGAACCACAGGTGAGTGCCACCATGCCTGGCTAATTTTTATATTTTTAATAAACATAGGATTTCACCATGTTGCCCAGGATGGTCTTGAACTCTTGAGTTCAAACAACCCACCTGCCTCAGCCTCCCAAAATGCAGGAATTACAGGCGTGAGCCACCATGTCCAGTCTACATCCTAACTTTTCCAGTCCTTTCAGATTCTCAAATATACTTCTAACTTTCTCAACAAACAGCTTCATTGCCCACTTAACAAAAATTGAGGCAATTCTAGGTGAATTATCTCTATTTCTCCTTCCTTCACATGAAATGTCATAGGTCATCACACATAGTCTCTTTCTCGCCTTCAGGGTTTTTTTAAGAGTAAGAGTTACTTTTTAAGTAGCTGGAACTATAAACATGTGACAACATGTCTGGCTAACTTTTTTTACTTTTTTGCAAAGATGGGGATCTTACTATGTTGCCCAGGCTGATCTTGAACTCCTGGACTCAAGCAATCCTCCTACTTCAGCCTCCCAAATTGCTGGGATTACAGGCATGAGCTACCCACTGTGCCCAACCTTCCCTCCAATCTGGAAGCAGTGTCTCTATTCCTTCCTGAGACCAATCCCTCCAGCCATGCTCCTGATTCTATCCCTGCCAGCTCTCTCCATCCTCCCCACCATTTCCTGCATCTTCAAGCCTTTGCCTAAATTTACCACCTGGATGACAAAGACAATTGCCTCTTTTGGAGAGAGATCATTTCTTTACCCTGTTTCTTTCAAAGTTCTCCTTCCTTTTACTGCCAAACTGCTTAAGAGAATAGCACACATTTATAAAAATCTATGTCTTTCTTCCCATTCTTCCTGAGCCCCATAAATAAGCATCTGTCCTCAACAAGTCAATGAACCATTCTCACTACAGTCACTAAGAAACCCACTCATCACTATCCCAGGTCTCTGCTCTGAATTTGTCTGCCTCGTTTGCCTAAAGAATGGGCAAGTCCTTCTTAAGCCCTTACATATCTTCCTTTCCTTCACTCCACCCCCTCCTGTTCTGTCTCCTGACTCTCTGACTGCTCCTTCCCAGTCTCAGTCACCAGCTCCCCTTCATCTGTATACCCCATAGGCAACATTCTCCAACACTCAGTTTTTTCTTCTGCAGCTTCTCTCTCAGTGACTGCATACATCCCATGTCTTCAACGATCATCTCCATGTAGAGGGCTTTCAACTCCAGAGCCTCCAGCCCTTATCTGTTTTATTGTACTTTGCAGATACTGTGTTTTTTACACTTTGCAGGTTTGTGGCAACCCTGTGTTGAGCAAGTCTATCAGCGCCATTTTTCCAACAGTGTGTGATCATTTCATGTCTCTATCACATTTTGGTAATTCTTATAATATTTAAAAATGTTTCATTGTTATTGTATTTGTTAGGGTGATATGTGATCAGTGATCTTGGATGCCACTGTTGTTATTGTTGTGGGACACCACAAACCATGCCCATGTAGGATGGCGAACTTAATCAATGAATAATGTGTATTCTCTGACAGCTTCTCTGACTGGCTCTCCCTATCAATCTCTCCTCTCCTTGGGTCTCCTTCTCCCTGAGACACAACAATATTGAAATTAGGCTGGTTAATAACCCTACAATTTCCTTGAAGTGTTCAAGTGAAAAAAAAGAGTTTCACATATCTCACTTTAAATCAAAAGCTCGAAATGAATAAGCTTAGTGAGGAGGGCAGGTTAAAAGCCAAGAATGGCCAAAAGCTCCTGTGCATGTTAGCCAAGTTGTGAATGTAAGAGAAAAGTTCTGAAAGAAATTAAAAGTGATACTTGAGTGAATACATGAATGATAAGAAAGCAAAATAGCCTTATTGCTGATATAGAGAAAGTTTGAGTGGTCTGAATAGAAGGTCAAATCAGTGACAACATTTCCTAAAGTCACAGCTGAATCCAGAGCAAGGCCCTAACTCTTCAGTTCTACAAAGGCTGAGAAAGGTAAGAAAGATGCAGAAGAAAAGTTTGAAGTTAACAGAGATTGGTTCATGAGGTTTACTGAAATAAGCTGTTTCCATAACAGAAAAGCACAAAGTGAAGCAGTAAATGGTGATGAAGAAGTTGCAGCAGGTGAACTGGATAATCTAGCTAAGATAACAAATGAAGGTAGCTACGCTAAACCACAGATTTTCAATGAAGGTAGGTACACTGAACAGCAGATCTTCAATCTAGACAAAACAGTCTTATATTGGAAGATGCCACCTAGGACTTGCACTGCTAAAGAGAAGTCAATTCCTAGTTTCAAAGCCTCAAAAGACAGGCTAACTCTCCTGATAAGGGCGAGTATAGGTGGTAGCTTTAAATTGAAGCCAATTCTCATTTATCATTCCAAAAATCATTGAGCCCTTAAGAATTATGCTATATCGACTCTGCCTGGGCTCCATAAATAGAACCACAAAGACTAGATGAGAGCACATCTGTTTACATTATGGTTTACTGAATTTTTTAAGCCCTCTGCTGAGATCTACTGCTCAAAAAAAACAAAAAAACGATTCATTTCAAAAAATTACTGCTCATTGACGCACCTAGTCACCCAAGAGATCTGATGAAGAAGTACAAGGAGATTAATGTTGTTTTCATGCCTTTAACATAATATTCATTCTGTAGTTCACAGATCAAGGAGTAATTTCGACTTTCAAGTCTATTATTTAAGAAATATATTTTGTAAGGCTGTAGCTGCCATAAATAATGATTCCTCTGGTGGATCTGAGTAATACCAATTGAAAGTCTTCTGGAAAGAATTCACCATTCTAAATGCCATTAAAAACATTCATGACTCATGGGAGGAGGCCAAAATGCCAATATTAACAGAAGTTTGGAAGAAGTAATTCCAGTTCTCATGGATGGGAGTGGTTCAAGATTTTAGGGAAGTCACTGCAGATGTGGTGGAAATCGCAAGAGAACTAGAATTAGAAGTGAAGCCTGAAGATGTGATTGAATTGCTGCAATCTCATGATAAAATTTGAACAGTTGAGGAGCTACTTCTTATGGATGAGCCAAGAAACTAGTTTCTTGAGATGGAATCTACTCCTGGTGAAGACGCTGTGAACATTGTGGAAGTAACAACTAAGGATTTAGAATATTACATTAACTTAGTTGATAAAAAGCAGCAGCTGGGTTTGAGAGGACTGATAGCAATTTTGAAAAGTTCTGTGAATAAAATGATATCAAACAGCATTGCATGTTACATAAAAATATTTCATGAAAGGAGGAGTCAGCTGATGCAGCAAATTTCATTGTTGTCTTATTTCATACAATTGTCACAGCCATCCCAACATTCAGCAACCACCATCCTGATCATTCAGCAGCCATCAGTGTCAGGGCAAGACTCTCCACCAGCAAAAAAATTACAATTTGCTGCAGGCTCAATGATCATTAGCATTTTTTCAACAACCAGTATTTTTAAATTAAGGTATGTACTTTTTTTAGATATAATGCTATTGCACACTTAATCGACTACAGTATAGTATAAATGTAACTTACATACATTGGGAAACCAAAATGTTTGCATGGCTTGCCTTGTTGCGATATTCACTTTATTGCAGTGGTCTGAAACTGAACCCACAATAGCTCCCAAAGTATGCCTGTGTTGAGACACTAGCCCATTTCCATGGCCTATTAGGTATCCTCATGTAGCGAGCCCGGAGACAGTCTCGTACGTGGAACAGAACGGGCATTTTTACCAATAGTTACATGGTTTGGGGCAAACCATGTAACACCTGAGTCCCAATTAGCAATAATAATAATAGTACCTTCCTCAAAGATTTGCTGGTGAGGATTCAGTAATACAGGAGAATCAGTTTATTTATATTGATTCAGCAAACACATACAGCACTTACTAGATGTCAGAATGGCTTATAATACTTTATAAAAAATAGCACTTTACAAATAATAACTAATCTAATCTTCACAATGATCCTGTGAGGGAAACTATGTTAAAATTCCCATTTCACAGATAAGAAAACTGAGACACAGCCAACTTAGGTCATTTTTCCCAGGTCTCACAGCTAATAAGCAGCAAAGCCTGATTCTAACCCAGACAGTCTAGCACCAGAGTTCCTACTCTAGCACCAGAGTTCCTACTCTTGATCACTACCCTAAGCTGCCTCCAATCACGCTGCCTTTCTGCCTTTGAAAGCACTATAGAAATCTAATTATTATTATTAAATGAAAAATCCGAAATACAAGCATACCCTTGCACTTTGATTCTCTTTCCTGAGATCCTTGTTGGTTAAGGACACCAATCCTCTAAACTACAACCTCATTATCAGATTTACTCCCTCTCCCACCCTAAAGCCCATTGTTGCCAAATCTTACTGTGTTCAACTCCAAAATGGGTGTCTTATTCTCACTGTCAGTGCTTCCACTCAAGCCTATTTCACTGTCACCTAGACTACAAATGGTCTCTGACTTAGGATGGTTCAACTTAGGATTTTTCACCTTTGTGATGGTGCAAAAGTAATACACATTAGGTAGGAACCATATTTTGGATACTTTTTTCACTTTCAGTACAGTATTCAATAACTTACATGAAATATTTATGTAATTTACTTTATTACATGATTTATATTAGGTGATTTTCCCCAACTGCATGCTAATGTAAGTACTCTGAACACACTCGAGGTGGGCTAGGCTAAGCTGTGACATTTGATAGGTTAGGCATATTAAATGCATTTTCAACTTATGATGAGTTTATTGGGACAACACCCTATCCTAAGTTGAGGAGCATCTGAAGAAAGACAGAAAAAATGAAAGAAAGAAAGAAAGAAAGAAAGAAAGAAAGAAAGAAAGA
>NW_012115289.1:318450-377341 GCF_000951035.1 Colobus angolensis palliatus | reverse complement strand
GAAGGAAGGAAGGAAGGAAGGAAGGAAGGAAGGAAGGAAGGAAGGAAGGAAGGAAGGAAGGGGAGAGAAAGAACGAAGGGGAAAGAAGGGAGGCAGAGAAGCAAGGGAGGGAGAAAGGGAGAAAGACAGAGACCTCCTATATTTTGGGACAGCTGCTGAAATTTGAATAGTCTTGAGATCAGACTTCAGATATTAGATATTACCATACAGGGGTAATGGGGTATGATGTCTGCAACTCATTTTCAAATTTTTCACGTTTCATTGTAAACACGTTTCAAATGTTTAGAAACGTGCTCTTAGTAATATGTACATGTTAGAGAACCAGAGAATGATAAAGTAAATGTGGCAAAATGTTAACAATTGGTAAATTCAGACAAAGAATATCCTAAAACTTTTTGACAATTCTTGCAACTTTCTCTAAATTAAAATTATTTCAAAAAGTTCTTTTAAGCTAACAAATCTTGCTGCCCTGGCGCACACATAGAGCTGATCGTGGCCTTCCCCCGACACTCCACTCCTCGGATCCCCTCACCAAAGTGTCAATGGCTTCTCATGCCAACCCAAAAAGTCCAAAGAGCTCATCTGGTACTCAACCCATACTACCATATGCTTTCACCTCTGCCATTCCAGTTTCGTGGTGCTCTTCCCAACACTATGCACTCTACTCCCTCCCCACTGTTTGAGGTACCATACCCCCTGATCCCAGCCCAGCCCCCAGCATTTTTCTGCTTCCAAGCCTTTGAAGAGGCTATTTCCTTTACCTAGAGTAAAACAACCTTTTTTTCCTAAAGATAAGCATCTGTCACATCTTTGCCTCAAGGCCTAATTTGAATCCTATTCCTTCCAAATCATCACCCGGATCCACCCAGTTGGAATTTTTTTATCTTCCCAAGGCAGGTGTTGAACTCTGTGTTTGGCTTACTGTCTCAGTCCATTTGAGCTGCTATTAAAAAAAAAAAAAAAAAAAAAAAACCTTAGACTGGGCAATTTATAAACAACAGAAATTTATAGCTCATAGTTCTGGGAGCTGTGAAGTTCCAAATCAAGGCGCCAGCAGATTCAACGTCTGGTGAGGACTCATACCTTATAGACAACACCTGCTATGTGTCCTCACATGATGGAAGGGGCAAACAGGCTCCTTGAAGCCTCTTCATAAGGGCACTACTTCATTCATGGGGACAGAGCCCTCAACCTAATCACTTCCCAAAGGTCCCCCTCTTAATACCACCGCTTTGGTGATTAGGTTTCAACATATGAATTTGAGAGGGATACAAACATTCAGACTATAGCACTTACCTCTACTCCTTATACTGGAAATTTTATTTATGTGTCCTTCAGCCACCAAATTAGGAGTTTGCAGAGGCTGGTAAATATGTGGTATTCATTTTTATAACCCTTGTCCCTTTTTAAATAATTTTTAAAATGTGTGCTCCTAGGGCTGATCAGCAGATTCAAGGTGACAGAGGAAGGCACAGTTCTGGCAATGAGCTTCACTAAACATATGAAGTCATTCAGACACACTTTCCACTCTCCACAGCTCCCAGCTCTGCAAGGAAAGGCAGAGAGGAGTGACATCCTCCACAGGCTCGCCTTACCCCCAACAATGTTCCTGTACGGAGTTCCTCCCATTTCCAGAAGCCCCTTCATTCAGTCAGGTCAGTTTGTCCCACCCTGCCTCAGACCTTCCAGCAAGCTCTGTGCAGCTGCTGCTGACAGAGAAAGGATGTGTGTGAAGCTGCTCTAGCTGCAGGTTAGAGCTTCTCCAGGACTCCAAATGCTTGAATGGCTTATTTTCAACACTTTACCTTTTTTAAGAAAAAAGAAATTTAAGCCTTTTGAAAAAAACTTATGTTAAATCGTCTTTTTTTAACTCCTTAGAAAAAGTTCTAGATAGAAAACAAAATAAGGGTGCTCAAAAGGAATAGAAATTCTATTCTGTTTGCTTTCTAGGTCTTCTTTCCCCTAATGTCATGCTCCCTAAGCCTCCTGTCTTTCTTTCTTCTAGTGTCCATAGGTTTTGTTCAAATCAAGGCTCAGTTTCTTCTTCCATCTCTTCCTCCTACTGTCAGAGACTAAGGCTCAAGGGCAGTTAAGTCACTTGGCCAAGGTTATGTTGCCCTAAAGCGGCTCTACGTTTGTTAGTGGGTTTATACATCCTACAACTGGAGTTTAGGATCAAACACTGAGATCTGGGGATTGCACATGTCGTTTTAGCCAGAAAAGCCAGGTCCTTGAAGGAAAATAACAAGAAAAATATAAGGCCAAGTTCTGGACATTAGGAAACCTGCATTTAGGGGACACAGGCAGTCACCCTATGATGAAAATGGCTTTCCATCAAACTCCAACAGATTACTTCCTAAAATTCATTCTATAATGAGGAAAAGAAAATGTACCACACTTGAGTAAGATCTAAATACAAGAACCATTCTTTTTCCTTTCATTCATTTAGCAAGTATTGATTAATGTCTATCATATACTATACATGTTTCTAGGTCCTAAGGAGACAGTAGTGTACAAAACAGACTAAGCCCCTGTTTGCAGAGAATTTACCAGAGTAAATTCTTGTAATCTTGTAATATCTGAAAATCAGAGACTTCCTAAAACAAGTTATTTATTCTTTATGAACTTTGTTTCTCTCATCTGTTAAATGAAAAACAATTACCACCCACATCACATAGAGTTGCAGTGAAAGCTGAGTGAAATGTCATATATAAAGTGCCTAACATAGAGTGACATTCAGTAGATAATCAATAAGGGGTAATATCTAATTCTGATTACATACTACCAGAGTTATCCTTCACTATCCCTCAGGACTCAACCTAATGAATAATCCTGTCAGCATGTTCTAAATCCAATCATTCAGATATAACCCTAGAGATTTTTGCTATTTCTGCATTCAAGTCTGCACTACACTCAATACTTTTTTCTCACTCCAAGTAATAACTGTAAAATCATGGTTTTTACATGCAAGTTTTATATATTTCTAATCTACATTAAAATCATCAGTAACTATTAAAATTTAAAAGTCCATGCATATGACATAGCACCTAAAAGTAACTCAGATGTCACCGGAAGTCTGTTGGACCTACTTTGGGAGATACTTCTCCCCAGGCTTGACTTGGCAGAACTGATCACAGTATCTAAATTTGGCTTCTTTAAATGAAACACATTTTGGAGAGCTCCACAGTCTGCCATCCTCTCACAATCTCCACCGTTCCTCTCCTAACACAGCCCCTCAGTGTCTCTGACATGAGTGTCATAGCCTCCCAATTTCCGCTCTTGCCTCCCTATAGTCTGTGCCCTATGCAGCAGCCAGAAATCAGACCATGTCTCTCCCCTGCTCCAAATCCACCAATGGATTGCCATGGCACTTAGAAGGAATGTAACGAGCTTACTGTTGTCTACAAAGGCCTTGCATAATCTCGTCTCCGGTTGTCTCCACCACCTCATTTCATACCCTTCTTTCCGTTGGAAGTACAGCTGCTGCAGCACCGAATGTCATTCAGACAGCCTTGCCTCCACTAATCCCCCTGCTTGCAGCGCACTTTGCCCAGATTGTCGTGGCTTACTCCCTCACTTCAGAAGCCTTGCCTCAACACTAATCAAAAAAGCACCTCAGCCATCATTCCCTTTCTGCTCACCTTGCTTTATTTTCTCAATAACCCTTATCACTGCCAAGCATTAAATTATATATTCACACTTGTTTAATGTCTGTCAATCCCCATTGGATTATAAACTCTAGGATGGCCTCCATTTTGTCTACTTTTACACTAGTGTATTACTAATGCCTGAAATAGTATGGAAGTCACTCAACAAATATATATTTGTTGGTTGAAGGTATGTGTGACTGGGCAAAGTGGATAACCAGTATTCTTTAAAACATGTCCAGTTTGAAGTTCCTCTATGACATGTAGAATAGGCAGGAAGAAATGCAAACCTGGAGTTAAGGGAGAGGAAATCAAACAGCAAGAGCATATGAAACCAAGATCAAAACCCCACAGATTCATTCAGCAAATGCTATAGTAATAGCGGCTCCAAAATACAGAAATTGATTAGAGACAGAATAGAGCTCAGGGATAGATATGAATAAAATTGAAAAAGAACCAACCTCACTATTCAAGAATTTGTGGCTTAAACTCAATTTGCTTTAAAAAGGAGGAGTTAGGAGAGAAGTGTGTAAGTAAATAAGCAAAACTTTAATGTTAGTCTGTAATAACCACTTACTCCCTGACCAAGCTTTAAAAACAGTGCTGAAAAGTAATCAGATAAGTTGAGCTTTTTTCTGTTTGTTTGGTTTGGTTTTACACAGCATGTAAAAGTTAAATTTCCAAAAGGGAAGCTGTTAAGATGGAGGAAAAAAGGTGAAATGACTTCTGGTAGACTGAATGTATTAATGGCCCAACTCATGGCCTTCCTATGTATGCACACTTTGACTCATAACTTTACAATCTTCCACTCGGACTCTGAGTTCCACCACAAACTGCTTTGGCCAGTGGGGTGTTAGTAAATGTGACACACACAGAGACTTGAAAAGTGCACGTGTGTTGCCAACTACCGTTTTACACAATTGGACTTGCCCATGCTTAGACCCCAGACACCACTATGAAAACATCCCTGAGCCAGCCTGCTGGAGGGATATGAGAGACGTGGGAAGGAGCATTGACTTTACCAAGAAAAGTCATCTTGGTCTGCCAGTTAACTCCTAATGCATGAGTAAGGCTTGCTAAAATAATCAGAATTTGCTTAGATAACCAGAACTCCCCAGACAACTGGTAGACTCATGAAACTCTTCAGTGATTATCCTTTAAGACACTATGTTTTGGAACTGTTTGTTACACAACAATAGCTAACTGATACAACTTGGATAATTCCTCCAAATAACAAAGGAGATTAAAAGAGGAGGCTGAAGGAGTCCCTTAAATTCAAATTCAAGGTCATAATTTTAAAATATTTTATCTAAAAGTCTAAAGCATTTAAAAAACAAATTCAGCAAAAGAATTCTGAATTTTCTGGTTAAATCTTTTTAAGTCATTTGAAAACAAGATTATGAGAAAATACATTTAATGTAATTGCAATCCAAAGTTGAAGCATCAGCATCCCCTTAAATTATAAAAATTGGGTGATTTTTCTACAAGTATAAATAACTTACACTGAGTAAGCTGTTTGGTTTTCTTTATGGCCTCCAAGAAAAACAAAATGGAGCCACGTACGTTCACTTCCTCCTTCAGTAATTCTGCTCTAGCCTCATCACAGGGGACTTCTCATTTCCATAGCACTAGAGTTTATTTTCATTACAAGGATCTATTCCTTCCTTCATCTTTAAAAAAATTAACTACGTCTTGCATATATACCAGATTCACTTAAAGAACTATAGCTAAAAGAAACCAGCACCTATTTGCTTCTATTCATGCTTTTGTATTGGCATAAGCACTACCTATTTTCCCCTCCAAGGTTATCTTTTCTTTTTTCTTTGCATATTTCCCAGGAGCTCTGCACTAAAGCATAAACTTTCACATTAGAGAAGTGAATAATAAAGCAGACACCAGAGGAATACGTATGCTGTTTGAAGAGGCTTTCTCACCCTGCCTCCTTCACGCTTGCAGACTCACACCCAGTGCAGCTGACAATTTTAGTTCATGCAGAATCCATTGTATATTCTGTTCCATAAACATATACATCTTTGTATGAGGAGAAAGTGAACCAAATTCAGAACACTAAAGACACAAGTAATAATATGCACTGTAGAGCCTTCTAGTATGCTGAGTCTCATTTGGTCTTCCTTGTGTGGCAAGCACATCCTGGATTCCTACCTGTGTTTTATAGGCAAGGAAACTGAGGCTGGCAGTGGCAATGTAACTTGATGTTTCTCCTTCATAAAGTGACTGAGTCAGGATTCAAACCCAAGTTCAAGATCCTTTTCTGTACACTAGGCTCCTGAATCTTACAGTGTTGGAGAGGGGGAAGTTTTCACATAAGAGAAAAGGACAACAGACATATTTACATTTACTTTGAATAATTGCACGAAAAAAGGAGCTACCAACTGGTAATATCTCTAGAACAACATCCTACTGCACACAACAGAAAGCTACATAATTTTGCATCGTGTTTTATACTGATCACAGTAGAGCAACAAATACTACAATGAAGATTCCCAAACAACTTGGCTTGACAATCACAGCTTTACCACCTCTTAATATTCACAATGTGCTACTGTGGGCTGTTTGTTCTTTATCCAACATAGCCTACTGCAATAAATTCTTGTTTATCCAAAATACATTTAAGGGATGTGGTGCTGCAAACAACTGAATAGGCAGGTTAGTGGAGACTACTAAAAATATAGTAACATCTCATTTATTTCTGTCTCTGTCCAATTTTAAAGCTCTAGAACACGGTCTGGTAAACGTTTGTAAAAGGTCAGATACTAAATACTTGAGGCTATACAGACCACACAGTCTCTGCGGAAACCACTCAATTCTGCCCTTACAGTGTGTGAAAGCAGCAGTAGATGATATGTAAACAAATGAGCATGGCTGTGTTCCAATAAAACTTTATTTACAAAAAACAGATTTGGCCTACAGGAAGAAGTAGTTTACCAACCCTTGCTCTAAAACATAACCCTCACCCAGAAGGAAAAAATGCAGTCATGTCTTATTTACTCTCAGGAGAGAACTGACACCCTGAGTGACACCTATTCTCTCATTTTATACATAGTTTTTAGAAACTAGGCTATTTTCTTGCTTACAGCCTATAGCAAAATAGGAGCAGGAATTTTAAAGTAAGGGTGCTAGTATAGTCCAGTAGATTGAAGTCCAAACCCTTAGAACATCGCCAGAGGGTTGATGCAGAAAGCAGTCTGGGCCAGTTAGTGTACGGGCAAACACTCTCCCTAAATTCCTTCATGTCCTCTTAATCATCTCAGCATTACCTCAATCAGTATCACCAAAGGAAGATTCCATTTAATCTCTCTAAAGCAGAAGAAACAGAGACACAGGGATCCATTTAGAGGAAAACTGGCTACATCTAGAAGTTTTGAAACTGACTGAATAAACTTCAGCTATCTAGAACATGTATTTTGCGAAATAATCAGTTCCCCAAATAATAATAAGATGACAAACATTTATAAAGCATTATGAGACACGCATCATTCCAAGCAATCTTGGAATTAATATACGTAAAATGCAAAGTGTTTTATGTATATCAATTGACTTAATCTCTACAATAGCCTAACCAGATAGATACTATTGTTATCCCATTTTCCAGATAATTAAATGGAGGTACATGGAGATTAATTAATTTGTCCAGAGTAACTCAAGTACTAAGTGGCAGAGCTGGGATATGAACCCAGGCAGTCTGGCTCCAGAGACCACAGAGTTATGGGTTGATGCAAAAGTAATTGCGGTTCTTGCCATTTTAATGACAAAAACTGCAATTCCTTTTGCACCAATCTTTAGCACCAATAATTACTACACTATACTGAGGCATTACTTTATACCCATATGTGGACTGCCTTAGTTCAAAGACTAAAAATATAATAAATATACTTAAAATCTCTATTAACTAGAATATAATCTTCAGAATCTTAAAACTGAGACATGTCAGTGTTTTCGATGCCTCAGGGTGAAGTATGCAAGTGCCTATTATTATTGTTCAGTTTCAACAAAATAAAAAGATTGCTCAGATATTAGATTGAGGATATTTTACTCTTTTGGTGTTGTATTTAAAATTGTTTTTGGAATGAGCCAGGGAAATAAACAACAAGTAAATGGAGTTATGGGAAAATTCTTTTTAGGCATTCCTAGTCTAATCAGATAAATATGAGAATGTGATATGAGTTAGTGCTTCTATTTTTTAGGTCAGGATATGAAGATTAAAACAGTTTCTATTTGTTGTCTTTATTTCTTAAATAGCTTGATTGTAAATTTGCTTTATAGGAGGAAAATAATTTAGCTGTTAAAATAGCTGAGGTTATGATTGGCTTAACACCCAACAAAAATATTTGAACCTAATATATCCAAGGTAAAGGACTAAAATTGGTTTGACAGGCTCTTGATTTTTATTGAAACCTGATGTTTTATTAAAAGAAAATGAACAGATTTGGAGAGATTTTTTAAATAGAATAATCTGAAAAAAAACATTGTTTACTGAGTAGGTAACTGTGTTTTTTTTTATTTGTGATATAAATACTTTTGTTGATCCCTAGAAGTTCACGGTGGCGAAAAACCTTCTAGCTTCTAAAAAACTGAGAAGCTACAAACCAAGCTTATGCTAGTTGCACCATTTGCTCAACTTAGTGTAAGAAAAATTTCTCCAAAATCTACCTGTACACTTACTTTACAGCAGTTTTCCCCAATAAGAAGTTAGCATTTACTGCAAAGTTTATAAAATACCCAAGGAACTATGGGGAATGAATGAATTTTGATTAGCCATTTCATCTTCCTTGACAATTTTTCATTTTCTCCCCACCTTTTCATAAAACTATGAAGCAAGGGATTCAAATGCCTGACATAGAAGAGGATAGGTGAGGTAAAGAGAGAACAATAGCCCAGGACTACTTTTTCATTATAAAACATAAGTATTAAATCATAGCAATCTCTATAATCACAACGTTCAGTGATATTTTAATAGCCTTGGAAATTTTTAACATATGGATCAAGAATTTAAAAGTAAAATCATTATCCTAATTTCTTCCAGATGGTAAATATTATAATTTTTTTCATTACCTTACTGGTTACAAGGCATAGATTCTACATAGACATACTGAAGAACAGGAAGGAAAGAAAAGAGAAAAGAAAAAAAGGTATGGCAGACATAGCTTAGCTGATCATTGTTATGGACTGAATGTTTATGTCACCCCAAAATTCATATGCTGAGATCTAATTCCCAATGTGTTGGTGCTTGGAGATGGTGTCTTTGGAAGATAATTAGGTCATGAGAGTGGAGCCATCAGGAATGGGGTTCGTGCCTTTACAAGATGAGGCCAGAGAGCTAGATCACTCTCTTTCTACCATGTGAAGATACTAGAAGTCAGTCACCTGCAACCCAAAAGACAGCCCTCACCAGAACCTGACCAGGCTGGCACACTAATCTCAGAATTCCAGCCTCCAGAGCTGTAAAAAAATAAATAAATTTCTGTTGTTTACAAGCCACCCAGTCGATGATACTTTGTTACAGCAGCCTGAACTAAGACAATCACCAAACCAACTTTTTATTCTTCCCAGACACAAATAGGACTGACTATAGCCTCAGTTTCCCTTTTACTACGTGGGGCTGTGTGACCAAGCTCTGGCCAATAGAAGGTGAGCAGACTTCTACGAGTTTTCTCCTTTGCCAAAGCACAGGCACCAGGAAGCTGGTTGTGACAACAAGGTGATAAGAGTGGAGTCACAAGAATACTGCTTGAATGAATGAGAAGAATCTGCCCATCAAGAATACTCACTTTAGGCTTTGACTGAGTGAGAAATAAACTTCTCAGTTAAGTCAACAAGATTTCAGATTTTATATGTTATAGCAGCTAACATTACCAAAACTAACATGTAGAAGCTAATAAGGATATCTAAAGCTCTGGAAATGTATTTCCCGGAATGGTGCAACTTTATTCCTTTCTTGTTGATTTTGGATTTTATAGCATAATTGTATATCTTAGATGTTATTACCATATCTTCTATTAAATATCATGTTTGTAGATAATTGCCCTAGCTGCAAAATATATAGATGCTTATAAATTTTGTTTTAGCCATTTTAAGTAGCAATATATATTGTCAGTACATCCTAAACTGAACGGGCAGAGATCTGGATTCTAGTTCCAGGTACTCTAGGTTCCTGTCTCAGTTCTACTGTATATGAAACTTAAACCTGTTAACATCTTGGTTCCACCATTTATTTGTCAAATATGGGGACTGAACTAAATAAGGTTGGAGACTCTAAAAAGTTAAATTTTATAAGAAAATTTTTATGTTTCTTTTTTGGGGGTAGGTGGGGGACAGGGTCTCACTCTGTTGCCTGCCCAGGCGGGAATGCAGTGAAACAGTCACAGCTCACTGCAGCATGGACCTGACAGGCTTAAGCGATCCTCCCACCTCAGCATCCCAAGTAGCTGGGACAACAGACGTGAGCCACCACGCCCAGCCAAGAAAATTAATATATTTCTACCCAGCACTTTTTGTATATAGTACAGATTGGCCATTCCTTCATTATTAACATAGTAAATATTTTAAGGAGAAAAGTAGCAACCTCATAAATAACCCTTCTTCTTTGAGAAGTATCCTAAAAGTTCTGCAAACATGAAATAAATATCTACTAGGTTATAAGTTCCTCAAAGAAACTATGTCTTGTTCATCTTTGTGTTTCTAGCACCTAACTGCTGATTTTTGCTGAATAAATAAAGCCTTATTGAGAAGTTTTAAAAAATAACATTATTTCACTATAGTTTTAAATTACTGAAGAAGTGTTCTTACCCAATCACCAAAGGCACAAAAAAGTCAGGTCAACGGTCCTAGATCCAGTTTTCAAATACTACTACAAATGAAATTGTTTCATTCCTAGGAAGTTCCCTCATGAATTTCTGGGTGAGCTGTGTGAGATAAAAGTGGGAGAGAATCCATTCCATTTTAATATGTTTTACTTATTGTGATTCCTCTATGATTTCATCTATTTTTTTAAAAGGGTTCAACAGGTGAAATGGGTAACTGCTTTAACCTAACCAATATTGCTGTTAGGAAATCATCAAACTATAACAGCAGTGAGCTCAAACCACTGAAATGTAGGATGCAGCTATGGACATTATTCTAAAAAGCATAATGATTTTCTGAAGCAGAACCACCTAAAAATTTGGGATTCAAAGCTGCTAATTGATCTTTCAAATCATTCAGAAAGTAATTTTGATCATTCATTGTATCCCTGAGATGAAAAGACCTACTAGGAATAAGCATCGCCTTAAAACCTACAAGATTATTTCCTTAGCAAAATTTAATAATGAGAGTCAAGACAGGAATTAAAAAAAAAAATCCAAGAACATCTGTCAGTCTAAATTTCCTAACCCACTTTTTCCGGTGAGGAAAATATGTCCTCCAAAACTTCGTCATTGGCAGCTCTAAATGTAGGCTGTGAAGGAATGCTTATCTAACTATTGGCTTAGTGCTATATCTAAGTGGAAAGAAAATTATGGTACAAGCTTAACCAACAAGAACATTCATTCTGTTTGAGGGAAGCAGACATAGCTTAGAAAGTTAGTCAATCTAATCAATAAGAAATATATCTGATACTTTCCATTTTAAAAATTAAAAATTTGAAAAAGTATTTTTATTAATATACTGATAATTGTTGTAATATGTAACATTTATATGGCTATGACACATGGAAGTTTACTAAATATGTTTTCACATACAATGCCACCTTCATTTATCACAGTAAACCTATTGGTATTTTTAATACTCAAGTAATAGATGGATCAGCATTGAAGCTCCAATAGGATCTTCAATGGGAGCTTAAACAAATGTAAGCTCCAAAAGCCTTAATAACATTAGGATCAAACAGTGAAGATTTTCTTTGCTTCAAAAGTTTTGTCCATTACTGGGAATATGCTTTTAGAAGTAAGGGGTCCTAACCCTAGTGTGATAAGCTACAATCATAATAATAGAGTACATGTATAGCACATTACAAATTACATATTACAATGTTCTTTTAACAAGCACTTTCTCATTGTGATGTGGGTATTAACCAATCCAGTAAAATATCAGAACATATATCATTATTTTCATTTTACAGACATAGACACTGAGGCTTAGAAAACGTTTCATGGCCTGAGTGTGGTCCCATTGACTCCAAGATTAATTCACCAAAATGTTCTGCTTCTTGAAATCAGAAATTAGAGGAGCACAGTTATAGTTAAGTTGGAATCATTGATTGTCTTGAAATTAAATGAAAGCTCCTCCTCCACCAGTGTCTAGCTCCACAAAAGGAGGGACTTAAATAAATGTAAGGCATTTAACTCCTTGATGGTGTGCTTTTTCTGTGGGAAGGAGGACATTTGTTTCATTCATTTTGTTCTGTTTTTTTTTAAATATGCTCAAGGTAGAGAGCAACTCTTTTGAAAACACAAAGTAAGAATGATTAAATTCTTGGGCAAGCTGAAGAAATCAAATTAGTCCTATATATAACACAGGAAAAACGTTGGAGGGAAGAGCAAGTTTTTCCAAAAACAAAATTAACTTAAAAAAAAAAAAAAAAAACCCCACTGGAAAATGTAATTCAATCAAGAAATAATATTTTTTTCAATTTGGATTTATGTCTTTGCTTCAGTAGGTAGTGTTAATAGTCTCCAAATGCCAGTGTGTATTCATGAACACTTAGCAAGTTCATGATGTGATACATTCCTTTTTGGATACATCTTTTGTCAAATCCATCTGTCTATGGCAGATATGCATAGTTTTACAGAACCTTATCTGCAAAAGAACTTCCACAGTTAGACAAAAATGGCTTTAGAAAATTGAGAGGAGTGGATAGAAGAAAGATCAACTATTGCTGTTTGGGAGATTTTTTTTTGCTTTCCCCACCATGCCTTGCCCCCAGCCCACTGTCCACTGGGCACCTGGCACCTCTAGACTCCTTTTCTTAAAGCTCTATTCTTTCACAAGTAACAGATATGACTCTGGCATCTCAGGAAGAACTGAAGAGATGGAGGTCCCAGAGGAAAGAACGGATGTAAGACATAAATACTCCTAATATACACCCACCAGAATTTCCCTGAGCCATGGTTTTAAACATCCTCTGAATTATATAGGTAGCTGATTAATGTTTGATAATTAAGCATTTTTATGGGATTCATCTCAATAAGCACCCAAGCAAGGTAACACAAACAATGAAGGTATGAAAAGGTAGAAGGAGATATGAATACTACACCAAGTGGGCCACATGGACCCAAGGAAAAAGAGGAGCTGAGTTGAAGTCAGGAGCTGATTCAGATAGAGCAGCTTCAACTCTACTACTTCTTACTCTTAGATGGGCTCCAAACCACCTTGAGGGATGGGATTATATTTCTTTTATAGATGCAATGCTTTCTCCCACTAATACAGTTAGGAATGTATAGCTAAGAATGAGCCAACCATTACTATTCGTGTCTATGGCTACAGAAATTCAATAAATCAACTTGCTATTCTGGGTCAATAAATGAACTCATTATACTGTTTTTTCATGAAGTAAATGTGTTTCTAAAGGAATGTATTAAAATTACATTTTAAAAAATCTATCTGTTTTGCATATATCTGGTTGATACAGAAAAGGAATCTATGTTGGCTACTTTTCTTTCTTTCTATAAACTTCATTCATTGGTGTGACCTGAAAGGGGGTAATATTTTAGAAAGCAAAAATATTTTTAACAGCAAAACTTTGCATTTCCAGTGTGATCGAAACACAAAATTATGCCAAACACAACTAATATATCTCTCCTACTGGTTAAATCATGCCAGTTGTTCAACCAGGTGCAATCAAAAATAAACTACTAATGTTATTTTTATAGGAATTGGCTAGTAATTGCCAACTATAACTATTAAAAGTTTATATTTGCCACAGGAGCCTGTGATTTTAAAAACTGTTCAAATGATTTATGCTTGAGAGCTATACATAACATAAATATATACATTTGTATCTACAGGTTTAAAGAGGAAAAATAAGACAAAAAGCAACTTGAAAAGCAACCCAATATTTTTAATGACCTAGCTTTGTGCTGTATTGAGAAAAAGTATAAAAATTATTTGGGAGGAAGAAAAATATTTCTAAGCTCTAATTTCATAGACAAAAGCCCTATTATTTTTTGTGATAGGCTAGGAGAAATCAATAATGACTTAATTAAAAGCAAAAAGTAAACTGCTCACCTTTACCAGTCTATACTCAGTAATAATTCTATCCTGTGGTGTATGCTTTAGAAGGTAATGAAATGCTGATGTTTTCTAATTTTTCACTTCAGTCTGCTCCAGTTTTATCCTAAACCTTGTCAGCCACAGAAGTTACCCCCAGCAACCATACAAACCTAACAACGGCTTCCCTGGGTTAATTTGATCTGCTCCAATCACAAATTCCAATCCACATACTTTCTTCTGTTATGGTTGTGTCTGTATGTGTTTAATGTACTTTTATAAGGCTTTTTACAACAAGCTCATGGTGTTTCATTCAGCCCTCTACCACATAAACAGAACCACTGAAGAGTATGTTTGTTCATATAAAATGTTTCAGTTATTCATAGTGTTTGTCTTCAGCTGGCTGCAGATTACAGTGAACGAAAGCATTGCTGCCATCATTCTACATTTCTCCTTTGCCTGTGCTCTATCTGCTGTGCACCCGTGTCCCCAAAGCATTTATTATAATATCTGATGCTCGCTCTCAGTTTTGGACTGAGATGGTGGGGGTGGGAAACCTTAAAACTTGCCTGACTCAAGTGCTCTCTAAGCCACTGCTTTGATCCCAGCATCCTGCTTTAACCTACTCCTGTTGGACCTCTGCCACTTTACTGACCCCATAAAACAAACAGAGCTAGCAAATGCATCAAACAGCCTCCTTCAAAATGCAGCTTGACTAATTCATGGCACAAAGCTGGAATAACCCTGCCAGGTCTTAGAAGCTTTAAGATTCATCGTTTTGAACTTGATACACATAGTACAGCGCCTTAAAAACGAATCATCTGCTAGTTCACTATTTTCTACTTACAATCACTCCCTCCCAGGGCATGTAATTAATTTACTGAGCTTAAAAAAAAAAAATCAGGATTACTCACACAGTCTTGAAGATGCAATGTCAGCTATTTAGGACAGAAACATCCAAGGCCGTGTCAGAACTCAATTACGACTACATATGCATTAAGGCAGGAACTGGCAGGCCTCTGGGTACGCCAACTATAGGACTCGTGCTTCTCGTACGCTGGGCTATAATCTATGAAACTGAGCTCCAGAGCCAGCCAATCACTTAGCTCCTCATAACAAGTCTAACTGGCTCTGGAAAGCTGAAAGGGCTGCACTGGAACAACACAGAAGAGATATTCTACACATTAATCTACTTATCTGGAATCACTTTGACCCTAAAGGCCAGAGAAAAATCACAGCTTCCTTGTTGGAGGGGAAAAAGACAGGTGATCTGGGGAAAACGCAGCTACACCTGGAGCAAGGTCTCTTCCCGGCTTTGCAATCCCAACTGTGCCCGCGCTTCAGGACCCCAGTCGTCCCAGAAACCTAAGGGCAGGCACGGCAGCAAACGCCTGAGGTAATTTTCATCTTTCTTTTTATTTTTAGTAGAATAATGCTGACTGAAAGTGATAAGCATAAAGTCGCTGAGGCAACTAGATATGCTTCGATTTTATTTTACCTTTTCCTATTCTAATCGTGTGCAGGATAATGTGCAGGATCAAGTCTGAGGAGGGGGAGAATTAATGTACCTGAAATAAACTTGAAACTAAAACGATCATTTGTGGAGGAAAATAGAGGATTTTCCAGAACAGTTTCAGAGCTACCTTCTCAAATGAGCAGGCTTTTCACCCACCCACAGAAAGAAGAGTCAACGGGGCTGAGACGGGAGAGGGATGGGTTTCAGGAGCACAATTAAAAGTTTTTCATATCTTAAAGAAAATAATCTATGTTCAGAGAGAAAATTGAGAAAATAAGTTACTGCCCAGTTCCTTTGACCTTTGACACTTAGACCACATAAGAATGTTCCATGGTAGAAGCGTTGGAACAGAGAATCTTAAGAATTCTAAGAGAGAATCAATACTGCTCCCCTGCCCCAGGTTTTTCTTGTTTTCTTTACAATAGTATCCTTAATTTCCCATTACATTTTAGTGTTAGTTATACCAATTACTTGTTACACCATACTTCTACATTTGCAGTTATTAATGGATCTGTAGAAAACATTTTAAAGTCAAAATTATTATAGAGGCAACTAAAATAAGAAAGCAAAAAATATATGAAACTGACATACACATAACCCCAACACCACACCCCTTAGATACTTAATGTACTTAACACAATAACAAATCCTTCCAAATCCTCAGCAAATTGTCTGTTTCTTTAACACATTTTGTAGCAAGTGTAACATTAGCAACAAGAAAAACTTTGGCAATAAACTTGTACATAACTAAATCAGTCCTTATGCTTTCATAGTGACAATAGAATGTACATAATATTTTCTTTGTTTTGTTGGACTTTTAAGCTCCTAAGGCAAGAAGCTGAGAAGAAAATTGTGCTTTGTTTAGTGGTGAAATATAAACAGTAACAGAAGAGATATTTATGCACTTTTTGTTGGCTGTAGATAATTGACTGAATTCAACTTGAGATTTGACACCAGGAAGAAAAACATGGCAATAGACAGAAAACAGAAAAAGTAATCCATTGGCAATTTCCCCCCAGGGATTGTTCTTTGAATTGTCCAATCTGTGACTAGCCAGGGAAGAATATTTCTGCTCTGTTTAAATAGTTTTTATTTAATTAAACCTTTGTTTATTTGACAGTGCTGCTGCCTTTGGTGACTATGTGAGAATGGAAACTTCTAAGGAAGCCAGGTTGTTAGAATTGTTACCCCCTTTACTTGGAGATAACATAGATTATCCAGGCTGAGATGGAAAACAAGCCCTTTATTGAATTTTCAACACAGACTCCCTGCTTCTCATCTCCTTAATAAGATTTCATTAAAATCCCCTGGAATTCCCATGTTCAAATCTCCATTTGTTGACAGACAAGGCCAAGAATACTCTAAACTGAGGCATGCAAGTCATTTCATTTGTATTCTTGTCCAAAAATTTCCCATAGGAAGACTTCACCTCCTACAATTCTGAAGGAAACTCTTACTGTCCAAGACAATCGCCAGCAACTATCCACAGTCATCTGAGTGGAAGCTTTCACAGCTTTTGTACATTCTCTGTGTCAACATACAACTGAGTTACAGACTGTCCCCTGGCTCCCTGACCCTTACAAACACTAAAAGTTTTGTTTGACTCGACTTCAAGCTGCTCATCTGTTAGTAAGTAATGTTCACTCCAGAACACATTCATGACGAGAGCTTTCTAAAAGACCAGCACTGCCTTCCCCTCCTATAATCCTAATAATCATGATAACCTGAAACATGTTACTGGGACTTGTTATTTTTCTGGGGATTGAAAATATTTAGTCCTTGGAGCTGTCACATATCAGGGGCAACCTCACACTGAAACAAAGGAAGTGATGTCCCATTATCCACCCTGAGCCACCATAATATGCTGTTTACATTTATTTTCTTCAGCCTGTGCAAAACAAAGTAATGGAAGAGGAAACTAAAAAATATACATACTAGTACCATTATCCTCTTTTGCCTAAAATTACTAATGCACTATGTCAGAGTCTGCTTCCTTCAGACATCATTCTCAATTCATCAGGAATTGTATTAGCAGGTTCTGGCTAGAGAGACTATCTCCTGTCATCACGATCAATTAATGTTTTCTGGTTAATCAGAAAACATCGGGCCCTATCTAAGAAGCTCATGGTATACAAGGGTCACCCAAATAGCTAAGTGCAGTCCTGGCTCATAATTCCTTCATCTCAACCCCGCAAACAAGAATTAAGATGATCCCATAAAAAGAAAAAGTGCTCAGGAAAGTGAACCTTTTTCTGAACCAAGCACTGTCAGCAAATCTCAGGTATTAGAGCAACTATGGTTGATGGAAAAGTGTCTCAAAATCTGGGCCAAGAATGATTTCTAGGTCCATAAGCTAATTTGTCTGGCCTTGCCGTTTACATAAGCCAAAGAAAGTCACTCATGAGTAAACTAGAGAAAACATTCAGACCCATCCTGTTAGCATGTCAAATCAACTAAGACTGGCAGGGTATTAACTCCATTCCAGGTGACATGGATAAATAGCCCCATTAGTTTCACAGGACCAGCCTCTACCTCAGGAAACCCTAGACCTCGGAACCAGTTTCCTGGTAGGGATCTGCTGACAGTTTCAATGCGGACAGGGAGCCTTATAGTGTAAACCGAAAGAAAAATGGTTGCTTTTTAAAATGTCAGCAAGAAGGCCTGCCTCACCTTAACAAAGCAAAAAAAAAAATGCTTTAATTCAAATTAAAAATCATGATACTAGAGATGGGAGTCTGTGGTCACTATAAGGACAAAGCTCACGTTCTTGGTTCAGATAATAAAACACTTTATCTGGACAAATGGACCTCAAATTAAAATTTGCTCTTGGCCCATGGGGGAAATTTTTTGTTGTATTTTGTTGTTGTTGTTATTGTTTAAATCAGTCTCTCCTAAGGCCATGAATAGGAAATCATACTAATAATGCATGTGACAAAATTCTGAAATATATTACACTTAAAATTAGCATAAACCATCAACCTTTAGTACTCATATATCGTAGTCAAAACTCTTCCAGGTAATGAGACCTGAACAGAAGGATCCATTTATCTGTGGTCTTGCTCTTTGTCTAAGTTTCTCAAACACATTAGGACAACGTCATATACAAAAACTGGCAATTACATTTAATAAGAAAAATGTGGGGAGTGCATTGTTAATAGTTGATGCTAAAACCACGTCTTTGCTTTAAACATGTAAAGCAGTATAACATGGTGGTTGGTAGAAACTCTGGAGTCAGCCACCTGGGTTCAAATCCCAGCTCTGACTCTTAATTGTTGGACCTTGAGCAAGCTACTTAACAGCATTATGCTTCAGTTTCCTCCTATATGAAAGGGTGCCACACACAGTAACTACTTCCTAGGCTGGTGTGAAGATGAAATGGGCAAATACATGCTTAGAACTGAGCCTATTATGTGGTGACTGCTCATTAAAAGAAAACTGTCAGCTAGAAATGGTGGCTCGCCCCTTTAATAATCCTAGCCCTTTAGAAGGCCAAGGCAGGAGGATCACTTGAATCCAGGAGTTTGAGACCACCCTGGGCAACATAGCAAGACCCCCATCTCTGCAAAAAAGAGAAATAAATAAATAAATAGCTGGGCATGGTAGCACACACCTGTAATCCCAGCTACTTGGGAGGCCAAGTTGGGAGGATCACTTAAGTCCAGGAGTTGGAGGCTACAGTGAGCTATGGTTGTGCTATTGCACTCCAGCCTTAGTGACAGAGTGAGATCTTGTCTCAAAGAAAAAAATTTAAAAACACAAATAAAAATGAAATAAAATTGTCATTTGTATTAGGATTAAGCTCACTGCAATAAACATATACAATATTGAAAATGAAGGTGAATTCCATGGAATACTATGCAGCCATAAAAAAGGATGAGTTCATGTCCTTTGCAGGGAGATGGATGAAACTGGAAACCATCATTCTCAGCAAACTATCACAAGGACAGAAAACCAGACACTGCACGTTCTCACTCATAGGTGGAAATTGAACAATGAGAACACTTGGACATAGAGTAGGGAACATCACACATGAGGGCCTGTCAGTGGGTAGGGAGCTGAGGGAGGGATAGCATTATGAGAAATACCTAATGTAAAAGACGAGTTGATGGGTGTAGCAAACCAACATGGCACATGTATGCCTATGTAACAAGCCTGCATGTTATGCACATGTACCCTAGTACTGAAAGTATAAAAGAAAGATTAAAAAAAAAGAAGAGAAGAAAAAGAAAATGAAGGTGAATTAATGAACTACCAGATGTGGTGAAATGTGTCTACTAACATCACATATTGCATTTCAACTGATATTTGTAAGTAATATTTTTCCTTAAGGCCTCTAAGATAACAGCACAGTGAAGTGTGTCGGTCACTAATAATTTTCAGTTTTTTGCCTGGTTCTCATTTGACGCTTTTAACTCTGCCCTGCATTTTGCTGTGTTATGCAAGGACACTAACCCAGAATGTGACACAGAAGGGGTAACTGTAGCAGACATGATTCATATGATAGTTTGTACAAAGTCTAGACCATTTAAAGATTCCTGCATAAGGGGAAAAAAAAATGGAAGTCATTAAGCTTCAGTCATGGTAACCAAACCAAAAATGATTTGAAGGAGGAGAAAAAAGAGGGTTACCTATCATTAACAGCTATGCTGATTATCCAAACTACATGAACCATATGTGGAATTCATGCTTAATTATCAGCTTAAATATGAGCTAATGTTGAAGCTAATTATATTTTCTCCTCCCATTGATGAGAAATTTCTCAGAGCAAGAGAATATCAACCAAGACTTAGACGTGCTCACTAAGAAGCAGTAGAAGAAAGAACAGAGTCTGCTTGGTGAAGGAATAGCCACTCTAGAGAAGGAGTATGGACTTCTATACACAATCATTCATTCATTCACTCACTACTCATGAGTGATCTTCATCCTTATCTTCCTCCACTGTCCACTGTCACATAAATACCCACCCGCCACGCCTACCTGCTTCCTATTCCTGAGAGTCCAGGCTCACACACAGAGTCATGTTTCTGCAAATGCAGCCCCCCTAACTGAACACCTTTCCCCAGCACCCACCATGACGACCAAGAAAAATGAGTTCCTTCACTGGAAACCCCTTCCTAGCCAGCCCCTCCCCATGAAAGGTGGTTACTCCCTGCTGAGTAAATAAATTAAGGAACCATTTACCACATAAATTAGCACTAGAGGACAAAAAAACATTGGAAAAATTGAGGGATGTTTTCAGTTGAACAAAAAAATGCTGTAAAATTGAAACATAAGGTAATTTCTGCAAGATTAAAATTCCAATAAAGTCAAATGTGAGGCTTATTGGACCCACAAACAAACTCTTGACTAAACTTAGGCATCATCTCTGGTCCTTCTCAACAAATGGATAAAGAAATGCAGGAGATCCCAACATAGTCTCTGGAAATTACTGTATATTTGAAAGCTTTGCATGGGGCCTGGCAAGGAGTTGAATGAGATAAGCTAAGTCTCACTTATTCTAATGATCCTGCTCCTGGCAGAAGAATGCACTGGGGGCGGGGGCTATCTCATATTCAGAGGTCAGTAATTACCTCCTCTTCCCCCTCTGCTGATGCAGCTACAGAATCCGACATCAAAATTCCCTCCCAGAGCCACTTGTGCCACTGAGCCTCACCACCTGCAGCACTGCTGCAGTCCAGTCCTGTGACTGAGGGGGCAGTTATTCAGCACTGGACATTCACTGAGAAGAAAATGATGGAAGAGGCTGGAGAATTTCAGGAAAACAATGTATTCTGGAGGACAGCCTTCGGAACTGTGACACAGGTCCAGTTTGTCTTTAGAGCCTTTCCTCCTCACTTCTGACCCCAGAATAGTCTCCCTGGGCTCCCCTGCTTCTTCTTTGTGGCCCACAAAGGGGCCTATCCTCCCTCCCATCAACTAAATCTTTGTGTGTCATCCTCAGAGCAGCAGATTAAACCAGTCCATGAAAATCTTCCTGCTATCTTCCAAGTGGCATCTTCCTGCTATCTTCCAAGTGGCATGTCATTTCAATAGGGGCTTTCTAGAACTAAAGCTGAGAACCAGAGAAATAACCACCAGTGAACATTTCAGGCCTCATGAAGCATGACAGCAAAGATAGAAGGCAGGCAGGTCTTTCTGGGCCCCAGGGAATCACACCTGCATATCAGCTACCTTCCCCTCTCAGAAGTGGGCCAGCCCTATTTGCATAGCCCTGGGCCAAGGAAAAGGCCAAGCTCTCCCTTCTCCATGCAGGGTAACCATCACGATTATACAACCTGTACAACACCTGTAAGTCCCACCTCCATGGCCCCTGTGTCTTCCTCTCTACCTCCAGAGCACAGGCCACCACTAAGCAAGGAAAGAGTTCTCACTTCTTTAACCCTCCCACAATAGAGATAAATGTCACACATAGTGCCTCAAAAACAATTTGGCCATAGAGATACATTTGTACTCACCAGCAACTAAAAGAGACATGAGTTGCTCTATATCTTACAGTCCATGGTACTTTGTCTAACTTTTGTCATGAGAATTTACACACAGAAATCAGAGGAGTGGAAAGAAAGCAGATTACATTGAGTCACACTTGCACTAGGAAATAACACAGTGGCTCTCCAACGTCATGTGCATAAAGATGACCCAAGGCACCTGCCAAAATGGTAGATCCCTTGCTCCCACTACGGGATGCTGATGCCATGGATCTAGAGTAGAATCTAGGAATCTGCCTTTCATTGCCCACACCCACCACCACCCGTCAATGTTTGTAAAGCCAGTGATCTATGGACCACTCCTTAAAACATTGAGACAGTGCATGCAGGCTACTTAACAGAAAACCTGGTACAAGTTTTCAATGCTTACTAGCTAGCATTATTACCAAACAGAATCAATCCCAATTTCAGAGATTCTACTTAGACTTGACCTTTTGCTAAGTGAAAATTGCACATGGGTGCAGAAGTATGGTAGCAAGCCAGGAGTTGTTTTAGTGCAGGAAGAGAAATAAGAAGAGGGATACAGTATGTGTCCTTCTAATAATCCTTTAACCATTAATGAAATCTCTTGAGCCCTAATTATCCCCTATTCCACAGTTTTCAGCAGCTCTGAAAAGATTACACAGGGGTATCTGAAATAATTATCTATGGACCAGAAATTCCCAATGTAAAAAACACTCAAAATACTGCCATTTTTATTTTTCTGCCTCAGATATGGAAAGCAAAACAGGGCTATTTGTTTTGTAGAGCAAAGCAGGCCCCAAGTGAACAGCGAGTTTCAGAATGGCTGAGTCCACCAACTTTGGCACAATATCGGAGAAGTGAATCCCAAACCTGACTGGCTATTGTGCTCCTGTGAGTCTTGGCTATTTCCTTTTGCTGCCAATGTGGGCCCTCTGCAGATGGTTGCAGCTGAGTATGTCTACTTACCTCTTGGACTCACTCCTCACCATAAATGGGATGGCCTTTCAGGAAATCTTCTGTTTGTTTTGCATGCTCCTGAGTATAGGACAAAGCGCTGTTGTGTAAGAACATAAACAACAAAAGCTTTGTTCTTCCAAACCGAGAGGGAAACTGTAGATCTATCCAAAATCACTTGGTCTTAAACTGCCTAAGGATGACAGGAATGAAATATTATTTTAGTCTGACCATCAGCATCCGTCTCTCAATCTCCTCTCTTGGCTTCAGAAAACAATGACTCAATATGGCCTTTTTCTGACACACTGCAGCCTTAGGAAAATACTGCTCTACATATTTGGAACTAGAGCTTTCCCTGCATTAAAATAAGTGGAAGTTATTCAAAAGCCCACGTAGCTTTCTCTCTTTGAATCTTGGGCATAGGGACACAGCTGTTTGTACTCATATAATGAAAGAAAAAAGGAAATTGTGTATGACAAAAAAAAATCAAAATACATTTTTTACTAGGTGCTTGACATGTATTTTATTGCTTGATTCTCACAATAACCTCTAAGAGTTTGGTATTATCTTCATTTTCACTGAGAGTGAGAAAGGTTAAATAATTTTCCCTAAGGACACAGAGTTGATAAGTGTGAGAGGAAACAGTTAAATAGCAAAAGAAGTAAAGGTAGCCCGAAATTCTAACTGTTAACATCTAAATGAACAACCTCCCATATTTCTAGTAATATAACTGTATAGAAATGTGATCGTTGTGTTTCATAATCTGTTTTGCACCATTAAGTAATTTTTCACATTAATATATGAAGCTTTACACCATCATTTCTATTGACTATGCAGGATTTCACGGTAGGTATTTATCATCATTTACTACACCAGTTCTCCTATTGATAAACATTGAAGTTATTTCTCATTTTCCCCATGAATATGCTTTTGCAGACACACTACATAAATCTATTTTTACATTTGTATAGTTGTCTTCTTAGGATAAGTCCTAGACCCAGAATTTCTGGGCAAGAAGATTATACATTTCACATTTCAGTATGTATCGGCCACCTGCCCTCCCACAGGTTGTATCAGGTAGTTGTATGAGCATGCCCATTTTCTCAAACTCGCAGGCACACCAAGTTCAACCACCCATTCACATTTCTGCCAAAATGATGCAGGGAAATGGTAGCATTGTTATCTTTATAATCAGAATACTAATTAGGAGGGTTAGGTGTTAGGCATCTTTTCTTATGTATTGGCCGCTTGCAATTCTTTTTTTTTTTTTGAGGCAGGATCTTGCTCTGTTGCCCAGGCTGGAGTGCAGTGGTATGAACATGGTTCACTGCAGCCTCAACCTCCCAGTCTCAAGTGATACTCCCACCTCAACCTCCCGAGCAGCTGGGACCACAGGTACATGCCACTAAGCCTGGCTAATTTTTTTATTTTTTGTAGAGACAGGGTCTCACTATGTTGCTCAGGTTGGTCTCAAACCCCTGGCCTCATGAGACCCTCCCACCTTGGCCTCCCAAAGTATTTGGATTACAGTGTGAGGCATGGGGCACGCCAGCCACTTGTAATTCTTTCAGAAATCAATTAGTCCTATCCTCTTTTCTATCAAAGTCTGACTCCAAAATTAACTTCAAGTGCTTTCTCCCACCCCTATCTGTTTTCTCATTGTCTGAGCTCTGCAAAGCTGATGTGCTAGTATATTACACACTTTGATCTATTGCCAGGAAAACTTTGGCAACATATTGTCAGGGCAATTAGTCAAGTTCTATAACATATGTTCAAAGAAGGAACACTGGTTTGGTCTAAAGAATAGAAAGCCATAAACTTCTCCTTGGTTGTCTGCTTCAGAAATAGGTCATCCTCTGACTATCAGCAGTTGTTTATCTGAAAAGAAACAATAATCCGTTCAAACTTAAATCTTGTTCTTCTGCACAGAAAAGTTTGGATAATAGAAACAAGGCAAGAACAGTTTGGAGGAACATACCCAGAACCAGTGACTGGAGAGGAGAAATCACACACACACACACACACTTTTCCATGCCCCAGAGTTAGACCACAAAGATTGTGCTGTGACTCAGGTTACAGATGTCTTTGCTCAGATGAAAAGGAGGCCCACAGACATAAAGGAACTTGTCTAAAATCAACCAGCAAACAGCAGTCCACTGACTCCCTGGGCAGAGCCCATTCCACTAGAGGACCCTAGCCAAAGGTGAAGCAGAGCACAAGTTGAGTCCCCAGGGCTTAAAACATTGACTCTCTCTCCCAAAATGCCAGAATTGTGTTAAAAAGGCATTATAAAAAGAATACCCTCACCCCAGTCCCAGAACTTGTGCAAATGGGAGCTGGGCCACGTGGATGGCCAGCATCCTAGCTGCTAAGGTTGGACATGGATCTGACTGGCTGTGGGCAGAGGACTTCAGGGACAATGTCAGGCTGCCCTCTTGTTCCTGTACTCAAGAAAGAATATGATCAAATCCAAACAGCAACACTGGGCTGGTATCCAGCTCTTATGGTATCTAGCTTTTTCTTTACAATATCACTTGTATAATTGCCTTTTTTTTTTTAATGTTGTCTGTTCAAATTTAGCCAATTCCGGGCTCTGAGCTAAAGAAAACAAAGCCTGGCCAGGTAGTGGTCCTATCCTCCCATAAGGGCTTCTGCCTTAGCCCAGTGGAGACTCAAATGTGACCAAGATCTCTGACAGAAGAACTGTACAAGGGCTACCTTATCCCATCTCACATGCAGAAAAATGCATGGACGAATGGCCCCACATTCATTCCACCTAGGTGATCAGTCACCCAATGGCATTAGCTCCCTCTCTATAAAATGCTGCATCATGAAACTCTCACCAAACCCAAACAAAGAGTCTATTCCACCCAACACAGATCCTTTATGAAGCCTAGAAAAGCGGCTTCCTCCATATTTTCTCAGTTTGAAAGCATTTTTGTGAACTCTTTAGATATCCACATGGGCCAAACAGAATAAATAGTTCACACTGAGACTTAAAAAACAACTGGATAAGCGTATTTATGAAACTGGCTTAGAACACAACAGTGGTGATTAGTTTGTGCCAGGAGATGTGCATACATTATGCCATTTAATCTCACAATGACTTTCTAAGGTGCTTCTTTTTACCCACTCTTTATATATAAGGAAACGGGG
Organism: Colobus angolensis palliatus; assembly: GCF_000951035.1. NCBI lineage: Eukaryota > Metazoa > Chordata > Mammalia > Primates > Cercopithecidae > Colobus > Colobus angolensis. The sequence continues at coordinate 351,416 of NW_012115289.1, read as the reverse complement.
GAAACAATAAGGAACAGCTTATTTCTAGACTCAGCTGATTCCTCTACAGAATTTCATGAACTTTCATTGAGATGTCAGCAGTTCTTCCAAAGACCAAGGGAAAAGTCTGCCTTGAATGTTAAATGTGTCATGAAAGTTGATTCCTGGCTGCTTCACAGACTGACTCCCCTCAGCTTTCTCTTTGGGGGGGTTAAAAAAAAAAAGCAATCTCATGCTGATGCCTCTCTTTGGAAATGGATATTTTTCACAAGAGAAAATTCTTTCCAAAACTTGGTGCTTATTTTAGGAGAGTTGTGTGGATTCCCAGCCATCTTCACACAGAAAGTCTTATACCTCAGAATCAAGAATAAACTCTTCAAGTAAATTTCAGCAACCCGACTGGTCATTAAAGACTCCAAAAAACAAACAACAAAGAGCCAGACAGGGAGAGTTACACTGCTGGCCCAGACCATTTCTAAATACAAGAATTTGAAGCAGAGGTTTGAAAATTCTTATGCTATATTTCTCTCCTCTCCTTCAGTTCTCCTATTAGCCCTCTTGGCTTCAGGGGTTTTTACTTGCTGATTCTCAAGTTTGGACTACATTTAATTGGTTTTGTTTCCTGACACATTGACTCAATTTTGTTTAGCAAATTTGCTTCTTTTCTTCTCCTCTCCAAATATGATCAAAAAGAAACTAAAACCCAGGCTGGGTGGGGTGGCTCATGCTTCTAATCCCAGCACTTTGGGAGGCTGAAACAGGGTAACTTGAGCCCTGGAGTTTGAGATCAGCCTAGGCAACATAGTGAGACCCCATCTCTAGAAAAATAAAAAAATTAGCTGGATGTGGTGGCCATAACTGTGGTCCCAGCTACTGAAGAGGCTGAGAAGGGAGCCTCTCCAGTAGCTGAACCCAGAAGGTTGAGGCTGCAGTAAGCTATCCATGATTGTGCCACTGCATCCTAGCCTGGGTGACAGAGGCCCAGTCTCAAAAAAAGGAGAAAGAAGAAGACGAAGACGAAGACGAAGAAGAAGAAGAAGGATGATGAGGAGGAGGAAGAGGAGGAGAAGGAGGGAGGAGGGAGGAAAGAGGAAGGAGGACGGAAGAAGGAAGAAGGAAAAAGGAAGAAGGACCTGGTTCCAAGGATGGAAGAAATTTCCACTCGAAAATATTTAAGATTTATTTATAATGCATCTTATGTGATACTACATTAGAGAAATAATTCCATGGATTGTTCAAAATGAAATCTGACTCAGTGCTAAATATCTATAAGGAACTCGGTAAATAGATATTAAGTAATTTACATTCATCAGTATGATAATAATAACAGGTATTTACAAGGAACTTTGCCATTTTCAAAACACTTTCACATATGTCATTTTAAATAACTCTCAAAATTTCATGGAGGACTAAGCAGGGACTTGGTGAACATACATATGAAGTTTATATCCTGACTGTCACTTAGCTATGTGTCCTCAGGCAGCTTACTGAAATAATCTGAGCCTCAGCTTTCTCAGCTGTAAACTGTGAATGACAATTGTTCCTTCCTTGCAGAGTTGATGAGAGACTTAAAGATAATATGTGCCAAAGACACAGCAAGAACCTGACCCATGGCAGGCATTTGGAAATGGGAATTATTGCTATGATTATAAGACACACCTTATATAATTAACTTCTCTAACAGCTGAGGCAACTGAGGCTGAAATAGATTAAATCATTCAACCAGTCACTACAGCCACTACGATACCAGAGCTACAGGTTTTCAATCTGCCAAAGGAGAAGAGTTTTCTGTGCTGTTCCAAAACTCAAAATGTGAAGGTAGAATTATTGCCAAAACAGCAGTGTCAATCTCTAAATCTCTAAAAGAGTTGATCCATGCTTTTGGAGGGAGCTTATCCCTTCAAAGCGGTAATAAAAGTGTTTTGGGGATCTCTTGTAGCCTCTAGCACATGACAGGCAGAACTTTTTTATCTGTATTTTTTTCAGTTCTAGATTTAATATTAGTTCTATAACATAGTTGATATGTCTTATTTTCTTAGAATTTCTTTATAATATGTTACTATATTCAGCCTTATAGACAATAATTTTAGATCTGCCTCCTAAGGTCAGGAAATTTTTAGAACCCTACAACAAGGGCAAAATTCGCTGGTGCTCTCTGTAGCAAGCCTAACTGAGCTTTCATGAAATCACTGAACTAAGCTACTGAAGTTGAGTATCATTCACACATCCATATCTTTTTGATGATGTGGATTGACTATCTGCAGTAAAGATAGCCATACTAGTATCAATATTAACCCTCATGAATAAAAAAGGAAAAGAAAGAAAGTGAGGGAATCCACGATACTCCTTTCCCCACTTACTTAGCAGAAAACAAGACAAAACACAGACAGAGTATTCTGTCGATACGGTATTCTACCTGCTATAAGAACACCAACATTGTCAATGTTTATTTGATACTCTGCTATGTGTGCTGCTTAGCCAACAACTGTTCCAAGCTGTTACTAAATTCTCCCTCGATTTCTTTATTCTTGGCTATTATTTTCTTTGTCTTACTTTGGTCCCCTTGCTTTTTCATATCTACGTTCCTTTGGTATTCCTTGCATTTATATTCACTCCTTCCTTTATCCCTCTGTCCTTTATTATATGAAAGTGCTTTTAGAAGAATCAAGAATCTATGGAAATGTAAGGTTATTGTATCATTATTACTTGTATATTTATTATTCATGTCAAGACATTATTGAATGCCTTTTACATGCTCACTATTGTATCTACCATTTGTTCCTCCTGTTTTTGTCTTATCTGGTCTTCTACAGGTTTATCAGAATACAGCACATAAATATTAATAATAGAAGCAGAGTTGAAGATCATTCTGTTAACTTTTTTTAAATCTGGAAGTATCCAGTGAGCCAGGCAACATTTGTAAACACCATCTGCAAATACAATCAGGGTACCAAAATTACAGAGGAAATCCCAAAGATATGAAAGATGTGTTTCTTGACCTTTGTAAGCTTCAAACCCAGTCAGAATGACAAGTCACATGATAAGCAACTGAACGGGACAGCTGTAAGATGTACAGATAACTAGAGTTCAAACCAAGAATCAAATTTGAGTCAGCCAGGTGGAGTTGATCACATAATATTTTTCTCAAAGTGAATTTTAAAAGGAAAAGGAAAGATGATAAGTCAAAGGGAATAAGGGCATCCTGTCCAGACCCATCAATGTTATTAAATCCATTTCAAAGCCCTCTGCAGTCTCCTGGGGACTATTCAACTCTCTGATGACTTTCCCATTTATGTTTTGAATGTATTATCAAAAGCTCCCTTGGAACTTAAGAAAGCTCTAATATGTCTTTATGCATTTTTTTTTTTTTTTTGCTTCCATGATCTTGCATATAGCTTTTGTATAACTACAGCCTGCTTCTCTAGTTCTTTCAAGGTTTTGTTTTGTTGTTGTTGTTTTTTTAGATCTTTTTAGGTATACATTTGTAGCATGACATGTGAAAGGCAACGTTTTTTAAAAAGCAGTTCTGTAACATCTGCTGTTTGAGGTAGGTGGTATAGTACAGCAGCTCTTGAGACTTTATTTCATCCCTCTCCAGTGCACTGTATTGTCCCTCAGGCAGTTTCATTCTCTCCACAAAGAAAGATCGGGTAACAAAACAGCCTCCGCTACACTGAAATGGGGAAACTAAAACAAAACCATCTAAGCGCAGTCTGAACTTCAGCAAGCTCCAGGCTGAAGCTGATTGACTTCAGTAAGCTCCAAGCTTAGGTTATAATCATTTCCACCGTCTTTTCCAACAGTCTGCATCTTGTTTTTAAAATTTATTTGACATTAAAATTGATGTAATAGCTTTTACTTGAATATTATAATTAATTATGGTTAGAAAAAAAGGGATATTCATTTAAATGAGAAGCCAGATTCCCAATCCCAGAAGAGTTTCTGTCTGTTTAATTGATTTCTTCATGCCATGTGGGGTTTAAAGCCAGGTTGCAAATGGGAGAGCTCCCCTAAACATATCTCCCCCAACAAAAGCATAAAATGCCTCATCTGTCTGCATGTAGGTGACATTCATTTTGTTCCAAAATAAAGGATACAATGTCAAAATCAAATATCTAAATAGAATGAACATAAATCTTACATTTGCTCAAAGGTATGCTTGATCGATTATCCCTGAAAGCTAGCATTGCTTGTGAACAGGGCTTTGGATAACTCCCTAGAGGAAGAAAAAGAGACGAAACACTATAAGACTGCACAGACAGAGCAGAAAAGGTCGACTTTTTCACAATATTTCCAAAGGTCAATGAAGGCAAGGTGCACTGTTAGGACATTAGCATTACTCATTATTCTCCATGCTTGTCAGGACTCTCTTCCTGCCATTTTGCCACATTTAGGAGTCTTGTACAATTTGCCTGCTTGTTTCCAATCAGGCAAATTTAATAAAGTCTCATTTTCACCATATGACTTTGAGTTTTAAACCAATAACATTGGGACAAAGGCTTTTGTCTTGCTGGTTATCCTTTTCTCTACCCAGCTCTGTCTTCTGGATGAAGAAGAAAGAGCTCTCAAACCCAGAAAGCATATCAATGTACATTCTTCTCCACTGCGAAACACTGAGCTGAGCACTCTATATAATACAGCCACGGGAATTTGCACACTGCAAGACGTGTTATTTGCCTGGTTCTTTTCATCATAGGTTTGATTTAGCAGGCAAATTTACAAAATTACAAATTTACAAATTTACAGATTATATCAGTGCTGACGGATATACCCCGAGGCCACTTCGAAGTCAGACCTTAGGTTTATGGAAATGAAACAAGCATAGTACTTCAATTACAAATACCTACTTTACATTCTAATGTACACATAAAAATGCTCATCCTATAAATCCTGGCCTTGAATTCTGACTCAATTAGAGGGTCTCCTGATTTGGTCCTTAGCTCCTTCCTTAGGGTGCCATTTTAATTCAGTCTGCATTCACACATACATAAATCGAGATCCACTGTCTTACCTAATACATGTATCTCTTTGCCAAATGGCAGGCTTTTGGAGAGATTAAAAGTGATGCTGCCTGTCTCTAGCCCAGTCAGGAAGCAGCTGAAAAGCCCACACAGCCAACACAATTTGCATCTTCTTCATCAAAGCTTTCAAAGTACAGATGCCAGCCTGTTGGTACCAGGGTGGATTAGAACATTCATCTCCTCTGCATACTGTCTGAGATCCAGATGGCAAGCTCTGAAAGGTGGCTGGCTATGCAGAGACAGGCAAACAGGCAGTCAGCATCATTGCAGTGTCTACTTCTGTAGGGTATGTAGGAAAGGACACAGTTCCTGTTCTGGAAGAACTGGAACATGTATTCACTCACATATACACACCAACTTGCACATGTATGCACAAACAGGCACACAAACATGAATGCATATGTGCACACATGTGAATACATTCATTCTCATGCATACCTATGTATGCACATATGCACATGTGTTCCTGATATAATGGGAAAATACTTTGGGAAATCTCAAAAAGAATACAAATTTTTTAATTAATGCAAAAGTACTACTGAGGCTCTGACGTTTGCAAGAGACTATTTCATGAATGCTTCCTCTACCTTACAAAATTAAAAACCAGGATAAAGAAACAAAGGGAAAAGTGGTAAATAGTTGAAAAACAGAATAGCAAAAATTATATTCCCAGCAGAGGAGAAAAAAAGGCTAATGCTGTCAAAGAAAAGCAGACAGAATTTAGTATTTTTTTTTTTTTATCAGAGAAAGAACAAAAAGGAATGGCAAGCAGGAGAGGCCAGAGTTGCAAAGGAGACTGAGTATGAAGGTGTAAGATGAAATGATACTGTGGGAAGAGAAGGGCTTATAATTGAATTAATGTGAAATAACTGAGACTGCATTTTAACTTCCAGCCAAAATGAGTGATGAGACATTTTAAAATGTAGAAACTAAGAAACAAGGATAGGACTTCCCTTAAGGAAATCATAGTTCAAGTGGGACAAAATATGGTTTCAATATTTTTTCTGATAATAAAAATATATAGTCATTTAGACAATTTGAAAAATACAAAAAGAAAAAAATAAAAAGGAAAAGAAACACCTGTAGTCCCAGTACCGAAAGATAATCTCTGTTAACATGTTATTCTGTTCACACATAAACAAACTGTGATTGTGCTATATATGCCATGATTATTTTCACATCATGTCTTGTCATAAACAATTTTTCATAATATTAAGTGATTTTTTTTTTTTTTTTTTGGTAGAGTCTCACTCTCTCGCCCAGGCTGGAGTGCAGTGGCACAATCTTGGCTCAACCTCTGCCTCCCAGGTTGAAGCTATTCTCCTGCCTCAGCCTCCTGAGTAGCTGGGACTACAATCACCCACCACTACGCCTGGCTAATTTTTGTGTTTTTAGTAGAGACAAGGTTTTGCCATGTTGGCCAGGCTGGTCTCGAGCTCCTGACCTCGGATGATCCACCCACCTTGGCCTTCCAAAGTGTTGGGACTACAGGCTTGAGCCACCGCACCTTGCCTAAGTGATATTTTAAAACTGCAATTGTTAGACACTTTGATTCCTAGTTTTCATATTATGAACAAAAATGCTATAAATATCTTTATACATAATTTCTAATTACTTCCTTTTTCTAATTGCTTTCTTAGAATATATTATTGAAGGACAAATTTGGTATCTGGTGCAAAAAGTACAAAATATCTTTTTAGAAAATTCATACCAATTTATACTGCCACTGACAATATAGGAAGTTTTATTTCGCCACATCCTAGCCAACAGTGAGCATTTTATGTATTTTTTTAATTTTTTTATTTTTTTTTATTATACTTTAAGTTCTAGGGTACATGTGCATAACATGCAGGTTTGTTACATATGTATACTTGTGCCATGTTGGTGTGCTGCACCCATCAACTCGTCAGCACCCATCAACTCTCATTTATATCAGGTATAACTCCCCAATGCAATCCCACCCCCCTCCCCCCCATGATAGGCCCTGATGTGTGATGAATCTTCTGCTAGACTGATAGGGGTACAAAATACAATATCAAGACACCACCCCAAATAAAGTTTAGTATTTATGGTGCACAGTTAACCTCAGAATATGCACAGAAGTTCTTAGACTTTTTGGAATCATGAACTCCTTTGAGAATCACATGAAAATTTATGAGCTTCTTTCTATAAAAATATTCATATACAGCAAAATAGACCCCTTGGAGCTCATCCTGGAACAACCTCAGAATGACTTATAAACATCTGACCTAAGTGGAAATTCTGGAACTTGAGCTCATTTTAAGCCAGAACTCCAATAACTAGTTCATGCGCATAGAACCTGTATGGTTTAGTGGGAAAGGATTCAGTTTCAGCCATGAGGCTTGGTTTTCAGTTCTAGCTCTACATCTAAACATGCTCAGGTCCTTGTCACATACTGGGCCTGTAGGATCCCTTCCATCTATAAACCCCCGAAGCTCTAAGATAATGTCAACCTTCACTAGCATGTTGTAGACACCTACTCTGTGGACAATATGTGGTTATTTCCTGTACCTAGGCTGGGTTCCTTGATGTTCAGGACCAGCAAAAACCTTCTTTGACTCTAGTTGATACCTGTTCCAGGAATACAAATTAATGTCAATACTGTTGATCACACACATCTCCTGTCTTCCGTGATCAATTGGGAATTCCTTGAGAGCAAAAACTGTGTCTAGGTCAACTTTACCTAACTTACTCAACACATTCACCAGTAAACATCTGCTAAAATAAACCAAAACAAAAGAGGATTTTATTTAGAGTTTTGTTTGAAACAGAAGAGAATAGAGCGTCCTCCCAAGTCAAATAAAAGGAGTTCCATTTCACTTGAGTTGACTATAATTCTACAAAATGTCTAAACGTGCATATGCACTGACCAACGAAAATGTTTAGAGAGTTGATTCTTGTTATTTGTGGCAGTTCTGTAAAGTCACTGAGAACACTGAAATAGCAAATACTGAACCATTGCTCCAGGGGAAATGTCAAATCAGGTTTCTGCAAGTTCTGGTCACAATATTTTCATCAACTAAGCAATACATAACTTTGTCTTTTGTGTGTTTCTATTTAAAGATACCTTATTTAATATATATTGTTAATTCATTAACACCAAACACCCTGCCAGCAGCTCTATAACTCATGTCTGAACAAAGTTTATCTGACATGCAGATTTCTTTTTTTCTTTCTTTTTTTTTTTTTTGAGACACAGTCTTGCTCTGTCACCCAGTGCAGTGGCATGATTTCGGTTCACTCCAACCTCCGCCTCCCAGGTTCAAGCTATTCTCATGCCTCGGCCTCCTGAGTAGCTAGCATTACAGGTGCACACCACCAAGCCTGGCTGATTTTTATATTTTTAGTAGAGACGGGGTTGCACCATGTTGGCCAGGCTGGTCTCAAACTCCCGACCTCAAGTAACCCACCTGTCTCAGCCTCCTGAAGTGCTGGGATTACAGGCGTGAGCCAGGAAGCCCGGCCAGATTTCTTATTACAGCCTTCTTGTGCTTAGGAGCACTGGACAGCACTTGAGCACTATGCTTGGAAACCATTTCACATGACAAAATCACCAGCAAAAACCACAAGAATTCAAAAACACAGCATTAAATTTATCACGGAAGAACACTCGCTTACAGCATGAGGGCTGAAACACGACGGCTGAGCATCCCTTGTTCACCCTCAGCTGGAAATACGCATGTGGCATAGCTTAAATTGTTCACTGTTTCGCGCTCATCCACAAATGGCTGCAGAAGCACCGCGAGGATTGCTTTCGGGATTACAGATAAATTTCAGCAAGTAGGTGGATTTGCAAACACATAATCTGTGATAATGAAGATTGACTGTACACTGATTTTCTCTCCATTCAACTATTATTAGATCATTTCTCACACTGGAGTTCCCCCTCCAATGCTAAGATTTTTTCTCTCATTTCATGTTTCTTTCCCTTCACCCACCTCTGACTTCACCTTCTGCTTCTTGGCTACGCTTCTGGCCTTGCATGCCCACAGCTTCTGCCTTTTTCTCTCCCAGTTGTGCCTGACCTTTTCTTGCAGTCTTCTTTCATACTCTGTCCTCCTGCTCCACCCCTTTCCTTATTTTTGTACTCAGTCTCTTAGACAGCTACACTCTTTGGAGATACTTCTTTTAAAATTAGGTTACATTTATTAACATTTATGGTGAATGCTTGGCCCAGTGAGCTTCCCTGGTCCAAGACAGGACCTTTGGGTATGGAGGACGATGAAAGGGAATTAATGGGGTCAGGGCTGGTGCCAGTGGGACCAGTATAAGGGCTGAGGAACCAACCCATAGGTGAAGAAGGAAGAAGAGAAACATCACAGCTAGTTCCAGCACAACAGATCCCATCAGAAGACAACTCTGAGGAAAGATAAGGAGAGGCCAGGCCTTGAGCTAAGGGGAAGACAAAGTATAGGGAATGTCCAGGCAATAAATGGCTCTGCAGGAGCCCAGGGAATCAAAAAAGAGCAGAGTAAGAGAACCCTAAGCAACAGCTCCTGGGAGAACAGTGAGACGTTCTCTGGCCTCCTATGTACAACAATTCTCAGCAGCCCATCAGAGGAAGAGAACACAGAAAGGAAGAACCACTTCAGGCTGAACCACAGGGCAGGAAACCCACAGAGACAGCATTCTGCAAAAGTTTCTCTGTCCTTGGTTTCCATCTCAAGGTTTCTTTCTATACCTATTCTCCCTACTTTAGACACTACAACACCCACTTCTTGCTTTTAACCTAACTCGAATTCATCTTCTACATCTGGGGAGACTACAGATAAGATGGTGTTTATCTTATATCTTGAAGAATGAGTACAATTTTGAGAGGCAAGAAATGGCTAGAAAAACATTTCTAGTTAAAAGAACAGCTGGAAAGGATGTGATACCAATGGAGATTCGCAATTAGTCCCTACGGCCAGAGCATAGGCTGCAGGAAAGGAAACAGGAGGCGATACAGCTGGAAGGGCAAGGGCACGGAGGGCCTTACATCTTAATGAGGCTGAACCGTTTTCCACAGACAATGGCTGTCTATGAATGTGTAAATGATGATGGCATGATTTTGTTTTAGAAAGATAATTTCTGGCAAAAGTATAAAGGATGGATTGGAGAGAAATGGGAGGTAAGTGTTAAGCCAGCTACTGTGAAAACCCAGACAAGTGATACTGTGCTGGGCTCCAGCACTGACAGCAGAGATGGGAAGAGGCAGACACCTGTGCAGAGGCACAAACATCCTTAGTAACAGCCTTTCATATGCTTGAAATTCCTCCTGCCATGGTAGTTTTTTTGTTTTGCTTTGTTTTGTTTGAGACAGAGTTTGCTCTGTCACCCAGGCTGGAGTGGAGTGCAGTGGCGAGATCTCACTGCAACCTCCACCTCCCTGATCCAAGCAATTCTCCTGCCTCAACCTCCCAAGTAGCTGGGATTACAGGTGCCTGCCACCATGCCCAGATAATTTTTGTATTTTTAGTAGAGATGGGGTTTCTCTACGTTGACCTCGCTGGTCTCGAACTCCTGACCTCAAGTGATCCTCCCACCTTGGCCTCCCAAAGTGTGGGATTAAGGCATGAGCCACCATGCCCAGCCCTGCCATGGTGTTTTAAACACTGCTAAGTTTGTTGTTAGAGACTCAATAAATGCTTGTTTAATTAAGAATACAGAATTTATTATATGCTGTTGACTCCCATGTTAACTAAATATACCTATCTTGGTAAACTCTAAAGAATAAAGTAAGTTACTTTAAATTATTTATTTTATAAGAATCATTCTCCTACTGGAATATTATTTGCCAATACAATATATTATTCTATGAACAAACTTAGCAGATAATAACATACCATAGAAATTTAATAATAATAATAATAATGGCTGCCATATATGAATATGATACTAACTCATTTCCCACTTTGTTTATTCTTAAAACAGCATTGTAACATAGAAATTATGGACCCTGTGTTACAGATAAGGAAATTAATGCTTAGAAAGTTGGAGTTGTTTTTCCAAGGATACACAACTAGTAAGGAACAGAGCTACTATTCCAGCCCAGGTTTGACTTAATCTAAAATCCATATTCATAATTGTCACATTATACTGTAGTGCATTTTAGTACAGAAAAAATATTTTAAAATATCAAATTTTCAAATATCAAAATTTTTAAGTATTTTAAAAGTAAAAGCACTAAGTTCATATTTCAAGCACTCTATTAATGCTAAAAGAACTTAATATTGTAGGCCAGGCACAGTGGCTTACACCTGTAATCCCAGCACTTTGGGAGGCTGAGGCAGGTGGATCACGAGGTCAGGAGATTGAGACCATCCTAGCTAAAATGGTGAAACCCTGTCTCTACTCAAAATACGAAAAATTAGCCGGGCATGGTGGCAGGCACCTGTAGTCCCAGCTACTCGGGAGGCTGAGGCAGGAGAATGGCATGAACCCGGGAGGTGGAGCTTGCAGTGAGCCAAGATCACTCCACTGCACTCCAATCTGGGCGACAGAGTAAGACTCGGTCTTAAAAAAAAAAGGAAAAATTTAATATTGTAGCCAAAATAGTTTTTAGGTGAAAATATAAGTCGTAAGTCAAATGCACAAGTATAGACCCAATATGCTCAGTAGGAATATGTCACATTTAGTTGTTTTGCTGAAAACTGATACCCAAAACTGAGAATATTCAATGAAATACAGCTAATCAACATCTATGTAAAAATAAAAGTGTAAATTATCTGGAAAACACATATAAGGCAGGACCTCTTGAATGACTTCAAAAATGAGAAAGATATAAAATAATATGACATGGGATTCTTAAAGAATGAACTACTCCAAGTCTGTGAATGTCAAGTTCAAGCATGACATATGCATATATGCTTTTTGCATTATTTTTAACATACTTTTACATATTTATTTTAAGTTAGGTTTATGTGCATTTTATGTTCCTTCTCTCTCTCTTCAAGAGTTAGAAAAATACTTCCTAGAATTGTTTTCATAGTCCTGGACCAACCCTTAGTCTATATATAAAACAAAGGTCTCTATGTTGAATCATCAAATACTTGATTCCTTTGATCATCTGCATTCAATGTGCAGATTTAAAAATACTTTATACTAAATATCTATAAACTTTAAATGCCATTAAAAAATAGAAGTATGGGTTTATGGATGCATTTTTATTCATCATTTGAGTTAAATATTTCTACCTACCTAGGGAAGATTTAGAAGACTTTGGATGGCAATGGAAGCAGAAAACAATGAAACATCTTCAAATGCTTAAAGGAAAAGGAAATTCAACCTAGAATTCTATACGAAGTGAAAATGTATTTCAGAAACAAAGCTAAAATAAAGACATTTTCAGAAAAACAAAAGCTGAGAGATTCCTAAGCAGCTTTCATGTACTCAAGGAAGCACTACAGGTACTCTTCAGGCAGAAAGAAATGATCGCAGCTGGGAGACTGAGATACAGAAAAAATAAGGACTCAAAAAGGGGGCTAACTATGTAGGTATATCTAAATAGATAGTGAATGTCTTTGATAATAATGTCCTAAGGGGGTTAATATTGATGCCAAATGAAAACACATAAACAAAAGTGGGTAAGTTGAGAGTGGTGGAAGTCAATAGAGCAGGAAAAGTGGAAAATAATAATAAATTTTTTAAACCTCAAGACAAAGAAAGTAAAAAAGATTAAAAAAGGGGGCAACAGAAAAGATGAGACAAATGGAGAGCAAACTATAATGATAGATTTTTAAAAAAACACAAATACAATAATTACATAAATCATAAACATTAAGTATTTTATTCAAAAGACAAAATGTGCCAGGCTGTATTAAACAAAGCTATATGTTTCTTACAGGAGACATTTCCTAAATATAAGACTATAGGATGATTGAAGATGAAAGAACAGAAGGAGGTCGCTATGCAGGCACTACCCCAAAATAAAGCTGAAGTAGCCATGTTCACACCATGCAAAGTAGATTTTAAGACAAAACATTAATAGATGAAGAGGAGGAAATACATGGCTGAATTTACTAGGAAGATATAATAATTTTAAAAGTATATGCTTCTTCTAATAACATAGGTTTAAATTATTTAAAGCAAAAATGAACAGAATTACAAAAACTGATAATCCCACAAATCATAAGACATTTTTAACACACCTCTTGTAACAGATTAATAAGCAGGAAAATACTCAGCAGTTATAGAGAAAATGGGAACATGATTTTAAAACTTCAACATACATAGAACACAGCCCTAGTAACGGCAGAATTCATATTCTCTTAAAGTGACCAAAGTGGGATTAAACTAGATATCAATAACAAAAAGACAACTGGAAAATCCCCACATATTTAGAAATTAAGTAATATATTTATAAAGAACATGTAGCTCAAAGAAGAAATCAAAACAGATATTGGAAAACATTTTGAACTGAATAAAAACGAAAATTCTACAGTAGAAAATTTGTGCAATATAGCTAAATCTAGCCTTTGAGGGAGATGTGTAGTCTTAATGTAAATATTAAATGAGAAAAAAAGCCTAAAAATCAGTTATCTTAACATACATTTCAATAAATTATACAATTATAATTATATAAGAACAGCAAATTAAATACAAAGAAAAAGAAGAAATAATATAAGAATAGAAATGAATGGAAATTTTTAAAAATACAATAAAGAATATCAATAAAAAGCCAACAGATGGTTGTTTGAAATGATTAATAAAACTGATAAACCCCTAGTGAGCCTGACTGATAAAGGAGGAAATAACAAAAGGTACAAATATCCAATATCTGAAATGAAAAAGGGACATTAACTGAAGATCTTTCAGATACATTAAAATTATATTCTGAGTAACCTTAAGCAAATAAACTTGTTTATATGAAATGGACAATTCACTGTTGAATTCTGCCAAACAGATAAGGAAGAATTAACAATAATCTTACATAAACTCTACAGAGAAGAGAAAAATAGGAACCACTCCCAACTTGTATTATGAGGTCAGCACATCCTTTATACCAAAACCCAACAAAGTTATTAAAAGAAAAGTCAAGCCAGAACTCTCTCATGTGACAAATGCGAAATCTTAAATAAAAGGTTAACCACCTGAATCCAGTAATGAAACATAGTGTAACTAAATTCAGTTTAGTTACTACAAGGTTGGTGACTAACACAGTTGGTTTAACATTCAAAACATCAATTTAATGTAGTTAACCAGATTAACAGAATGAGGGAGAAACTTCTATTACATCAACAGCTTCAGAAATACCATTTGATAAAATTTAACCTCTGACAAGAAAACTCTTAGCAAACTAGAAACAGAAGAAAACTCTTTAAATGTAATAAAAGGTACTTACAAAAAAAATTGTTAACACCACAAAAAAAAAATCACTCAATATTGAAATGTTACAAACTTTTCTTCTGAAATCAGGAATGAGAAAAAGATGCTTACCATCAACATTTCTATTTGACACTGGAAATCTCCGCCAAAGAAATAAAGCAAGGAACGGGGCCGGGGCGGGAGGGGAGGAGGGCAGGGAAACAAGAAAAGGCATAGGATTGACAAAGAATAAGTAAAAATAGAAATATTCTTAGACAATGTGATTATGTTATTGAAAAGAATCTATAGCTGAAGTGTTCCCATTAACCACAAAGTTTAGCAAGTATGCTGGAAAGAAAAATCAACTGTATTTCTGATACTTGCAACAGGGTGAAAATTACAAAACAATAAAATTTGCAACAGCATCAAAAATATCAAATACATAGAAATACATCTAACAAAAGATGTATATGCCCACTGCAGTGAACTATTTTTCTTTGTGTCAGTACCACACTTAAGTATAGTAAGTATTGATATCAGATAGTTTGAAGTTTTTCCTCCCTGTTCTTTTACTTTAGGGCTACATTGGCTCTTCTTGGCTACTTGCATTTCCATATAAATTTTGGAATAAGATTGTGAGTCTCCATTATAAGATAAAGACTGCTGACACTTTTATTAAAATAGCATTGATTTTATGGGAGAACTGATGTCATTATAATATGTAGTCTTTCTATCCATGCATAATTTAGTCCCCCCATTAATTTACATCTTTATTTTCTTTCAAAAATGGTTTCTAAATTTCTAATACATGGTGTTATAACTTATTAGAATGGTTTCTTTTGGATAATTGAAAAAGAATAGTTATTAGGAAAGAGCATAAGGGAAAGGAGAGATTATGGGTTTTCAGATAATGTGTTAGTTCTTGATCTGAAGTTTCTTTCCTTTTCTATTTTTTGTTGTTGTTGTTGTTAGGATGAGAGGAGGCAATTTCTCAAAATGAAACTGAGATGGCCACAACCCATCATGTATGATACGGATGATATGTGGATAGTGTGTAAGAACTCAAGAGGCATCCACTGGATGGTCCTTTGATCAGGGTTTTTCAAACTGCAGGTTATGTGTTTAGTGGGTTACAAACCAGCCTCATTTTCAATAAAAAAGAAGATATTACAAATCATGAAAGTACATTGTATGCAATAGGTTAAACATTGTTTCATGACACTTTTGCTTAAGCTATACATACATACATATAAATGTACATCTGTATAGACTGTGATGTGAAATCTATTTCTTACTGATTACAGTCAAAAATATAAGTGTCATCACGTTATAACACCTAGTACCTACCATTACCAGGTATTTCGCAGCTATACCATTTTCGCTTTTGCTCAGATTAAGCCTGTTTTGTGAATACCAAGTTTGCGATGGAATAGAAATGAACAAAGTTAATGGTGAAAAATTCATAATCAGTTTATCAATTTAATAAGAAGTTATGAGTGAGTTAATCTGAGAAGAATATGAGAACAACAGTGTAATGAAGGTTACCAGGGCTCAGTATCTTTGAAAGAGGATGTTCAAGAACTACTGGGCTTTAGCTCAGGAAGGGCATTAGAGGCAACATACATTCCCTTTCTGAACGAGACAGCAGGAGCTGCAGAGGCAATGAGTGAAGATAAAGGACAGCTGTCTGGAGGACACCTGTCTGTGTCTGGTTCTCCATCCCTACCCTCAAGATCCACCTTAGCAATTTGCTCTCCTATCTCTCTGGTTCAGGACCACCATTTCCCATATGATGTCTCCAGTCACCCTTAACTGAAATTTAGGCAAAAGAGAGTAGGGTATTGAGAGGTGAGGAGAGTCACTTTACCCTAAGCTGTGCCACTCAGAAGAAACCCTGTAGGTCAAAAACCTCCATATGTCACCACAATATGAAAAAGATTCAAATAATAGCAAAAATGTTACCAACAATAATGAGAATTAATATTTATTGAGCATCTATTTTATGCCAGACATTGTTCCCAGCATTTTACATGGATTAACTCATTTAATTTTCACAATAACACTAAGGTAGGTAATGCAATTGATGGCAGTGGTGGCCCATCTGGAGTGACTGCCAAGAAGACGCCGGCTGCAGCAGGCAAGGCGCAGCCAGGGCTGCATACTCCATAGAGCTGTTGGGAGCTGGGAACAGGCAGAAGCCCCACCGGCTTCTGAGTTTGAGTGGTGGGAGGCCTGCCCTCCTGGGTGCAGCTGCAACCACCCAGCTGTGGGTGCAGACCCAGGCATTCCTGTACTCTCAGGGGCCCAGGAAGCCCTCCTACCCCCACAGGCTCAGAAATGTCTGCTCCCACTGCCCAGCCTCTACCTGCTCCCAGTGCCCACTCCCATTTCAGAGCAAAGTTAAGTGCAAGCTGGGGCACTGTCATGACGCAGCTGGGTATGCCTGTGCTCAGGGTAGCACTGACACACCAGCCCCCTGTCGCCTCAGCCCCCTCCAGACTCTGTGCACCGAGGAGCATGGGAGGGGGGCCAAGGGGGAGCTGAGAGTGGCTCAATATGGACCTGCAGGCACCCCTCAGCATGAACAGCCTGGGTGCCAGGGACAGCAGGTTGATGGCAGTGGGAGGCAGACAGACTCCTGGACAGAAAGGGGCAGCTCCCAGTGAAGCCACACCTTCAGGCCTGGGATGGCCTGAAGCCTGGGGGCCAGGCTGCTAGTTCCACAGACAGGAGTAAGAACTTATGCTGCTTTCTCTGGGCCTGCCCACAGCTGCCCATAGGCCAATTAGCACTCACTTCCTCTTCTCTGAAGCCCATAAAACCCCCTGGACTCAGCCAGACTGGGAAGAGGTTGAGACAACCAGCCTGCAGAGAGGAGCTACCCACTGTGGGTCTCCTCTCTCTTGAGAGCTGCACACTTGACAGGACAACCTGCCTGCAGAGAGGAACTACCCACTTTAGGTCTCCTGGTAGCTGTACTGTCACTCAATAAATCTCTCTGCCTTGCTTACTCTCCAGTTGTCCCTGTACCTCATTCTTCCAGGATAGGGGACAAGAATTTGGGACCTGCTAAATTGTGGGACTGAAAGAGCTGTAACACAAACACAGCTGAAACACACCCCTTGCTTGCCATGTTGCGGGCAAGAAGAGGGAGAGGAGAGAAAAGACCTAGGAGCTCCCTGAGCCAGGGATGTGACACCCTCTTTGAGGCTCTATGGTTCCTGGTGTCTCCAAGCTTCCAGGCACTGCCACATTCCCGGATGCCAACAGTGGAAGCCACTTGTGGTATACCTGGTCCAGCCACAGCCTCACAGGGAGCTGGCACTTGTGCCGGCATCTGGAGCTGCCTGCCCTGCTGCAGCTGGCATGCCTTGTTGTGCACAATGGGCAGCTCCCTTGTTCACATACCCCTTGCCTTTTCACGCCTGGCTCACCCTTGGCAGGCATAAGATCTGGGCCGGTAGTGCAAGCCCAGCGCAGCCTGCCCAGACTGAGGAGGAAGAACTAGCCCAGTGGGCCCGAGCAAAACTCAGGCAAAGGCACCATTGGCCACAAAGGTTTCCGGCTGGCAAAGCAACACCCCAAGAATCCTGTGATGTTTTCCCCATTTTGCGAGTGAAGCAGATGAGGCACAGAATTTTTTTTTTTTTTTTTTTTTTTGAGACGCAGTCTCACTCTGTCGCCCAGGCTGGAGTGCAGTGGCCGGATCTCAGCTCACTGCAAGCTCCGCCTCCCGGGTTTATGCCATTCTCCTGCCTCAGCCTCCCGAGTAGCTGGGACTACAGGCGCCCGCCACCTCGTCCGGCTAGTTTTTTGTGTTTTTTAGTAGAGACGGGGTTTCACCGTGTTAGCCAGGATGGTCTCTATCTCCTGACCTCGTGATCTGCCCGTCTCTGCCTCCCAAGGCACAGAATTTTTAAGCAACCAGTGCACAGCCTTGCAGCTAAAAATTGTGGGAAATAAAGAAAGAAAACAACTAAGAGTGGGCTATGAAGCAACCAGGAAAGAAGAGGATACTGAATTGTTAGCTTGACAAAAATGGGACTCTATACATTTTCCATTTGCCTTTAGTTAGAACTACAAGAGTTCATACACACACGCACGGTAAATACATGCTTGAACTCCCACGGCCTTTACCTGACCACTTGTGTATGGTATTTGTGGAAATGCCTGAGGTTATTTTTTCCCTCAAGAAAGATACTGTCTTTGAGGCTTCCAAACTAGTCTTCATAATGCTGAAAGTTGCTAGGGGCTCAGCAGGACAGTAATGCACAACCCAAGAGACTTTATCATCAGGTGACTAAAATTCACCCTGCTTATTTGAGACACATCAGTCCCCTACCTTATTTTGGGAAATACAGCAAAATGGCTGGTAGACAGATGGTATTTTGTAGACCAACAAAATAAACTATTTAATCCATGTCACTGGGGGAAAAAACGTCATCAAAATCCCAAAGCCCAGTGAAATACCCATTCCAGAAACAGGGCTGACGTCAACCAGCTGGGTAGAAATATTGATCATTACATGGTGGTTTCCCCACAGAGCTGTTAAAGGAACTTAAAAAGTTGCTCAAAGGTGAGAGGAGAAGCAAGAAAGAGACAGAGGGCTAGCTATTACTAACGAACTTGAAGTACTATTTAAAAGAGAGAGAACTTTCAGCCTGACATTTAGACATTGCTTATGTGATGTGCACAGTCATTTTAAAGCCCTGACCTCAATTCAGTAGTTTAAAAAGAACTCAGCTTCTACTTCCACCCTTTTCCAAATGCCAGCAAAGAACTCATTTCTCAGACCCTTTTCATCCATAGGAAATCCCTGAGAACTTTACAAAAAAATTAAGAAGAAAAAGGTCAGAAAGTTAAAATGCAGTATGCAGTCTCTCTCCTTCCTAAAATGGCCATTTGGTTAAAAGCCATCATAATGAAAGAGTTAAAATTCTGTCCAGTTTAAGAACAACCAGTTGACCTTTAAATGTGCTGGTTTGAATCCAATCACCTTTCAACAAGCATGAAATCTGGCACAAGGCGTACTAACGCACACCAATTATTTTCATAGTGTACATGACTGATCTCACAGCGTCCTGTTTGGAAAAAAAGAATAGTGTTCATTTTCCAAAAGCCAGACCTAGAGGCTGAGTGTCTCTGTTGGTGGGTGGGATTTTCCTTTGGTAACTGCCTCCAAAAGTGCCTTTGGAGGAGGTTTTTCCTTGAAAAAGCACAGCATAATACCTTAAGGAAAATAACTTTTTCATTTTGTTTAAATTCTGTTAAATGAAATAATTTCCTCCAACTTTTAATACATCAAAGGTAAAAATAGCTGGGAAATAATTAATTACTATCCTTAGTTAAGAACTTTGCAAGCCATATATGTAGGAGAAAAAACAAGCCACTGCCAGTGAAAGAGTGAAATCCTGAATCCTACTTGGAGTAAATGGATTCAAAACCAATCGTTGAGAGACTTTCTACTCCCTAAAATGATTATTTTCTTTTTAAAAAGTAATTCCCATGAGATTCTCCTAAATGATGAGATCCTCTGATATCTTCAAAATATAGTTCAAATTACAACATTCCTTCACAGGATTTTTAAGAACATACTGGATGGCTGTTTTTGTGCAATGTACAGACATAGGTGCCCTGATCTGGGGACTATACCATGCAGCCAGATACACTCTGGTCAACTGCAAGACTGTGTTCCTTCTCACCTCCTTTCTCTACCTCCGTGGTTCCCCCTGCACCCTAGCCCACCCCATTTCCATCACAGCAGAATGCTCTCCCATGTCAGACAGTAACATGGACTACTAACCCCACACCTGGACCATATTCAAGCCAGAGTCGGATTTTCCTTTGTTGAATCCTTTGCCTGAGGAGTGAGACTTCTGAGATTCCCTCCCCAAATCCTTCTCTCAGATCCTCGCTTTGGTGGGAGACTTCTGTTGGCCATGCCCATGTTTGCCAGCCCCTCTCTGCCACAATATTTGATTTTCCTTCTCATTCACTCTCTTTATCTTGTGAGTCCAGAGGACAGAAACGTCAGGATCTCACAGCAATGTAGGTAGTGGCCCGTGGGTTGTGGTACCGGGCCCACACTCAGACCTTCACCCACCCAGCCACTTCTACTTTGGCACTGAGGAGGGAGGGGCTTGATTCAGGAAAAGAAGGCACTGCCTAGGTTGGGTGCTAGTCACAGACCGTGCTGGCCCACGGCCCTGACCCAGAAGGCCCCCTTAGAGATTCCCATCAGGAAAATCTGGTTATGTGCACAGTCCTGAAGATTCCCCCAAAATCAAAGGATTTCTCCCAAAGCCCTGGCAGAGCAAGGTCATTCCACAGACATGCCAGGAAAGACAGGTAGCCAGAGTCTCTGTTGGCCTCCCTCGCTCCCCCTGTCTTAATCTGCACTCATTCCTAAGCAGACCTCCGTCACCGGCTTCTTCTCAACAGCACTAATTCTGTTCCTTTTTTCCTACTCCAGGACTGATCAGATGTCAAGGTCCGGACACTCGTCATTAACACCAACTCACAACTGATTCCCCCACCTGCTTTGGCCTCACCAAGATTTGGCAAGCAGGAGAAATAAATGTCACTTTGCTACCATCCTCTGCTCAACCTCCAACAGAAAAACCCACATTGCCTAAGAACAAAGCATGAAATACTGCTGGCCTACCCTGATTTTTCAGCTATTCTCCTTGCATATAGTAAATGACTCCCCAAGCAACATCATCTTAAAGTCTGAGACACAAAAAAGGACCCAATGTCCTATACACTTGAAGAACTGCATGGCAATATATTTAGTTAACATTTTCTATTTTATTAATCAGGGTACACAATTCAATTGTTGATGTGATCTGTTCAGGCTTCCCAGTCTCTCCTTTCTGACATCATCCTATATACCACAACCTCCACCAGAAAAGCAGTATGGTATTGGGAAAAAGAGATCTAAAGGCAGAAGACTAGGGCTTCACTCTCAGCATTGTTAACTGAGTGACTTGGCTAAGTCACTGAAATTCACTGAAACTGCAGTTTCCCCTTCTGTCAAATGGGGATAACAATATCAGCCTCACAGGGTGCTATGAAGGAAGCAAATGAGATAATGAAAGTGAGCATCCTTTTAAAATTAGAAACAGAGAATAACGGAGAGGGGAGGGGTAAGGGGAGAGGAGGAAGAAAGGAAACAATCTGCCCTCCCTCACCCCTTCACACTAGGTAAAATAAAATGTTTAGACAGAAAAACCTAAAGAAGAGGATCCAAATAAAATGTTCTTAGGAACTGTCAAAGAGAGAAGCCACTGGAATCTCCAAATCTGGCCAAGAGCTCAGCTTGAGCAGCATGTTTTGAACTCCTGAGTCCATGGAACCCTGCACTAAAGCTCTGGCACTCTGACCTGCAGAAAAAAAACAAAATTGCTTTCCTCAGTTCATTCCCTGTAGTTTAAAAACAAGAGCAACTGAAAGGCAAGCTTCGGGAGCAAGGGGAGACAAACACCTCAGACCATTAACTTACTTTATCCCCATGGGAAATCAACTTCAGGAGAACATTTCAGCTTTCTATGTTCTTCTTGGTCCCACTCAAATGGGAAGTTCTGCTTGAGGCCAGAAATAGAAAACAGGAAGTCAACAGAACTGATTTTCCTAACTGCCCAAATGCAAATCACGGCACTCCATTATGGACGAGAATTAGAGTAAAATGTAAACCTCTTTTTAAAAAGAAGTTCACATGCTAACCGTGTACAGAAAACATCCTACTCCAGGGAAGAAAGAAAGAAAGGAAAGATCCATCAGCTTCCTTCCTTAATAAAGGAGGACTGACAGAGCTGGACTGACAGCAAAGTAAAAGTTACCGAGGGCAGAACTGCACTGCCACTAAAAATAATGAAGTGTCCCACTTCAATGCTGACTCTATTCTCCAAGTCGGTTCCTCTAAAGGTGCTTTTCTTCAAGGGAAGCAGATACTAAAGTGACTCTCCTCTCAACTTTCTCATTACCATTCAGACTATTTTGTTAAAGTCTCATGTTTGAAACTTTCAAGTTGAAACTCCAAGCTCCACCCCCCACATACAGACCTCTTAGTTTCTATCACATACCATCATGTCCACCTTATTTGCATCAGTCATAAACTCTGCTCATTCTTCTATCACAGCTCCCCTGACATTTGCCAGACCTCACCATTTCCTCAGCCATTTCTGGTCTGATCCTCAGCTCCCCATGCCTGCTGCCTGCTCTCTTTTATAAACATACTAGATGAATCTTTCCAGCATGCTGCTTCCCCTGCCCCCAAGTCTGCCACAGCTCCCTACTACCTATTAATCACATCTGAGTCGCCTCAGCCAGTGGTCTTGCCATATCTACCTAGCTTAAGCTGAGTGTTATAGGAGAAAGTGCACTAGCCCGGGCACCGGATGGATCAGGTAAGACTCTAGCTTAGGTAAGCTTTATCATGTCATATAGCGGCTGTGTGGATTGAGGAAAATTATGAAACTTCTTTGCACTTCAGTTTTCTTATTTGCAGAATGAAGATAATAACACCTACCTATGCAGTTACTAAGGATTAAATAGGATAACATGCACAAAGTGATCCTAGTGAGTTTCAGTAAGAAGAATGAATGCTTATGAGGTGTTTACCACATTCCAGCTTCTGTTCTGAGTGCTGTACATGTGTTTATGCAGATATTATTAACCTCATTTTGCAGAAGAGGAACTTGAGGCAAGAGAGAGTAAGTAAAGTCACATAACAAATCCGTAGAAGAGCTAACTTTTGAACTCCAACAGCCTGACTCCAGTGCCTGCAAATGTAACTCCATGCTCTACTGCCTCCCATTTACCCTTCCCTCCAACTTTCACTGGCTAACACAGCCTACAGGTCCACCTCAGTCCTGCTCATCCTTCCAGGCTTCCCTTCACATTCCAGCTTCCTGTGACGAATGCCATGCTCCATTTTCTCTCCAATCTCACCTGACGTCTTGAAGGGAGCAGTTCAGTTACAGCATTCTCTCTACACCCAACTGTACCATCTCTCTACTCTTTATCTTGCCCTCATATACACATAAGCTTGTCATTGTTCTTCAGTTCTTTGGGTAATCTCTTCCTAGAAGCTGCATCTAAAAAATATACCACATTCCCAAATTCCATCATGTCCAAAAAGAAGCATATTACTTCCATCAACACCCCAGCTGCCATCACCATGCCAACTCGCCTGACTTCCATTTACTTATCTAGCAAACATTTACAAAGTATCTGCCATGTTCATTTTGTCAATGAAGATGATGTGGGACTTGTTACTCTAGGAGTTCACAGTCTAATGAGATCAATGTTTATACAGAAAATGTAAATAGGTTGTGATAAGTATTAAATGCATGCTGCTAATGGCATCATCGCCTCTGGCTCTTCTCAGTCCTGCATTTCCCACGTTGTATCATGCACCAAAGCTGTCACACTGCCCCTTCCTCTTCATCTCTGGTGCCACTTGTGATTTACTTGCACCCTACCTTGTTTCTGAACTATTGCAGCCCCTCCCAACTTATCTCACTGCCTCATTCACCTGCCTTTCAAAACCAGCTCACCTCCTGCTGCCCAATAACTTGATGTGATTCTCATATTTAAAACCCATGAATGCAGCCAGGTGTGGTGGCTCACGCCTGTAATCCCAGCACTTTGGGAGGCTGAGGTGGGCGGATCATGAGGTCAAGAGATTGAGACCATCCTGGCCAAAATGGTGAAGCCCCATCTCTACTAAAAATACAAAAATTAGCTGGGCGTGGTGGCACACACCTGTAGTCCCAGCTACTCAGGAGGCTGAGGCAGGAGAATTGCTTGAACCCAGAGGCAGAGGTTGCAGTGAGCCGAGATTGCACCACTGCACTCCAGACTGGTGACAGAGTGAGACTCTGTCAAAAAAAAAAAGAAAAGAAAAAAAAAACCATAAATGCTAATGAACCAAGTGCAAAGCCCTGAGCTTGTCCAGGCAACATTGCCTGGAAACTTGACTTTCAATCCTTAATTTGCTCTATTCTTCTCACATACACACGCTTCATACATCACAGCTAAGAGACTTCCCACAATTCTCTAAAAACGACTCACATTTCTATTTCCTGTTTTTCCCTTTGCCCACCCTGCCCTCTCTCCCTCTGCCTTCATTTTTTTTTTTTTTTTTTTTTTATTAACCTCTAGAACTTAGGTGCTCCTGCTCCAAGGTTTAGGTCAAAAGTTACCTCCTCCATGAAGCTTTCTCTCACTCTCCCACAATGTGTGAAAACCCCATTCTCTGATTTGCTTAGTTGTACATTTGTGTATTCTACCTTGCACTATGGTCATTTGTATATTTATCTAATGTTTCTGTGCTTTAGGAAAGGTACATTGTCTTAATCATCTTTGTTGAATACAGTGCCTAGCAGAGTGCCTCAAGTATAATATGTGCTCAATAAATAATAGATACATTTTTCCATGCATATTTTCCACTGTATCCAAGTGGAAAATATATCCATGTGATACAGTGGAAAATATCTCATGAAGAGAGATATAGTGAGGAAAATATCTCATGAAGACCAAAAGCAGAAATCCAAGTTTTTTCTTTTCATTACTATCATCTGTGATTATTAATTTTATGTGTCAACATGGTTGGGCTTAAGGATGCCCAGATAGCTGGTAAAATATTATTTCTGGATGTGTCTCTCAGGGTGTTTCTGGGGGAAATTAGCATTTGAATCAGTAGACTAAATAAAGAAAATCTGCCCTCACAAATGTGAGCCAGCATCATACAATTTATTGAGAGTTTAGGTACAATAATAAGGCAGAAGAAGGTGAACTCTCTTTCCTTCAGCTGGGACATCCATCTTCTCCTGCTCTGACATTGGAGTTCCTAGTTCTTGGGCCTTCAGATTCTGGGACTTATAGCAGTTCCTCCCCACACCCCCAGTTTCTCAGGCCTTTGGCATCAGACTGGGAGTTATGCCATTGGCTCCCCTGGTTCTCAGACCTTTGGACTCGTACTGAATTATACCACTGGCTTTCCTGGTACTCCAGCTTCAAGATGACATATTGTGAGACTTTTCAGCCTCCATAATTGCATGAGCCAGTTTCTATAATAAATTTCCTCTTGTGTACCTATATATTTCCTATTGGTTTTGTTTCTCTATAGAATCCTAATAGATCATCTAATTGTTTATCTAACAAGTCTTTTCCTCCCTAGACAATATGTTAGGCAATACACAAAAATAAAAACACAGACATCTGCACTCAATAAACTTACATTCAGTATCAGACAGATTAGCACAGAATACAAATAAAATAATGAGATACATGCAAAACAATATGCATTGCAAAATTACGGGAATTCACCACCAACTAGGTACGTGACCTTGGGCAAATCACACCGTGAGCTAAATGTTAACAAGTTTAAAATGCAGAATCAGAGGCAGTCTATGAATTAATGATTCTAACCATTGCATGGCCTCCTTTGCTGATGGATGGCACGTTGGTGTTAGAAAGTGCTTATGTTTGCAAAAGTCCATTATTGATGCTTTAATTCTAAGGAAATTATGTAGGCAGCAACTAAAGAAAGGTTAAAAAAAAATCAGCTATAATTGATAACTAGACAATGAAAAAAATTAATTATCAGTGATTTATCAGCACCACTAGATAAATACATAAGGGAAATTTAAGGTCATGAAATGTAGGACAAGCCTCACAGGAAGCAATGTCCCAGTGGAGGAGATGCTGTCCCCTGGGCTCCCACCTTCCACCACTAGTATTCACCATATCTGATTGGAAATGTGTGCATGTGAGTCAGCCTGCCCTCTGTGGTGTGAGTGGCGACCTCTTTTTCTTCATCTCTGTATCCCCTACACACGAGGCTTGGCACATAGCAAGTATTCAGTAAATGTTTATGAATGAAGCAATCACTCATTGTCACCAAGAATTTACTGGGAATTTCACATGCTAAATCTAGAACAAATGATGTGGCTCCTATCATCAAATAAAATCTGTGAAAACCCTAAAACGTAAACTGCAAACCATGACTTGGTATTAGAGAGGGGCCATTATCAAATGAAGACAACTCGGCTGCCAAGAAGTCATTTCAAAATAACAAATTCTCTTTTTGTTATTTCTCAAACACTGTGAAAAGGAATCTCAGTCTGCAGAAACAATTCACAAGCCCCTTCCTTTCATGTGGTCATGTCACATCACACAAGCCCTGTCATGCACCTCTCTCCTTCCTACCCTCCCACCAAAAATGCTCTCCCAAACCTAGTCCTCAAATCTGTGCCCTTCTAACCCTCCACCTTTTCGCATGATTCTGTATCACAAAAGCCCAAAAGAACTACTCTGGCAAGATCTAACAGTATCTGAAATATCGGGAAGAAAAATAAAATAAATAGGAAAAACTAGAACAATTATTTGTAGGCAGCAGAACAACATCTCAGATCTACCATATATTATAAATGCTGGCCTGATGGCATATAAATAAAACTTCAAGGTGCCCAAAGAAATTGAAAATGGTACAAAGAAACAGAAGTGTTTAAATTTTTTAAGTATCTGCAATGTTTGGGGGATTTGTGATGCTCAATCACAAAATATCTATTAAGCACCTACTCTAAGAATTTGTTTTGAAACAGATACTATGTCAGGCGTACCTAAGACTGCCACCCCTCCCCCTACATTTGGACATCACTAGAAGGACCCCATGGGACTCACTGTATGACGGTACCTAAAGCTAAGATTTATTCTAGTGATATAGTACGGATACACAGCCAGATCATAAGGGAGAGCCACAGGCAGAGTCTGAAGGATTTTATGTGCAGACTTCCTTATGCTTCTGCCTACCATGGGAGATAACATAGAGTACAGCAAGGAAAATGCAACAACTTGTGTATGATGTTTCAGCCATTGGAAGAAGCTTCTTTTTAGAAACTCGGTGCCCAAGGTTTTTCATGGGGCTGAGCACATAGGCACCCTCTGCCAAGCACATCAAAATATTCCAGACTCCAAGCAGGCGAGCAGGTGTTCAAGCATAAACTATGTTGTTTGCACAAAAGTCTAGGCACAGTGAACCACACTTAACAATTGACTGTTGACTGAGAGCCCTCCAAGGGCCAGGTTCCCAGTTACCAACCAAAGGCTAACCTGGCAAGCGGGTCTTTCTAAAGGTAGCAGAGTCAAGCCTGCTGTGTTAACTCTTTCCTGCACAGATATAAAGGCCCAGTTTTTGTTTCAAGGCAATTAACATAGACAGAAATAAGATTTATACATAAAAATATGCATTGCATACAGTAGCATCCTAGATAACAGTAAAGCAAAAATTCCCAAAATGTCCTTGAGCACTTTTATCAGCATCATCAGGATGCTTGTCAACCTAGCGGCTACAGCCCAAAGCATCCTGAGCAATAGAAGAATGGAGCATCAGTAAGAGCCACAGGCTGAGGGGAGATTACAGAAGACCTTGAATACCGTAATGAGACATTTGAATTTGATTTCATAGTCTTAGAAAGCCACTGAAGGTTTTATTTTTTCTGCACCAGATGACAAGATCAAAATAGCATTGTTTGAAGGTGAATCTGATTACCTATATAGAATATATTGAAGGAGGATAAGACCAGAGGCCAAGAAACCAGAAACTCAAAAGGAAAGAAAAT
The DNA here is from genome assembly GCF_000951035.1 of Colobus angolensis palliatus. Classification (NCBI taxonomy): domain Eukaryota; kingdom Metazoa; phylum Chordata; class Mammalia; order Primates; family Cercopithecidae; genus Colobus; species Colobus angolensis. Next base: position 323,485 of record NW_012115289.1, on the reverse strand, counting down.
AATCCTAATATGTAGGGACCACTCATTAGGAATTAGACTCTGCTCAGGGTGCTTCCCATGAATCCTGTCAGCCTTCTAAGGCAGTTACTATTGTTCCCTGTAGCTTGCCAGCGTCATGCAAGTCAGGACAATAGGAATGGAGCAGCAAATAGAAAAGGAAATAGATGAAAAAGAACTGAAAATAGAAAAAGGAGTGGTGAACCAGTGCCTGAGGCAAGGGAGAGGAAGTCATCACAGGTAACTCCTGAACATATCTCTTTCTTTCCTTCCTTTGGGCCTTTTATTCTAAGACAGGGAGAAAGTCATCTTCCAAAAATGGGGGAACATAAAAAGAGAACTAAAAGCAGAAATAGTCAAAATTTTCTAAATGAGATAAGAGAATTGAAGAAGGAATAGGATGTTCCACCTTCTTTCTGACTCAGACAGTAAGGAGTGGGTAAACTAGTAGCGTTCTTTTATCTTCACTATCTCAGAGAAATTTACGCTATTAAAATGGTTTCTTCTTGATTATTTCCCTGACATGATGCAACCCCAAAATCACTTAATAACTGAGCTACTCTTGAGACTAATTCTTAAGGTGTCTAAAATGAACACCCAAAAGCATCACAGTCTCATTAGGACACATTTATTAATCACTTGATCCCATGAAAGATGTTTGTGATGCTACAGTGAGACACTGACCCCAAGGGCTTTAGAGGACACAACATAGAAATCTGTTCAATTGATAAATATCCATCTTAGTTCTTACTTTATAAAACCCAGAATAAGTAACAAGACATGACAAGCCACTATCTGTTGTCTCAATTGGCATTTAAGCGAGAGGCCAAAGACCATTAGAACAAATTGAAATTAATTAATGTAGCAAAATAACTCAATACTAGGATGCTGATCTTATCTTGTTGAAAATCACTCCAAGATCTTTATTTGTCCTTAACGTAACTTCCAAGTGAGTTGCCTGTATCTTTCCTATGCAGAATCCCTATTAGCCAATTGCAGTGCTCGGCAGTGTGGCTAGGAAACAAGAAGGAGGAACTTGAACAAAATCCTTAAAATAGACCTTACCCCAAAGGCTTACGGAATGTCCCCCATGATTGGGGAGAATTCATTCTGATTTTGGTAACCAGCTCAGTTACAGCTTGCTTGAGAATTATTTTCCTCTAAGAGGTAATGCCAGGAAAAAGTTATATGAAAGGATTTGCTCTTCCTCGGGGTAATTTATGTATTTCTTTATATTTCAGCCTGCCTTGTACTTCATGCAGGTTGAACAGAAATGTTTCCTGAGCATGTATTGTTACAGCCCTCTCAGATGGTATAAAAGAATGAAAGAAGACACGACCTGTTTTCCAGGATTTTCACAAAAAAAGATGGGATGAACACAGGTAAAAGCAAGATGAACATACGCAGGTGACTGTTTATAAACAGCAATTAAGTGCATGGGTTATGGGGCGTTGAAGGGCCTAGGTTTAAATCCTGGCTCCACTAGTTACCACTTGGAGCAAGTTAGCAAGTTGTATACTCTTTGTAAGCCTCAGTTTCCCCTTCTGAGAAACTGGGTTGATAGTACTCACCTCATAGAGTCCTTGTCAAGGGTGGTAAGATAATAAACATAAATGCTTGGCACATAATATGAGTTCAACAAATGTTAACTACTATTATCCAAAAAATTATTGTTTTTGTTTTTACTACTATTACTACTACTCCTAATGCCTTGCTACTCTCATCTATATTTTGCCCCATACCTTAAAGACAGGGAGGCTCCCAAGCTGAATGCAGTGGTCCAGGTCAGATAGAATATAATGTATCTCAGGCAGGGAAGCCAGGAGGCTCGGGGTCTGTCAAAAATGGCACAGAAGAGCATTTCCAATGGAGGAGATGACTGTGGAAAGGAGTAAGCAGAGCCTGGATGAAGTAAATAAGTACATTTGCTCTAAATGGCTTTTTGAACCGAGAAAGGGCATATGTTCACAGATCATATCATTTTCAGAGCTGGAAATTGACTTAGAAATCCTTAAGTTACTTTTTTTTTTAATGCAGCTTTTGGATAGCCATAAAAATCTTGTACCTTCCTTTAATGTTATTTAAATTTTTGAAATAAGTTCAGTAACAAGAAAAAAAAGAAAAATGGACACAACAGTAACTTTCAGATGATTTTCTTTAGATCGTAAAAGATACGTATTTCGGCCGGGCGCGGTGGCTCACGCCTGTAATCCCAGCACTTTGGGAGGCCGAGGCACGCGGATCACGAGGTCAGGAGATCGAGACCATCCTAACTAACACGGTGAAACCCCATCTCTACTAAAAATACAAAAATTTTTAAAAAAAAAATTAGCCAGGCGTGGTGGTGGGCGCCTGTAGTCCCAGCCACTCAGGAGGCTGAGGCAGGAGAATGGCGTGAACCCGGGAGGCGGAACTTGCAGTGAGCCAACATCGCGCCACTGCACTCCGGCCTGGGCGTCAGTGCGAGACTCTGTCTCAGGGGAGAAAAAAAAAAAAGGAAACGTATTTCTTCCTTTGATCATGTGGCTACAACGTTAGCACTGAATCTGCTTGCTCACCACCAGCTTTTCACTCCTAAGGAAATGCAGAAGACAGAGCCAGAGGCAGGCTACTCTCCATGTCAAGCTTATCTGCTGCTTTATTTTCAAATACCTTAAGACCCTTTCACCCTGACTCTGATACACCCCATAGCAGGCCAGGACTCTGCTTACTCCAAAATCATAATTTTACAGACAAAGAGACAGTGAGACTCCAGGGACTTACTCTTAGCCACACAGCTAGTTGGCTAAGAAAGGAAACAGAAATCCTGCTGATGGAGAGGAGGATTCAGAGGAAGAGAAACAGGATAATGAAGGCTTATAATAACTGTGGGAAATCAAATGATGTCGGCAGCAACAAAGAGACTTAAGCAAAAAGATATTTAGGAAAAGAGACTTAAGCAAAAAAGGGGCTTAAGCAAAAAAGATATTTAGGAAAAGAGACTTAAGCAAAAAAGGGACTTAAGCAAATAGAATTTTTAGGAAAAGCGTTCTTGCTGCTGTATGCAGAGTGCAATAAATAACCCATGTCATATTCCTTATCTCTGCACCTTTTGCTACCAGAACCTAAAATATATACCAAGAAAATATATTTAAAGGTAAAATCTGGTGGTTTTTTTTTTTTTTCATTAGAGTCTATTTTCTATGTATAATCAGTGATTCACCCGTTTCAGGAATGAAGTAGAAATGAAGGATTTTCTCCCTGATGGTTATAACAAACTTCAAGGCTCTATGGCTAAAAATACAAATTCCCTTTTGTTGCTTCTTTGTTGTGGTTGTTGTTTCTGAGATAGGGTCTTTGTGTTGCCTGGGCTGGAGTACAGTGGTGCCATCACAGATCACTGTAGGCTCAACCTCCGAGGCTCAATCAATCCTCCCTAGAGCTGGCATGCAGGAACGTACCACCACATCTGGCTAATTTTTGTATTTTTAGTGGAGATGGGGTTTCGCCATGTTGTCCAGGCTGATCCTGAATTCCTGAGCTCAAGTGATCCACTCACTTCAGCCTCCCAAAGTGCTGGGATTACAGGTGTAAGCCACTGCACCTGCTTATGTTTTTTTCAAGGGCAAAAAATTACAAATTGAGCACTCATGAACTTAGAGTCTTTTGAATGTTCTCCAAATCAAAAGTCAAGTTTTGGTCCTACTTCCCCTAAGCAGAGAGTTCTTTCCAGCTTAGAGCTTCATTTCAAAGAACTGATGGCAAGGATTTTTCGGGTACAGTTCTCATATTTGAAAGCTTCATTCCTTCCAAGCACAACTGTGTGCATATTGACCTAATACAGACCTTTTGGTAGATTCTCAGAAAATGTTTGACGGTGACCTTGGCCTTCAGGACTTGGCCACCACCCTTAGTTTTCATGGTCTTTTCCCACAGGGAACCAGATGAAAAAGGAACTTCAAGCCTGGAATTATTCTGTTCAGCCACTTCTCCTGTTGCTTACCAAAGGCTTTGCCAATGATAATACTGATAAAGGGCAACATAAACATGTCTATGTGCGAGTTGCCATCTGAAACTAAAGTTAAACACACTTGGTGCTGACCAATAAACTGTAGTGTTTTTTTCAGAAGCAAAGAGGATATTCTTTTTCCCTTGGAGCCTTGGAAAACAGGCAAGAGTATGAGGTAGGGGAAACTCCAGAGTTTCTACATAGGAAGGGACTGAAGCAGGAATCTACCTAGAAGAGAAGCCTAGGGGACTTGACTCTTCTTTTTTTCTTGATATGATTTGAATGCCCCCTTCAAAACTCGTGTGGAAATTTAATTGCCGATGTAATGGTATTGGGAGGTGGGCCCTTTAAGAGGTGATTAGGTCATGAGGGCAGAGCCCCATGAGTGGGCTCCTGATAAAAGGATAAGTTCAGCCTCCATTTGCTCTCTGTCTCTAGTGCTCACTTCCACCTTCCACCCTTTCACCATGAAGGACCTTCACCAGATGCTGGCACCATACTCTTGGACTTCCCAGTCTCCAGAACGGTGAGCCAAATCAACTTCTTTCTATGTAAATTACTGTTTGTGGTATTCTGTTATAGCAACAGAAAAGAGACTAAGACAATACCTAACATGGTGTTTTGATATACATATTGTCACAAGGCAAAATTATAACAACTTTAGTTTTAAGATCTAATTGGCGTCTATTTGTGAAAAGAATTCAGCAGTATTTTATTCTATAAATAGAGTGAGTGCTCCACTGGGCATGGCAGAACAGTTGGTTTTTGTAAAATGGGAACACAAAAAAAGGCAGATCAGTTAACATCAGGTTACTTCAGGTTACTTTTCTTATAAGGGTTAAAACAGTGGAGATTACCTTATTATACTGACTCAGGTTGACTGGGCCCTTTCCAATTGGTTTCTGTGACTCTTCTGTTTTCAAAAATATCTGGTCTGTTTGGAAATTTACCTGCTTTCTAGCTACTCCGGAGGCTGAGGCAGGAGAATGGCATAAACCCGGGAGGCGGAGCTTGCAGTGAGCTGAGATCCGGCCACTGCACTCCAGCCCG
>NW_012115289.1:294793-318400 GCF_000951035.1 Colobus angolensis palliatus | reverse complement strand
CCGTCTCAAAAAAAAAAAAAAAAAATTTCAGTTTAATCCTGTGACACTTAGCATGTGGGACTCCATTTTGCTTTCGTTTGTTGGGATCTAGAATGAGAACGTCCATAAATTTTATTTAACAATATGCATAATGGCATGATTACCACATCAAGCAAATTAACGTATCTATCATGTTACACAGTTACCTTTTGTGTGTGTGTGTGTGTGTAGTAGAATTACCTAAAATCCACTCTCTTAGCAAATTCCCTTATGAAACAAAATATTATTAACTACAGTCTTCATGCTATACATTAGATCTCTAGGCTTATTTATTCTACATAAATGAAACTGTGTACCCTTTGGCCTCCATCTCCCCACTCCTCTACTTTTCCTACCCCTGGTAACCACCTTTTTACTCTGTTTCTACATATTTGAATTTTGTTTTTTTTTTTTTAATTTCGCATAAAAGTGACATCATGTAGTATTTTTCTTTCTGTGTCTGGCTTATTTCACATAGCATAATGTCCTCTTGGTCCATTCATGTTGACACAAATGGCAGAATCTCCTTTTTTAAGACTGAATAATATTCCATTGTGTATGGGTGTACACACAAACACACACATACACACAATTTCTTTATCCATTCATCTATTGACAGCCAAAGGTTGTTTCCATATCTTAGTTATTGTGAATAATGCTGTGAAACATGGGGGCACAGATATCTCTATAAGATGATTTCATTTGCTTTGGATATACACTAAGAAACAGGATTGCTGGCTCATATAAGAATTTTATTTTTAATTTTTCGTAGAACCTCCACATTATTTTCCACAATGGCTGCACCACTCTGTATTCCCACCAACAGTATACAAGGTTCCCTTTTATGCATATTCTGGGCAACACTTGTTATCTCTTGTGTTTTTTATAATAGCCATTCTCACAGGTTGCATCTGCCTGATTAGTGATATTGAGTACCTTTTTATATACTTGCTGTAGGAGGCTTTTCTTGTAGCTGTGTTTGCAAACACACTGCTTTTACATAGATTGCATATTTATTGGGATGCTCCTTGGATTTTTTCAGAAGAAAATGGAGCTGATGAAGATGGAGGTGGTTAAGCCCCTAAATCCAAGCCATCCCCTGGCCTCTCTACTGAAGACTAAATGAATAAATGAACGGCCAGAGGGGAAAAAATGTTCAAAAATGAGGAAAATCAAATGTTTATAAGTCTGATCTGGTATAAATCCCTGAAATCTTACAATGTTTAGACACTGGGAGCTTCCAAACACAACCATATGAATAGTTCAGATGATCATTCCATATCCATCCTATGTGTTATCTACTTTGTTTATATTCTGCTCTGGGTTTGAAAAAAATAATAAAATAAATTGCTTTTTTAAAGAAATAATATCACAAATAGTGCAAAATTCAAAGGTACACAAAAATATAGTGAAATATAACAGTACTTCCTACCCCTATCACCCAACAACTGTTACATTTCTTGAATATTTTGAATATACTTCCAAAGCTGTTCTATGTATATACAAGTATATATGTGCATGTATTTTTATGTAAAATTTACATATGACATACATAGGAAAGTGGCTTTGCAAGCTATCTTTTTTACTGTGATCTACAAAAAGAAATAAACTTTCTCCTGTGTTCCATCGATGTAGCTATCTGTGCACCACTACCATAGTGCTGTAACAATTATAACTCTATAATATGTGTTCATCAGAGCATTCATGCTTCTCATTACTATTCTGATTCAAGATGCTTCCTAGCTATTCCTGCTTTTTTTATTTTTCCATATAAACTGTAGAATTAGCTTCTCTGGGCATACAGTCCTTTCTTGCATATCTTAGCACCAATTGTTGTTTATGTGTGTAAAGGCTATTGATTTTTTTATCTAGCCACACTACTCAATTCTCTTATTTTTTTTTTTTTTTTTGACTATTGTTGGCAGTGATCTTTCAGTTAATTTTCTTGGGTTTTCAAGGCACAGAGTTACATTATTTGCAAACATGATTATCTTACCTCCTCCTTTCCAACTTGTACATACCACTCTTCTTTCTCTTATCTAAAAGTTGGTTAGTACCTCAAGACCAATGTTCAATAATGTTGTGGCAATGGCATCGTTGTCCCAATTTAATGTGAGTGTATGGTTTGCCCATTAAACATGACCCAGCTTTTGAGGTAAGACAAATATATTTTATTAATGCAATATAAATTTAGTTCTACTCTATGAGGTGTTTTTTCACAATCAATAATGGATTTTAATTTTATAGCAAACATTTTCAGCAACCGTGAGTGTGGGCATATGGTTTTACTGTTTTCATATATACTAGGATGTTAAACAGTACCAATAGATTTCCTAATATGAAACTATCCTTCCTTTCCTGAAAGGAAGGATATTCTACTGTCCACCTGGAATATGTTTGCTAGTATTCTATTGAAGATGTTTGTATCAATAGTCACAAGAGACATTAGACTGTGGTTTTCTTTCTTTTTATTATTTTTGTTGTTCTGTGGCAGACTGACACCAGTGTAACCTCCACTTTATAAAAATCAACTAGAGTCTTTTCTTTTAGAAGAATTTTAAAAGCATTAGAGTGATTGAGTCATTAAGGTTATGAAGAACTCACCTGTAAAAATATCTGTGCCTGATAGTTTGGAAGAGGGATAGCCTGAGTTTACTGTTTTTTGTATTGCAATTGGTCTCTTTTGATTTTCTAGCTCTTCTGGGGCCAGCCTTAGAACTTTATCTTTTCTAGAAATTACATATTTTATCCAGGTTTTTACATTTATTTGCTTGTGGTACATATAAGTACTATAATCTCCTTTAATTTGCTCTGTCTATAATTATTTCTCTATTCTTGTTTCCTTATATCATCTATTCCTGCTTTTTCCCTTTAAAAAAACAGATGGGTGTTGCACCATTATTCACAATAGCTAAAAGCTAGAACCATCCAAGAGTATATAACAAAATCAATTGTATAGACAGAATGTGGTATGTTACGTGCAACAGAATATTATTCATACATAAAAAGGAATGAAGTTCTGATACATGCTAAGTGAAATAAGCCAGACAAAAAAGGACAAATATTATGTTATTCCACCTATATGAAATATCTAGAATAGGCTTCATAGACAAAAAAGGTAGACTGAAGGTTACCAGGGGCCGGAGGATACGGAGAATGAGGAGTTACTGCTTAGAGGACACAGAGTTGCTGGGGTGATGAAAAAGTTCAGAAATCAATATTGGTGATGATTGTACAACATTTGCATATAATTAATGCCATGGATTTGTATATTTTTAAATAGCTAAAATAACAAATTTAGGTTTATATTTTTAACCACAATTAAAAAGCTATCATTTCAAAAAAAGAGCATAGCAACAGTTTTAGTTAAAAATTTTTAAAACACAACTCATAGACTTTATTTTGGCATTTTTAAAATTTTCCAAATTAATTAATTTCTGTTTTTATCTGTACTAATTTCTATTCTGCCTTGTCTTTATTTTACTTAATACATTCTGATATTGGATGCTTAATTCATTTAATTTAATTCTTATTTGTTACAAGTATTTGAAGTTATGAACTTTCCTCTAAGTACTGCTGTAACAAAATCTCATAGTCTCTAATATATAGTGTTTTAATTTGTGTTGCTTTCCAAATATTCTGCATCTTTACTGATGATTTTCTCTCTGAGGCTGAAAAATTATATAGAGAGCGTTGTTTAATTTCCAGGAGGTAAGGTTATTTTTTTTCTCTCTTTATTTTTAACGTTTGAAGTTCTGCGTCAGCATGAGATAATGTCTGTACTATTTCTACTTGATGGACTGCATCGCAGTTTTCTTTGTGGCTTAATATGTAGTTAATATTTGTAACTGCTCCATTAATACTTGAAAGGCAAGTATAGTCTGTCTTCATACTATATAGTTTGTTGTAAAGCTATTAAAACTATCTTTGCTTTTTTTCCATATGATTTCTCCATAGTTAAAAGATAAGAATTAAAGTTTTCTACTGCTAAAGGATTTCTGCCTATTCCTATTTTCTGTAGCTTTGACCCCATGTTTTCCATGTCAATTTATTTATCATATTGAATTTCATTGTGAATTATGTCCTTTATTATTATCAAGTTCCCCTTTTGTCTTATATCATCTTTTTGTTTTGAATGCAACCATAGTTATGACAGCTGCTCTTTTTTTTTTTTGCATTTACTTTGCATGTCTTTGCCTAATTTTTATCTTTATCCTGAGTTTCATTGTTTTACATGCATCTCACATATTACAAATAATTTGATTTCCCTTTTTTGTAAATTTGAGTCAATTGGTGAATTTGACAATTTAAACTTATCATTATGGTAATATGGTGAAATGTTGTACTCTCATTTATGTTAGGATTCCCTTCTCTTGTTTTTGATATTCCACTATGTAGTCTATTTTGTTATCATGCCAACTTGATTTTTCACTCTTACTTTTTATTTTTGCCTGGATTCTAAAATTTTTCATTGGCCTTGAGGGCCAGTATGTTTACTTGGATACATCTCAATGTTGATTATTCTGTATCAATTTTTTCTGGACTACAGTATGCCCTTTCCATTTGTAGACTCAAGTCTTACTTTATTTCTAAAGCGTTTTGCCGAGTGATATCTCCAGACTTCTTCTTAAAAGATACAAATAATGCATATGTTGCAATTCTTTCGTTTTCCATCTTTCATGTTCTCTCCAGTTCACTCTAACTTTGTTCATTTCTGGTTATTTTGCTTATATCTTTTGTTTATGTGTCTTAATCTTGCGCTCCTATTCCTCACTGTGATGTCAGCAGTGTTTCTTCTTAGTGTTTATTACAATATGCTTGCATTTCCATGGTAGCTTTATTTTTCTCTTCTGCTTCCTTCCTGACCTTCAGAAGTTCTTGTTTCATTTCCTTCTGTAGTGGCCCTATTATTTCCCCTGATCTCTCAATTGCTCTGCTTTGAGCCTCTTCATTGTTTCATTAAATTCATTGTTCATAGACATTTATTTTGTCATAATTTTCTACTTCTTAATGGCAACTTGTTATTGGTGAGGATTCCTTATGGTCCCCCGTCCTCTTCCTCCTTTTGTCTTGTAACTTACTTGTATAGCTCCTGTGCTAGTTGCCTTTTCCTTACTCATATTTAAATGAAGTATGTTCTTCCTGATGTTGGAAGTGGTCCAGGGTCTTATTGAGAAGGGGATGAGCAGTTCCAGGCTAGCAAGAATTCTCCCTGGTTCAGGGACAAACTCATGATGACAAGACTATGTGTGTGTGTTTGAATTTTTACCTCTCTCCGGCCAACAGGCATTGGCAGCTACAGAGCAGGAGGCAATTCAGCCTCTCTCCTCCACCCTGCTTTACTAGGACACAGACTGATTGTAGCATTTCCGCACATTTTCCGCAGTTCTGCTTGCTCCACTTTCCTGTGAGGTCAAATGGGGTAAAGGGATGCTCCAGCTCTACCCTCCATGTACCTGCCTTTCTCGTGATTCCAGAGAAGGAGTGGTTGGTTTTGCCCTCAAAGGGCCATCTATTTAAGAAAACAGTTTCCTGCCAGCTTTATCTGAGCTCTGTGTTCCCAAGCCCTCCCTCCAGAAGCCTTTCTGCACCCATATTTGATTTTCACTGCATTGAGAGCCCTCTCCAAATATTATCTTTTGGTAGTTAGTCTTCAAGGTTTATCAAATGTGAAATTCATATTTCTGTCCTTGTTTTCTGGCAAAATCTAAGGAGAAGGGTAGAAGACATATCTTTTGTCTGACCTTTTAAAGGGAAATCCCAATATTTACAAGAGGTAAAAGGAATTTTGAAGTAAACGTAAACAGCAGCCTTAAAGTTGGGAAATGTCCTGTCAGGGGAACATATATCCTGCCAATTAGTCATGGAAGAGGGTAGAACAATTACTTGACTTTTGCCTTAGTGGTTGGGGACCAAAAGAGTACTATGCAGACTATGTTTTTGCTATGTATGACTGTTCCCTCCCTGTGAAACGTATTTCCCCCAACCCCTGCTTTCCGTTATGTTTTTCCTTTAGAATCCTTGGTACCAGCAGCGTCAGCATCACATGGCAGCTTATTAGAGATGCAGAATTTTAGGCTCCTCCCCAAACCCCAGAAGCAGCACAGGAATCTGCATTTAACAAGATCCTCAGATACTCATACGCACATAAAGTTTGGGAAGCACCACTGTGGATCTCAGTTCAAGTGCCAATTTGCTTCACTGATCAATCACATCGGGCTCCTGTTACGCATTGCCAGAAAATGATCTTTCAGAGCTCTCGCTCTGTAACTGTGCATTTGTTATGATAATTTTTTCCTATTCCTGTGTATCTTTCTCACTAAACTAGTGCCAGGCTCCATGGCTTATCCCACAACCAATCAATATTTGCCAAGTGACTGAATTAATGTGCAAAATTCATACTTCTATCTGAGCATTTGTAAAGCCAGTTGGCACTGCCCATTCTCCCACCAGTGGTCTCCCTGCCTCAGACTCATCCATGACTGCATCAGCCTTGGGCTCCTCAGCCCAGCTCTCAGACTGGCCCTTCCAGAAGTGAGTGAGTAAATGAAGGAAACAATGACATTGCTGAAAAATTCAAGAAATTTCATCATTCAGACCGTAGTTCCTCAACATCGCACATATCTGTAAATGCCACGGAGAGATTCTGTTTCCTGAGTGCTATTTTGGAAAATATAATCACGACTTTTGTGTGGGAAGAAAAGCCACTCCCCAGAGACATTGGAGCAGACACATCCCCCAGCCCTGGCCCACAGAGGGTATGTTTCAGGAAGGTCTTACTGAAAGAAAGAGGGGCTACAACAGGGCTGGATGGGTGCTGAAGATGCTGAACTCAGGCAATGGAATTGCTTTTGTCACTTACCCTCACCAGGTGTGGCTGTGTGATTGAAATTGTCAGTCTCCCTTGCTGGTGGCGGGGACTGTTTTGATTAACCAAGTAGAAGGTGATGGTTTGAAACTAGTTTCCCAATTTGGGTAATTAAACCTCTACTAAGTATAGCAGGTTTAAAATGAATGTTCACAACATTGAAACAGAACATGATAATTCTAAAAATATAGACTCCCTTGCTGTGAAAGACCTCTCGGGGGAGAACCAACATTGAAGCAAAACAATGATTTCATCCCTCCTGCCTGTGAACTAATTTATTCTAAGAGATGAGGCTCACCACACTACAGCAAAGGAACCAGAGCTGTTACCAGAGACTCAGGAAACTAATCACAGAAAGTCAAAGGAAGAAAGGTTTTAAGGCTGAAACTGTTCTCTTTGTGGGATGCTGTCCTGCACCAAATCAGGCCAATCAGCACTTCTTATGTCTATTCAATACAAGATACATAAAACTCAAGTTAGTGGGAAAGGAATTTTCATTAAGTCACTTAGAAAAGAGAGACATGCAAATGAGAGAAACTGACTTTCTTTGAAGAAAGTGTAAGCTTTCTAGGAAGCCTCTTTCCTGAATAATTAAATCATAGAGAACCTTGACTCTCTGTGGTCTCAAGAGCAATTACATCCAGTTCTCAAATAGAGCTGTTCCCTCATCATAAAATCCCCTGTGCAGTTCCCTCTATATAACAACAAATGGTCCACAAACCTCCTTCAAAGAGTTGTCCTCACTTGGTGACTCCACTTCTCTCCCTGTTCTCTTTTATCTCACTCCAACCACGGAAAAAGCTTGTATTGAGGTCACATGCCTTCATGTTGCTCAATCCAGTGGTCAGTCGTTTCATATCAGCAGCATGTGACAAGGCTGATGACTCCCTGCCTGAAAATCTTCACTTTTCATTCATTTGGCATTTAGCCCACCATCCCCTCTTTGTTGTACTCTGACCTCAGCAGGGACAGCTTTGCTGGAAAAGAAATTTAGAATTTGATTATGTGTGTCCTAAACTCCAGTGCCCATGTATTCTATTTTTGAAAGAGTTGAATTTTCAATTATATTTTTAACAAAACCGTGTATGTGGAAATGATGGAATAACAGCCTCTTTTTTTCCAAGATGATATGTGCATCTTCAAACCTTTATACAGATAAGCTCTTTCCCTCCATTTTCTAAAACTATTAATTAGTCCTGAGAAGTGTGTTGCTATAAAATATTCTGTGAAGCATTTTCACTTATTTTTCTTTTCTTTCACAGAAAATAATATGGCCCAGTTCCTGGCTTTCAAAGAACTAGAGAAAATCTCATCATTGGTGCCTCCAAGGCTCTTTGGTTGGTTCTGCAATCGTAGGAACCCTTACCTGGTCTCCTGAGACATTATCCTCTCTCCACACCCTAGTACAACAACACCCACACACCTGATGGCAGAGCTTTTAGGTGAGCTTCTCCATCTTCTGGCTTAGAGTTACCCAGGAATAAAGAATAGCTCCTGCAACTCTGAATCCTTCAAATCCCCCGATTGGCCCTTAACTGACTCTTCCTTAGTGAATCTGCAGACTTTTGGATAGGAGACAAATATGCACAAACTATACCTGCAATCCAATGTAAGACAAAGGTTACCTGGTACAATATTAATATGTGCCTGCATTGGAGATTTTGGAATCTTAGGACTTAAAGAAGGGCCTAATTCAATTACCTCGGTTCCAGATGAGAAAATGGAGGCCCAGAAAAGCAAGTGATTTGCCTAAGATCTCACAGTGACCAGTGAAGGACCAGAGCTAGCCTAGGCTCTCCCGTCAGCAGTTAGGGCTCTTCCCAGTGTCCTTCCTCTTCTACATGCTACTTGCCTTTCACTTTACAGAGTCCTATCTTCTGCAGGGAAATGCATTGATACAGTCCCCTGTTCTTTGATCTTGGTGTTACAATCACATCTCTAGAGGATTCTTATATACCATAGTATGTTTCTTATATACCATAGTATGTTTCATATTTGGTCATCATTGGAACTTTCTGTCTATCTGTGCTCTTACCTGGACTTCCTTCAAAAGAAATCCATTCATTAACAAATCTTTCAGACAAAAATGTCTGCAGCATTATCAGAAGTTAATCATTTAAATCTAAAGGATAAAGGAAAAGGTTAGGCATAGTGGATTAAAGAGTTCTTTTTTCAACTGGGCGCAGTGGCTCACGCTTGTAATCCCAGCACTTTGGGAGGCTGGGGTGGGTGGATCATCTGAGGTTAGGAGTTCAAGACCAGCTTGACTAACATGGTGAAAGCTTGTCTCTACTGAAAATGCAAAAATTAGGCGGCCATGGTGGTGCACGGCTGTAATCCCAGCCACCTGGGAGGCTGAGGCAGAATTGCCTGAACCTGGGAGGCAGAGGTTGCAGTGAGCTGAGATTGCACCGTTGCATTCCAGGCTGGACAACAAGAGTGAAACTCCATCACGGAAAAAAAAAAGAAAAAAAAAAAGAGTTCTTTCTTCCAGCTGAAGATAGTCAAAGGGGTTATTTTCTACTATCTTCCTTGGAAAGGTGAGCATTCATTTGTTTCTCTGGCACATTAACATTCTCAACTAAGGTCAGTAGACTGGTTAGAACTACAGGTCTGATTTTCTTCAAGAGAACCCTCAAGATTTCTGATTTTACTTTATTCCAAAGGAAATGTGTATTTTTTCTTCAAGTAATGATCTTCAGGGGTATATTCCCCCTAAGTAATAGGTTAGCAAATTCTGTGAGCTTCAGAACATCGACTTTATCTGTGCCTAAGTCTCCAGATTTTCATAATGAACAATTTTGGTGATTTCTTGGCTACTAAACTGCTTTTTACACACATGTGTTTGATTATGGGGAAACTAATATTGCAGATGAACAAAAATGAGATTTCTATCCCTTTCCTCCAATTATTTTGGCCTAAACATATCTCTTTTACTCCATGAAACACAACTGAAGACTAATTCTTTTGCAATGCTGAGGTGAGCCTTCCAGCCCCAGACCTGGCCACACCCATCAAAGACTTTTTTATAGATGTAGTTAATCATTTGTATATTTATGAATTCTTTGGATTATTTGTGCTTTCTCAAGGGATATGTCACATTTAATTTCTTCATACTCACAGACCTAGCATAGAGTAGTTAGTCGGTAAACATTTCTTGTGTTAAATTGTTGACTTTTCTTCACTTTTTATGGAACTTAATCTTCTGGCTCAGAAAGGAACCTGAAATGGTCTTACACTGGCCTGATTGTACTGTTCCACACTATATGTGTAGAGTAGATAAAGGCAGAAGGCAGGGCCTATTTATGCTTTTGAAACAAATGTAGGGAGCATGAATTTGTTTCACAATCCACAGGTACCTGAAATACCACATTTCTTTACCTTTTACAAATCTAATTCCAAGTGAATGAACCTCTCCCATTAGGGCTGACAGAAAACCCAAACTCAGTCATTCTCTGGCCACCATCACCAAGATGAGAAGACTGGGGCTTGTGAAACCTATTTGGGGAAGGGCCTCTGGTCTGTCCCACAGTCTTGAATCACAGAACCTTGAAATACATTATCCACCCCCAAGTGATTTATTCCATAGTGGGTGATGCTGTTGCTCACTGCAAAACAGATTCCACTGGAGTCTTTGCTCTGCCTCTCAAAGCCACAGTATTTATCTATAGGTACCACAATCAGGGATCTTAGCACTCCAACATCTTTCATGGTTAGACTTCTCCCCTTCAACTTTCTAGTCCTCCCTAAACATCAATCCAGTGAAGTAGCTCCAGAAGCACAGATCTAGGTAACAAAAGCATCTCAACTCTCTCCTGGGACAAGGGACACTCAGACTTCTGCAGAAAACCGTCTAGCTACACTTCAGTACATATGGATGGAGAATAAAGACAGAGAAAATAAAAGAGAATATATACATATTTTTTATCATTTCATGCCACCACAGAATAAGCTGTTTTCACTGGTTACCACATTCGTGCTTAAAGATTTGGTAAATACAACTGCAAAATTATTTTATAATAGAAAAAAATGTAGGAAGGTTTTTTTTTTCTTTTGTTCTTTCTTTTGTTCTTTTTTTGGTCATTTGGAGATGGCAACAGAGAAATTGGCAGATTCAAGAATTTATACACAAAGGTGAAAGGCTTTTTGAAACAACCAGAGTTTTCTTTCAAGTCTAACTTCTAACTAAAAAAAGAACAATTCAAAGAATTGGAGACAATTAATGAGGAAGATGTGTGGCCAGGAAAATTATATTTCAGCAGTATGAAAGGGTTGATCTGCTTCTCCCACTCCACAATTCTCAAAATAATATAAACTATCATCTTTTTTTAGATGGGAAAAAGTCATGTTCACAATAAGCCGACTTCATTTCCTCCTGTTTCAGCATCTGCTTTCTTGACCTGTCCTCCAATTCTGCATATTTGAACCAGATTGATTGAGGGACATTGGGATGATTTCTAAAGTCTTCCTGCATGGCATCTCACAGTTTTTCAGATAAATTAGGAAGTTAGACTTGAAAGAAAACTCTGGTTGTTTCAAAAGCCTTTCACCTTTGTGTATAAATTCTTGAACCTGCCAATTGCTCTGTTGCCATCTTCAAATGACTATAACTCATTCATAATCTAAAAGTTTGTATAACTTGAGGATTTTTCTAGGATAAACTACATAAAGCACACTCTTAACTTCTAAAATTTGATGAGTGTTTTATGCTGTGTTTACTTTTTCCATGGGAGCGAGAAAGAAATCTAGCATGTCTGACACTTTTAAGAGTTGTGCTTGTTTCGCGTTCTGAATCCAATACAAATGTTGAAAGTTCAAGAGAAAATGCTTAAAAGGAAGTGGTTAGGAATGTCTATTTGTATCACAGATAATTAAATTTATAGTACATGTGATATATAATAAATATCTCATGTATAACTGCTAGAATGTAATTAGTAAATTTTCAAATAGGCATCTATTTTCAATTTTAGCTATTTTAAATCTATCAGTATTTATTAAAAGATGGGAAATGAGTTGTGAGATATAATATGTTCTTCATTTTTTACTACACTACCCTTTTATAAGCAGAATGTCAGCCCTTTGTTTATTGTCTTCAGGGACGGGTAAATTGAGGCAAAAAGCAGACAAGTTCTATGGGATTCGCTGGCACTGATTTCCCAGGGTGGCAAAGTGCTAAGAACTAAACCTTTAAAGCTAACAAAATGTACTGATGTCTTTACTAAGTATCCAAGACCAACAAGAATTTCCCATCTCACCCTACCACCACCCAGAAGAGGAGCACAGAGATGGGGGAGAGAGTGGCTGCATCTGGCATCCAGCCAGAGGAGTCCGTGCAAGGATTCTGGATCCCTCTTCCTCCGCCCTGCTGCCCTTCCCTCTCCACCCCAGCATTTTGGAGAAGAAACTGTAATGATGCAGCTCCCTCAAGTGTCACATGAACATAGTGGAAAGAGCCTCCGAGGTAAATATGCCATGCAGACAGAAACAGGCAATGGCTCAACAGCAATGTATGAGGTCCAAGGACCAGGACCAAAGGGAAAAACAATCATCTCACCGGACACCTGCCCAGGACCAGATGCATCATCTCCAACATTAGCTACCTCCAAAGAACCTGGACTCAAGGTGTGAAATAAAGGTTAATGGGAAACTGCAGGAATCAAAAGGAGGGGGCAGGATTATTGAGGATTCAGGCCGTTTAGAAATGAAAGTTTGGATCACTCCCCAGACAAAGAACCCTGACCATCTAAGGGCAATGGAAATATAGAATAGGCAGTAGAAGAAGGACGCCGTAGACAACCAACGATAGCCTCTCAATCAATTACAAAAATGAGAATTCTGATAGTTTTGTATCTGAGTGTATTTGTATATATTAACAATTTTCCTTTTTCCTTTTCTCTCCTTCTCATTATTTTATGAAAGCTTTTGAATGTAAACTCTACAATTTAGCCTTTAGGTAACAGAATATTCAGTGGGACTTTGATCTGAGGAGTATTTAAGACAGCCAGCTGAGACTATGATGACTGTTGGAATTCTGTGTCTCCTCATTTGGGGAAAGGGGTGAGAACTCTGCACTTCTCTGAAGAACAGAGTTGACTCTGTGTTATACAGAGTTCAAATATATATATAATCATGCATATGGAAGCTAAGAAGCCAAAGGAGTTGACTGAGACAGTTACCAATATATTGCCTCTCAGCTCCAAATCCACCCTTCTTTGCCCTGTTCCATGATATTAATCTGGCTCCTTGGTCAGCCAGTGCAATGTCATGTGCTGTTGGTAGAGTGTAGAAAAGACATTACAAGGTATAGCAAAGGGGTCAGGTGCAGTGGCTCATGCTTGTAATCACAGCCCTCTGGGAAGCAGAGGCAAGAGGATCACCTGAGGCCAGGAGTTTGAGACCAGCCTGGACAACATGGTAAAACCCCATCTCTAGTAAAAATACAAAATTAGCTGGGCATGGTGGCACGGATCTGTAATCCCAGCTACTTGGGAGGCTGAGGCAAGAGATTCACTAGAACCCAGGAGGCAGAGGTTGCAGTGAGCCGAGATCGTGTCATTGCACTCCAGCTGGGGAAAAAAGGCAAAACTCTGTCATAAATAAATTAATTAATTAATTAATTAAATAAAATAAAATAAAACAAGGTATAGCAAAGAAAGGATCATTCCTTCTTGATTCTTCTTGCTTCTTCTTACCTGTGGCCGCCACCAGTGGTATATGGGAGAGTCACCCTACAGTGAGTTTCACCAGCACCTAGTGAGGGCTTCCTATTGAGTTTTATTGTCACCGAAACAGGCAATTTCCTTGCCAGCAGTATGCAGGCGACCCAGCGGTGACCACCTTCCAGTGGGTTTTGCCAGCACCCTAGAAGGCACTTTTCTGACCAGGGTGCTGATCCACTGACACCCAACAGCCAGCACCCGACTCACCAGGCCTAGTCTATGGTACCTCAAGGAACTTTTCTATCCTGGGGACCACAGCCCCACCCTCTCCAACAAGGTCTGAATCTCAGCCTTGAGGGGAAAGGCTGAGGAGAAAGACCCTTCCATGTTTGTTCCTTTCTTGGGTATCCTCCCTCAGTCCTAGAAGTAGCAGCTCCTCCCTATGTTTGCTATTTCTGTGTTATTTAGCATGTAATTTACCCCTTTTGTAGTTAATCACATTTTACCAGTTAATAATTCTTTATAGTAAATTTTCCCTCTTTGAATTACTATCTCTCACCAAATACTGACTTCTATATCCTCATCAGACACTGAGTGACACAATCCCCTTCAGAAAAGAATCCCTTTCCCCTGCCCTTCTTGATGAAAACTCTTAACAAATTAGGTATAGCAGGAACATACCCTAACATAATAAAGGCCATATATGGCGAGCCCACAGCTAACATCGTACTGAATGGGGAATAACTGAAAGCCTTTCCTCTAAGAACCAGAATAAGACAAGGATGCCTACTCTCACCATTCTTATTCGACATTATACTGGCAGTCCTAGCCAGACTTTCTCTTTCCAGAAAGAAAAAGAAATGAAAGACATCCAAACTTGAAAACAGGATGCCAGCCAGGTGTGGTGGCTCAAGCCTGTAATCCCAGCACTTCGGGAGGTTGAGGTGGGCAGATCGCTTGAACCCAGGAGTTCAAGTCCAGACTAGACAACATGATGAAACCCTGTCTCTATGAAAAATACAAAAATTAGCCAGGCATGGTGGTACACACCTGTAGTCCCAGCTACTCAGGAGGCTGAGGTGGGAGGATCACTTGAGCCTGGGAAGTAGAGGATGTGGTGAGCCAAGATCACACCAGAGCACTCAAGCCTGGGTGACAGAGAGAGATTCCAATTAAAAAAAAAATGAAGAAGCCAAATTGTCTCTCCTTCAGATGACATGATTTTATGCATAGAAAAACCTAAAAACTCCACCAAAAAATCCTCTTAGAACTGGTAAACAAATTCAGTAATGTTACAAGACACAAAATCAATGTAAAAAAATAATTGTGTTTTTATACACCAGTAGCCAACTAACTGAAATGAAAATCAAGAAAGCAACCTCATTTATAACTTCAAAAAATCCCCAGGGATAAATTTAGCCAAGGAGGTGGAAGATTTATACGAAAAACAAAACAAAACAAAAAACACTACACCCTGATAAACGAAATTGAAGAAGATACCAAAAAATAGAAAGACATACTATGCCCATGAATTGGAACAATTAATATTGTTAAAAATGACTATACTACCCAAGGCAAGCTACAGATTTAATGCAATTCCTATCAAGATACTAATGACATTCTTCGAATCAATAGAAAAAACAATCCTAGAATTCATATAGAACCATAAAAGAGTCCAAATAGCAGCAATACTCAATAAAAAGAACAAAGCTGAAGGTATCACACTAACACATTTCAGAATATACTACAAAGCTCTAGTAACCAAAACATTATGCTATTGTTATAAAAACAGATACATAGACCAATGGAACAGAATAGAGAATCCAGAAATAAATTCATGTATTTACAGCCAGGCAATTTTTGACAAAGTTACCAGGAACGTACACTGGGGAAAGGACATTTTTTTTTTCAATAAATCGTGCTAAGAAAACTGGATATTCACATGCAGAAGAATGAAACTAGACCTCTATCTCTCACCATGTATAAAAATCAACTCAAAATGGATTAAAGAATTAAATATGAGACCTGAAACTATAAAACTACTCAAAGAAAACATAGGGGACATGCTTCAAGATATTGATCTAGGCAAAGATTTTATGGCTAAGACCTCAAAAGCAGAGGCACCCAAAACAAAAATAGACAAATGGAACTACAGTAAACTAAAAAGCTTCTGCACAGGAAAGGAAACAATCAATAGAGTGAAGAGATAACATGTACAATGGGGAAAAAATTGCTAACTATTCATCCAACAAGGGACTAATATCCAGAATATACATAGAACTCAAACAACTCGACAGAAAAGAATCAGATAATGTCACTAAAAGGTGAGCAAAGGACATGAATAGATGTTTCTAACAAAACAAACAAATGGCTAACAGGTTTAGGAAAAACTGCTCAACATCACTAATCATCAGGAAAATACAGATCAAAACCACAATGAGATACCATCTCACCCCAGTTAGAATGGTTATTATCAGAGTCAAAAAATAACAGATGCAGGTGATTATGTGGAGAAAAGGGAACTCTTTACGCATTGTTGGTGGGAATGTACATTGATACAATCATTACGGAAAACAGCATCAAATTGTCTAAAAATAGGCCGGGCGCGGTGGCTCAAGCCTGTAATCCCAGCACTTTGGGAGGCCGAGACGGGCGGATCACGAGGTCGGGAGATCGAGACCATCCTGGCTAACACGGTGAAACCCCGTCTCTACTAAAAATAGAAAAACTAGCGGGGCGAGGTGGCGGGCGCCTGTAGTCCCAGCTACTCGGGAGGCTGAGGCAGGAGAATGGCGTAAACCCAGGAGGCGGAGCTTGCAGTGAGCTGAGATCTGGCCACTGCACTCCAGTCCAGGCGACAGAGCAAGACTCCGCCTCAAAAAAAAAAAAAAAACTAAAAATAGAACTACCGTCTGACCCAGCAATCCCACTACTGTCCATCTATCCAAAGGAGAGGAAATCAATAAATTAAAGGGATAACCATAGCCCCCAGATTTATTGCTGCTCTATTCACAATAGCCAAGGTATGAAATCAACCCAAGAGTCCATCAACAGACGAATGGATAAAGAAAATGTTGTATATACACAACAAAATACTATTCAGCCATAAAAAATGAAATCTCATCATATGTAGCAACAGAGATGGAATTGCAGGTCATTATGTTTAGTGAAACAAACCAGGCACAGAAAACCAAGTATCACATGTTCCCACTCATATGTGGGAACTAAAAAGTTGATCTGATGGAGGCAGGGAATAGAATGACAGATGCCAGAGACTGGGAAAGGGCTGGGGGGATGAGGAGAGATTGGTTAATGGGTACAAACATAGTTATGTGGAAGAAATAAGTTCTAGTGTTCAATAGCACAATAGAGTGTCTATAGTTAACAAAAACTATATTGCATATTTCAAAATAGCTGAAAGAGAAGATCTGAAATGTTCCAAACACAAAGGAATAACAAATGCTTGAGGTAATGGATTTTCTAAATACCCTGATTTGATCATTATATACTGTATGCATGTATCAAACTCTCACATGTACCTGATAAATATGTACAAATAGTATGCATTAATAAAAATAAATAATAAGTAATAAACTTTAAAAATAATCTCCTTTAGAAAAGTTCTAATTTTTTCCACAAAAATTGATAGTGTTAAAAAATTATAGCACCTCAAACAAGACCTTTCACAAAATAGATGCTAAAAAAAATTCATTGAATTTTTGCCAAATAATTGTAAAATTTTCCTTTTACAAGGCTGTGAAGAAATTGGAATCCTCATGCCATACTTACTGGTGAGATTGTAAGATGATGCAGTCACTTTGCAAACAGTCTGGGAATTCCTCAAAATATTAAACATAGAGTCACTCTATGACCCAGTAAGTCTATTTCTAGATATGTACCCAAAAGAAATGAAAACATAATGCCACACAAAAACTTGCTCACAAATGTTCATGACAGCATTGTTCATAGTAGCCAAAAAGTGAAAACCATCCAAATATTCATCAAGTGAGGAATGGATAAAGATGTGGAATACACATACGATGGAATATTACTCAGCTATAGAAGGTAAAGGCACATACATATGCTACATGATAAATGTGAAAGCATTATACTAAGTGAAAGAAGCCAGAGCCAGTCACAAAATACCACATATTGTATGATGTCATTTATAGGAAATGTCTAGAATAGGCAAGTCTATGAGGACAGAAAGTTGCTTAGTGGTTGCTAAGACTGAGGGTACAGGGTGGCAAGAGGGAGCTGCCAGGGATGCAAAATGCTAAAGAATATGAAGCTTCTTTGGGGGTTCTAACATGTTCTAGAATTAGATGGTGGTGATGTTTGCACAACTCTGTGGTTATACTAAATGAATGAACTGTACATTTTAAATAGATTTAAATGTATGTAAATTACATCTTAATGTCTGGGTTTTTTAAATTGCCTTTTAAATGTGGCTTTAGTTCTGTCTGTATATTTCATGAAATGTATCAAAGTAATGCTAAAATAAAACCAATAATTAAACTCAATGAATCACAAAATCTTTATTTTAAAAAGTTTATCTGGCATTTTCTGCTTCATTTTATTAGCATTTAATATAAATTGTTTCGAGAACATCTGAAAGGATAGTGGATGGTTTTTCTCAGATGTTTTATAATAGACTGTTACATAAGACTGCCTGAAGGTCAGGCCATGATGAATGCAATGTAATGTGCAATAATTCTAATTCAGTGTTAAAGACAAGCTCATGCCACATAATAAGCAGGAAAGTGTGATGGGAAATGCCAAGGGCTGTTCTGGTTCCATGTCTAGAAACAGGCACTAGAGTTTTGGAAGGCACCCTTACCTCTCTGGGCTTCTCTCATCTATGAAATGAGGCTATTGAGGCAGAGGTTCGCAGAGCACCTTTGTGGCTCGAACATTCTGTGAGTAAGGTTCTGTTATGTAGATGTTAATATTATCTTATAAGTCATAGGAGGAAAGGTAAATATAGGTGAGTTCTAAGCAAAGTTAGCAAATGGAAATAAATGTTTGACATTGAATACTGAAGTATGATGGCTTTGAAGGCCGTCACATATGCCAAGGAGGACAGTCTCTCAGCGGTCAGGAGTACTACCATTCTTCAGGGAACAAGATAAATAGATATATATTTTTTTACTATCACCTTTAAAATCAAGACTTTTGAATGAGTTTATAAAATTGTAATTACCGTTATTAACTATATTTACTGCCACTTTTCCTAAGAATAGTAACCATTTCTTTAAAAATAAATAAATAAAAGCTTCTACAGTAATTCCCGGTTGAAAAAGAAACAGGCACTAAAAAAAAAAAAACAAAAAAAAAACAGGCAATTTAGAAATAATTAAATCCTTTATATAGTTTTCTTTCATATTACTCGTGTATTCTTCTTCTTTCTGAGGATGTTGCCAAGCATTTCATTTCAGGAAAAATACAGAAAAATGCAACTTATTTTTCTTTCTCATGTTTCTCTTGGTGTGCAATAAAAGACTCCTCACAAGAGTTTTCCATTATACCTCCAAATATATAAGCTAAATCTCATTCTAATTGCTAGTTACATTAGCTAATTTCACATTTAAATCATGTTGATGACCTCTTATCAAGGTTTTAAAAACTGCTTAAGCAATGTTTGTTTTCTTCAATGTATTGTAAGCACTTAAGAATTTTAAAAACTTAATCTTAATTCTTCAAATTTCATATTTATTTGACTAGGTATGTAAAATGATCAGGTACTCAGTGAATTAAAATCCTCTACCTGAAAAATACAAAGGAAACTAGAGCTTTAGCCTTCATCTAAGTAATAGAAAAATTAATATAAAATGAATAAAATTATAAATATAATTATATATTCTTATAAATTAAGATAAAATGGGGCTGGGTGTGGTGGCTCACATCTGTAATTCCAGCCCTTTGGGAAGCCAAGGGGGGCAGATCACTTGAGGTCAGGAGTTTGAGCTCAGCCTGGCCAACATGGCAAAACCCATCTCTACTGAAAATACAAAAATTAGCTGGATGTGGTAGCGTGTGCCTGTAATCCCAGCTATATAAAGCACGTATAGAATATTTGATACAGATATAGAATATAAGATACTATTACATAAAGATACAGAATGCTAGGTACAAAATGGACATTTATTTAAAATTTTTTAAAGTGACAATAAAATGCACTTAGGTGATAAAGATGACTAATGGTGATAAAGATAACAAACACTGCAAGATCTTTAGAAAACTAAAATATTGTGTTAATTAGCTGTCTGACACATTTTTAGAATACTTCATTCGTATAGTTTTAGCTGACTACTCTTTGGCTATCTTGTCATATGACAATGATTTTTTCCCCAAAATATCTAATTAAGAATTATCTCTTTTTTCTATTGTAAGTTGTGTTTAATTCTCAGTAAATATTATGGGGTCATGATTTGGAAAAAAAGCCATTAAACACTGTTGAATGACATATGGGTCATAACAAAAGATGACAGTACCTACCAAAATAAATAATGTGGCAGAACTGCAGCTGTGTTGGCCCTCCTGCCCCCTCTGTTGACTATGTGCAAATTAAGTTCTTCTTCATTGCCATGTCCATCTCCTCAATCCTTTTTCACCTCCTGTTTGAAAAGACCCTGGTTCTCATAAACGTCTTTATGTCTTCTGTCTTCATTTTTATTAACCACATTTTTTGGTTGTCTTGATTCTTTTTCCTATCTCCATGATTTTGAGCATTAGTTGTTAGTTTATATTGCCACACAATAACAGAGTTTTTGATATTTTGAAGCTTCTGCTAGCCTTCTTTCTTTCCGTGTTTGTTTTTGGCTTTCCCTAGAGATACTCCTTTTGTATCTATAGTTCGTGGCATAGTGAATAATTCTTAAATACATAACATATTAGATATATATATATCTTATATATCACATATATAACATATAAGATAGAATTAATCTGAAATCAAAGCATACACAAGGGAAGGAGTTAGCAAACACTTTTGTAAAGGATCAGATAGTAATTATTTTTGACATTGGGGGCCTTATATTACAGTCTTTTCTTTTTTTTTTTTTGGATGTAGGATCTCACTTTGTCACTCAGGCTGGAGTGCAGTGGCATGATCTCAGTTTACTGCAGCCTTACTTGACCTCCCAGGCTCAGGTCATCCTCCCACCTCAGCCTCCCCAGTAGCTGGGACTACAGGTTCACACCACCACCTCCAGCTAATTTTTATACTTTTTGTAAAAACAGCGTTTCACCATGTGGCCCAGGCTGGTCACTAACGCCTGGGCTTAAGTAATCCATCCACTTAAGCCCAGGAGTTAGTGACCAGTTAGTGATCCACCTTGGACTCCCAAAGTGCTGGGATTATAGGCATGAGACATTTGTGCCTGGCCACAGTCTTTTTATCAACTACTCAACTCCGCTTTTCTAGAACAAAAGCAGCAATAAACAGTATGTTAATAAATGGGTGGGACTGTGTTCCAGTGTAACTTTTTACAAATAAAACAGTGGGCTGGATTTGGTCCCCAGGTCAGAGTTTGCTAATCCTTACCCACGAGAAATGCAAATGCATTTAACAGTGATACTTCACTGTGTTAAGCTACACACTTATTCACATTAATTACTCTTAGCTGCTCTTATAATAATTCTTTTACTGCATATATTGACTTATTGGTGAGTTTTATGAGTCGGATCACTTGAACACTTTCTTTGGTTGTTTTATCACATTGCTGGCAATAGTGTTTGCCGTTTCATCTGGAACCACAGGATTTTAGCAGGACATAGTGCCTCTGAAATGCTAAAACATAATCTGATATATAGGAAAGCATAAAACATATGACTTCACACATACACACACACACACACACTCAGAAAAGAGAGAGAGAGATGTATGCATACTGTTTGTATTATGACAGCATGTTTGGGCCCTACATGGAAATTCAGATACATTCTATTTTGTACATTTTCCAGCAAAAAAAGAAAAAAACAGTATGATGAATTTGTAGCTTTTATTAGGCATCATCAAACATGTTGATGATAGGAAAGAATTTCCAATTTGAGTAGAAATCAATGAAAACAAGTTTACAAGCTTGAAAATTGGAATTGCTTTCCAATTTTCAGAAGACTGACTTCTGGCTATCTACATTTTAAACTCTGCTACACTGCATACACAGTTCTGGTGCTAGACTCTATATGATGCAATTTGCATCATGCTAACATACTGGCTCTCTCCTTTCCTGTTACTCTGCTGGTGGGTTGACACAGTGGGCAATGTTACTGGAAGCCATTCCAACATCATTCTAGCCAGCAAGGACTCAGCTATCTACATTAGTTTCCTATGGCTGCTATAACAAATTACCACACACTCCCTGGTTTACAATAATATACATTTATTCTCTTACAGTTTTGGAGGCCAGATATGTGAAATCAGTTTCATTAAGCCAAAATCAATGTGTCAGCAGGCTACACCCCCTCCAGGGGCTATAGAGGAAAGTCTGGTCCCTTGCCTCTTCCAGCATTCCTTGGCTTGTGGACCCCTCCTCCACCTTCAAAGCCAGCAGTGTAGCATCTTGCTTCAGTGGTCACATCTTTTTTGTGTCACCCCTCCCTCTTATAAGGACACTTATGATTGCATTTAGAACCCATCTAGGATAACCTTGCTGCTGCAAGATGCTTAGATGCTTAACTTAATCTCATCTGCAGTCTCCTTTGCCATTTAAGGTAACATCCACAGGTTCCAGGGATTAGGACCTGGATATCTTTGAAGCCACTATACAGCCTATCACACTAAGTTATACTATCACATAAATATCTCCCACGTAATCCAAACTAAATATATGTCAAATTCAACCTCCCATCAGCTGGATTCCAACAATGCCTATGACCACTTCACAACCGTAACCCAAAGGGAAGTATGACCCAGAAGTCAGAGTAGAAAGAACAATATTAACTAGTTGTAATTAAAATGTATTACTTTGGTAAGTTTTACAAAATCTAGAACTTTGTTACATTAGTTCAATTAATCTCCACAATGCTCTTAGATCTCATAGATGAAGCACCTTAGTTTTAAAGACATTGCAAAGGTTCCACACAGGAACTTAAAATGGAACCAAACAAATAAGTGAGCGTCTAACTAAAGCATCAGTAGTTTCACTTTAACCCTTTATTTACATCTCTAGGGGGTTTTGGGGGGGTTTTTTTGTTGGTAATAAATGGAAAATATTGCATTTGTGGTCAATGACATCTCTATGCAGATTTTCCGGTACATTTACAATGTTATGCAAACATCATCTCTATCTAGTTTCCAAACATTTTCATTACCCCAAGGAAACTCTGTACTCATTAAACAGTCACCCACCCCATTCTCCACTCCCCCTCTTCCAACCCTCATCAACCACTAATCTGCTTTCTGTCTCTTTGGATTTACCTATTCTGGACATTTCATATAAATATAATTATATAATATGTGATCTTTTATGTCTGGCTTCTTTCATTTAGCATAATCTTTTCAAGGTTCTGCCATGTTGTAGCATGTACCAGTACTTTTCTCCTTTTTGTGGCTGAATAGTATTCCATTGTGTGGATACACCACATTTTGTTTATCCATTCATGTGTTGATGGGCATTTGAGTTATTTTCATGTTTTGGCTATTATGAACAATGCTGCTGTGAACATTTCATGTACAAGTTTTTGTTTGGTCACCTGTTATCAGTTCATTTGGGTATAAAAGTAAGAGTAGAATTGCTGGTTCGTATAATTCTATGTTTAATTTTTTTTGGTAACTCCCAGAGGTTTTTGCAATTTAATCTTTATCTCTAAGTATGCAAAAGAAGCAATATCTGTTAAAATGGTCAAATGGGGTGGAATTATTTTTGGGAAAAGCTGGCTAAGAAAGTGGGAAAATGAATTGTCCTAGATCAACTCCCTAGTGGTTGTCAACCCTGGCTGAACATTGTAATCACCTGGGTAATATTTTTTTCAAATAGTAATTAAATATTTTGGGAAAACTTCATTTAAAACAAAAACACCTTGGGAAACAGATTACTCTACTTATCTTCCCAAAAATGT
>NW_012115289.1:287911-292970 GCF_000951035.1 Colobus angolensis palliatus | reverse complement strand
CTCATTCTATGGTCAGTTCTTTCCTCTTCTTACTTGATTTCTCCCACCAGCTTACACTGCGTACAAGTTATTGCAGCATTAAGTGGAATTTTCTAAAGGTCAAGATTCTATGCTCCCTCCTGGGAAAGTGTGGAGCAATGAGCTGAGGTGTAACAACCCTTTCTAGTGTACCCCATGTCAAAGCAAAGAGGCTATCTCTGTACCTAAAACCTGAAAGAAAAAAATATCTCTTTTTTATAATTATTCTGTACTCGACTTTTAAAATTACAAACGTAATATATGCTCATCTTAACTAATAAAAGAATCCAAAGACACTTCTATAATGTCAGTAATGTTTAATGTAAAAGATTTTTAATGGGCAATTGTGGGGAAATCCTCCATCATGTATATTTTGGTGGCAAACTGTGCTCTGCTGCGTAACAGATTCACACCCCCCCATCCACTGGCATCTGGTGCATGGCACATAAGCTTGGCTTGCACGAACCCTCCCACCTGGAATGACTGCATCTGAAGGAAGTGGTAAAACACTCCATTGCCAATTGGTGCCAGTGAGGATAAAGTCTAGTTGTGGCCATGCCAGTGGGACAGGCTACACCAGATTACTTTGTGGTGTGACCTGAACTGTGTCACGCACTGCCAAGATTTATGCCAAATTTCTGGGCCTACATCTTCAGTCTCAGTCTTCCAACCAGTTCTGTGATTCCCATTAGGCCCATTCTTTCTTTGGAATATTCTCAATTGTGTGAATTTTTTTCCTTTGATGGTAGATTTGAGTTTTGACACAGACAAAAGGCATTTGGAAACAAGCAATGATGCTAATTAATACTTTATATGGACATACACACACAAATAAGACATGATGATAAAGTTTTGACACTGGTTTTCCTGCCTGAAAAAGACAATAATGCCAAAAATGTTTGCACAATGGAAACATTGTTAAAATGAGTCCATTTTAACATTTCTTAATCTCACTCTTTAAAATAATGGAATTAATTTGAATGTTTGCTTATATATTTACAGATTAAAAGCAGTCTCATTACTGCCTGTCTTATGTGCCTCATACATAAGCCCAGACATAACAGGACTTCACAGAGTCTCTGGGAATACTTTATAACTAATAAGAAAAATTATAACTTATAAAAATTATTTGGGCTTACAGATCCATAATTTAATTACTTTAAACCTAGAAAATAGAACTCTAGGCTAGACATGGTAGCTCATCCCTCTAATCCCAGCACTTTAAGAGGCTGAGGTGGGCAGATGGCTTGAGTCAAGGAGTGCAAGGCCAGCCTGGACAACATGACAAAACCCCATCTCTACAAAAAAAAAAAAAAAAAATTAGCCAGGCTTGGTGGTGCATGCCTGTAGTCCCAGCTACTCAGGAGGCTGGGGTGGGAGGAGGCCTTGAGCTCCTTAGGCAAAGGCTTCTGTAGGCCACGATCAGGCCATTGCACTACAGCCTGGGTGACAGAGCTGTTTTAGGTTGCTGTGCACTTTTGATTTTCATACTCATATATCTATCCTTCTGCAAGTTTCTAGCACACAGTAGGCACTGAACATTGATTTTTCTTTTTCTTTATATACTATTAACTGGGTACAATTTTTTTTCTCCTGTGATTTTTTTTGGGGGTGTCAGCTTTATTAAGATGTATTTCACATACCATGCAACTCACCCAATTTAACTGCACAATTCAGTGGCTTTTCACATATTCATAGAGCTGTTCAACCAACACAACTGTGATTTAAGAGGCATTAGCCAAAGGAAGAAGGGACAGGAGAAGAATTCCTTCCCAAGTTATGTACAAACCCATATTGTGGTTATTTTGCCTGAAGCATTATAGATAGCTTTGAGGTGGCAAATTTGATCACCCTACATTAAGGTACCAGGAGAGAAAAGAGAAGGAAAGACAAAAAAAAAAAAAAAAAGCTATTTATGGTAGCTAGTCCAAGCTTCTGAGCAAGCCTGTACCCTGCTGGACAATAAAAACATTGAGATTTTTCAATTAACGAAACAGTATACCAGATGCCTTCTTATCTGATGAAATCAAGACATATTTAATTAAAAAGTCAAAGTGAGATATAAAATATATAACACAAATACTATAATTATTTTCATTTAAACTAAAGGTACATACATTTAATAAAATGAGTTCTTTTAAATTATTAAGATGATAGATTTTTTTCACAGCATAGGCCTTCCACCCTTTAATTAAATTCTTGACAGTTGATTCCATTTGATGTTTAATATACGCTAATATTTAGGTAGTTATTGGCCACTTTTGGCTCTAGATTTGATTATATCTCTTCATTATTTTCTGTTTTCTAAATTGAGATCAATAAGTTTAATTCAGAGTATATATTATTCTGCATTATTCATAATTTTCTAGTAAATCAAATTATTCTATTGTTTGTTGTCTTATAAATCATTAGTGTTGTCAATTTTCTGAAAATGATTAACAAATTATGTTCATGATTAGTCTTAACATTCAGGATTTCCTATAGTAGAATTCAACAAAATTTAGCAAAATTTTTCTGTAAAAGGCCAGATAATAAATAGTTTAGGCCTTATGGGCCATATGATCATAGTTGTAACTCCTCAATTCTGCTATAGTAGAACAAAACCTATAGACAAGACATAATCAATGAGTGTGTCTATGTTCCAATAAAACGTTCTTACAAGTGCATTTGACCCATGGGGCCATAGTCTGCCAACTCTTGTTTTATAGTATTATCAGCCCCAGGCCATCCTTTTTATCAAGCTTTAGTACACATTTGCTGAGGGCGTTCATTTGTCGAAGTATAATTTTAAAAACCTGACTCTCATATAAAATAAAGTAAGCATGTATCAAAGATTTATTTAACTCATTATTATGGGAACCAATAAAATAGCAAAGGTGAGCAAAAAGAATACAGGAGAAGCAGAAGTATTTATAGTTATTGAAAAAATGATGACTGAATAAAAAAATGCTAAAAGAGATATAAAACTGGCTGATGTCCTGCATTAACTATATCCCCTGGAGTGTTGTTTTCTACTGGAAAGAATTTATTTGCACCACTCTCAGTTTTCATAAGTCACCATCTATGCATAGAGTTGTAAATATCCCAATCAATAGAGTTAAATTAAAGTTAATAGCCTTAAATAATTAAATCATCAATGATGGATCTATTGCACATTTCTCCAATATGGCTATTTCCAAGTTTTGGAAATCTTTTTCTTAACACATTTCACTCCAGTACTGCATTATGAACAAGGACCTTTGATATTAGTCTTTTCGCACATTGCTATAAAAAACTACCTGAGACTGGGCAATTTACTAACAAAAGATTTTTTTGTTTGTTTGATTGATTCATTGATTTCTTCTTAAAAAATAGGATACAGAGGATGGGCACCAAGATAGCCGAATAGGAACAGCTCCAGCTTCCAGCTTCCAGCTTCCAGTGTGAACAACACAGAAGACGGATGATTTCTGCATTTCCAACTGAAGTACCGGGTTCACCTCACTGGGGCATGTCGGACAGTCGGTGCAGGACAGTGTGTGCAGCCCAACCAGCGAGAGCCAAAGCAATTTATGATACTGTGCTTTACCAAGGGTCTTAGCAAACAGCACACCAGGAGATTATATCCAGCGCCTGACTCGGAGGGTCCCACACCCACGGAGCCTCCCTCATTGCTAGCACAGCAGTCTAAGATGTAACTGCAAGACAGCAGCAAGGCTGGGGGAGGGGCACCCAGCGTTGCTGGGGCCCAAGTAGGTAAACAAAGCCACCAGGAAGCTCGAACTGGGTGGAGGCACCGCAGCTCCAGGAGGCCTGCCTGCCTCTGTAGACTCCACCTCTGGGAACAGGGCATAGCCAAACAAAAGGTAGCAGAAACCTCTGAGGATGTAAATGTCCCTGTCTGACAGCTTTGAAGAGAGTAGTGGTTCTCCCAGCATGGAGATTGAGATCTGAGAACAGACAGACTGCCTGCTCAAGTAGGTCCCTGACCCCTGAGTAGCCTAACTGGGAGACATCCCCCACTAAGGGCAGACTGACACCTCACACCTCACATGGCCAGAGACAAAGCTTCCAGAGTAACAATCAGACAGCAACACTTGCTTTTCAGCAATGTTCTCTGCTGATACCCAGGCAAACAGCATCTGCAGTGGACATCAAGCAAACTCCAAAAGACCTGCAGCTAAGGGTCTTGACTGTTAGAAGGAAAACTAACAAACAGAAAGGATATCCACACCAAAACCCCATGTGTACATCACCATCATCAAAGACCAAAGGTAGATAAAACCACAAAGATGGGGAAAAAGCAGTGCAGAAAATCTGAAAATTCAAAAAATCATAGCACCTCTCCCCCACCAAAGGAACGCAGCTCCTCACCAGCAATGGAACAAAGCTGGATGGAGAAAGACTTTGACAAGTTGAGAGAAGGCTTCAGTCGATCAAACTTCTCAGAGCTAAAGGAGGAACTATGAACCCAGCGCAAAGAAACTAAAAACCTTGAAAACAGATTTGACGAATAGATAACGAGAATAACCAATGCAGAGAAGTCCATAAGCAACCTGACAGAGATGAAAACCATGACACGAGAACTAGATGACAAATGCACAAGCTTCAGTAAACAACTCAATCAACTGGAAGAAAGAGTATCAGTGATTGAAGATCAAATGAATGAAATCAAGCAAGAAGTTTAGAGAAAAAAGAGTAAAAAGAAATGAACAAAGCCTCCAAGAAATATGGGATTATGTGAAAAGACCAAATCTACCTCTGACTGGTGTACACGAAAGTGACAGGGAGAATGGAACCAAGTTGGAAAACACTCTGCAGGATATTATCCAGGAGAACTTCCCCAACCTAGCAAGGCAGGCCAACATTCAAATTCAGGAAATCCAGAGAACACCAAAAAGATACTCCTCGAGAAGAGCAACTCCAAGACACATAATTATCAGATTCACCAAAGTTGAAATGAAGGAAAAAATGTTAAGGGCAGCCAGAGAGAAAGGATGGGTTACCCACAAAGGGAAGCCCATCAGACAAACAGCAGATCTCTTGGTAGAAATTCTGGCCA
>NW_012115289.1:287160-287519 GCF_000951035.1 Colobus angolensis palliatus | reverse complement strand
AAAAAAAAAAAAAAAGAATTTTCAACCCAGAATTTCATATGCAGCCAAACTAAGTTTCATAAGTGAAGGAGAAATAAAAACTTTAGAGACAAGCAAATGCTGAGAGAGTTTGTCACCATTAGGTCTGCCCTACAAGAGATCCTAAAGGAAGCACTAAACATGGAAAGGAACAAGTGCTACCAGCCACTGCAAAAACATGCCAAAATGTAAAGACCATAGATGCTAGGAAGAAACTGCATCAACTAACAAGCAAAATGACCAGTTAACATCATAATGACGGGATCAAGTTCACACATAACAATATTAACCTTAAATGTAAATGGGCTAAATGCTCCAATTAAAACACACAGACTGGCAAA
>NW_012115289.1:286629-287110 GCF_000951035.1 Colobus angolensis palliatus | reverse complement strand
AACATCATAATGACGGGATCAAGTTCACACATAACAATATTAACCTTAAATGTAAATGGGCTAAATGCTCCAATTAAAACACACAGACTGGCAAATTGGATAAAGAATCAAGATCCATCAGTTTGCTATATTCAGGAGACCCATCTCACATGCAGAGACACACATAGGCTCAAAATAAAGACATGGAGGAAGACCTACCAAGCAAATGGAAAACAAAAAAAGGCAGGGATTGCAATCCTAGTCTCCTATAAAACAGATTTTAAACCAACAAAGATCAAAACAGACAAAGAAGGGCATTACATAATGCTAAAGGGATCCATTCAACAAGAAGAGCTA
The DNA here is from genome assembly GCF_000951035.1 of Colobus angolensis palliatus. NCBI lineage: Eukaryota > Metazoa > Chordata > Mammalia > Primates > Cercopithecidae > Colobus > Colobus angolensis. The sequence goes on along the minus strand of NW_012115289.1, from coordinate 286,774 downwards.
ACATCCTTTATATATATGCACCCATACAGGAGCACCCAGATTCATAAAGGAAGTCCTTAGAGACTTACAAAGAGACTTAGACTCCCACACAATAATAATGGGAGACTTTAACACCCCACTGTCAAAATTAGACAGATCAATGAGA
>NW_012115289.1:277970-283382 GCF_000951035.1 Colobus angolensis palliatus | reverse complement strand
TAAACCTAATGTAAATGACGAGTTAATGGGTTCAGCACACCAACATGGCACAAGTATACATATGTAACAAACCTGCACGTTGTGCTCATGTACCCTAGAACATAAAGTATAATTTAAAAAATTGGATACATATACAGAACGTGCAGGTTCATTACACAGGTACACATGTACCATGGTGGTTTGCTGCACCTATTGACTTATCCTCTAAGTTCCCTCCCCTCACCCACCACCCCCCAACAGTCCTGGATGTGTGTTTTTCCCCTCTCTGTGTCCATGTGTTCTCATTGTTTAACTCCCACTATGAGTGAGAACATGCAATATTTGGTTTTCTGTTCCTGTGTTAGTTTGGTGAGGATGATGGCTTCTAGCTTCATCCATGTCCCTGCAAAGGACATGATCTCATTCATATTTATGGCCACATAGTATTCCATGGTATATACATACCACATTTTCTTTATCCAGTCTATCATTGACAGGCACTTAGGTTAGTTCCATGTCTCTGCTATTGTAAATATTGTTGCAGTAAACATACATGTGCATGTGTCTTTATAGTAGAATGATTTATAATCCTTTGGGTATATGCTCAGCAATGAGATTGCTGGATCAAATGGTATAAGAAGAAAGTTTTAATTGACTCACACTTCTGCAGGCTGTACAGGAATCATGACTAGGAGGCCTCAGGAAACTTATAATCATGGCAGAGGTGAAGGGGAAGCAAGCATGTCTTACCATAGCGGAGCAGGAGAGAGAGCAAGGGGTGGAAGTGCTACATACTTTTAAACAACCAGGTCTCATGAGAATGGCAAGGGGGAAATGTACCCCCATGATCTAATTACCTTCCCAAAGGTCCCACCCCTAACACTCAAGATCACAATTAAACATGGGATTTGGGTGGGGACACAAAGCCAAACCATAGCGTTCTGCCCTGGCCCCTCCCAAATCACATATCCTTCTTATCTTTCAAAACACAATTATGCCTTCCCAACAGTCTTAACTCATTCTAGCATTAACTCAAAAGTCTATGTCCAAAGTCTCATCTTTTATGAGAAACAAAGATGAGACTCTGAAGAGACAAGACAAGTCCCTTCTGCCTATAAACCTGTAAAATCAAAAACAAGTTAGTTACTTCCAAGATACAATGAGAGTACAGGCATTGGGTATGTGCTCCCATTCCAAAAGAGAGAAATTGACCAAAACAAAGGGGCTACAGGCTCTATGTAAGTCCAAAACCAGCAAGGGAGTCATTAAATCTCAAAGCTTCAAAATAATCTCCTTTGACTTCATGCCTCACATGCAGGTTACACTGATGCAAGCGGTGGGCTCAAGTCCTTGGGCAGCTCTGTCACTGTGGCTCTGCAGAATATAGCCCCCACGGCTGCTTTCACAGGCTGGTGTTGAGTGCCTACAACTTTTCTAGGCACACAGAGCAAGCTGTCAGTGATCTGCCATTCTGAAGTCTGAAGGATGGTGGCCCCCATCTCACAGCTCCACTAGGCAGTGCCCCAATGGGGACTCTGTGTGAGGGTTCCAACCCCACATTTCTCATTTCCCCTCTGCACTGCCCTAGAAGAGGTTCTCCATGAGGGCTCCACCCCTGCAGCACACTTCTGCCTGTACATCCATGTGTTTCCATACATGCTCTGAAATCTAGGCAAAGGTTCCCAAACCTCAACTCTTGCCTTCTGCACACTCATAGGCCCAATATACATGGAAGCCACCAAGGCTTGGAGCTTGCACCCTCTGAAGCAACAGCACAAGCTATACTTTGGCCCCTTTTAGCCACAGCTGGAACTGGAGTAGCTGCGATGCAGGGCACCATGTCCCGAGGCTGCACAGAACAGCAGGGTCTTGGGCCTGGTCCATGAAACCATTTTTCCCTACTAGACCTCCAGGACTGTGATTGGAGGGGTTGCCACAAAGGCCTCTGAAATGCCCTGAAGGCATTTTCCTCATTGTTTTTGCTGTTAACATTTCGCTCTTCTTATGCAAATTTCTGCAGCCTTGAATTTCTACCCAGAAAATTGGTTTTTCTTTTCTACTGCATGGCCTGGGTACAAATTTCCCAAAGTTTGATGCTCTGCTTCCCTTTTAAATACAAGTTCTACTCTCAGTTCATTTCTTTGTTTATGCAAATGAGGTAGGCTTTTAGAACAGCCAGGCCATCTCTTGAATGCTTTGCTGCTTAGAAATTTCTTCCATCAGATACCCTAAATTATCTCTCTCAAGTTCAAAGTTCCACAGATCTGTAGATCAGGGGCACAATGCTGCCAGTCTCTTTGCTGAAGCATAGCAAGGGTGACCTTTACTCCAGGTCCCAACAAGTTCCTCATCTCCATCTGAGACCACCTCAGTCTGGACTTCACTGTCCATATCACTATCAGCATTTTGGTCATAGCCATTCACCAAATCCCCAGGAAGTTCCAAACTTTCCCTCATCTTCCTGTCTTCTTCTGAGCCTTCCAAACTCTTCTATCCTCTGCCCATTACCCAGTTCCAAACTCAATTCCACATTTTCAGGTCTCTTTATAGCAATGCCCCACTTCTCTGGTACCAATTTTCTCTGTTAGTTCTCAACTAAACAAAAAAGAACCCCCTGAAACTGGGTAATTTATGAAGAAAAGAGGTTTAATTGACTCACAGTTCTTCAGGCTGCACAGGAAGCATGGCTGGGAGGCCTCAGGAAATTTACAATCATGGCAGAAGGTGAAGGGGAAGCAAGAATGACTTACCTTGGCAGAGTAGGAGACAGAGTGAGAGAATGGGGAAGTGCCACACTTTTAAACAACTAGGTCTCATGAGAACTCACTAACTATCATAAGAACAGCAAGGGGGAAATCTGCCCCCATGATCTAATCACCTCCCACCAGGCCCCTCCTCCAACACTCAGGATCACAATTCAACATGAGATTTGGGTGGGCACACAGAACCAAACCATATCAACTGAGGAATTTTATCAACTCTATAAGACTCATCTTCTTATGTTCTATCTTTTCAAAATGGAACTAAAATACTTTCTCATGATATTCAGTGGTAAAAATATGGCCTTTATATATCATCATCCTTAAGGTTCATACAGTTTGGAAGTAAGATTGTTCTGTATGTGTGTTTGTGTGTGTGTACGTGCACACACAGATTGCATTTTCCAAGACTGACACAATAGTATTTCCCATCCTGCAAGACCGTCTCACAATGTGACTTTGACACCCACCCTCCTATCTAGATATGGGGTATATGGTCCCTCTACCTGAATCTGAGCAAGATGGAGCCTACAGAGGAAATAAAGCTGTGTGACTTCCAAAGGCGAGGTCCTAAATGGCAATACAGCTTTCTTCTGGTTTTCTCAGTGATGTTTATTCTTGTAAGGCACCAACCCTGCTGTAAGGAAGCCCAAACAAACACAGAGGTCACATGGAAGAGCCACGTGTATGTGCTTTAGCAAGCCCAGCTGGAATTCCAAATGATAAGCAGAATCAACTGCAATACAAGTGAATGTAGGTTCCACCAGATGATTCCAGATCTCCAACTGTTGAGTCATTCCCAGCCTACAAGTCTTCCTAGATGAGGCTCTAGATATGGTGGGAAAACAACCCATCATCCCTACTGTACTCTGTCTGAATTCCCGACTCACAGAAAGCCTGAGAGATAATAATATGATTGTTGTATAAACCATTTATTTAAACTACTAAGTTGTACGGTGATTTTGGTTAAGCTACAATTGAAAACTGATATAGGTACCATGGCTTGGGCGGTTGTTTTCTGTTTTTTTTTAAATTTCTACTGTCATGATAGATGAAAACTTCAGAATTCTTCCAAATTCATTTTTGGTACTGTAGTTAGATTAATAATACATTTTTAATTTCTAAAACCTCTTTTGTCAATTTACCAATAACAGCGATTTTTTACTCTAGTTGCATTGCTGCAAATATTACTGATTGTTGTAAAAAATTATTTATTAAAACCTCATATCTAGGCTCTTACCATTTTTGTAGGTAATATCTTATGATGTGGTATTGTAGGCTTGTTCTTCAATCAAATGTTGTCTCTCAAGAATTGACATTAACTTCATTACTTTTTAGAACTGCAAGATAGTTTCTCCCTAATGGTGTTTAGTACATGGGTATCATGCTGGGTTGGGTGTTTTTCTCTTAACATTCAAGCCATTTATTCCCCCAAAACTTTTTGCACCACCAATTAATTTATTTAAAGTGGTATAAAAGGTTCATGTCACTTGCAAAGTTACTTGGGAGCAGAATCCATCCAGATTTTTACAAAATGTCCTCAATTTCTTAGTTGTCTTAGCCTCATTTTATACAACAGATTTTTTTTTTACACTTCGAGAAGTTTTCTGAAAGCATTTAGTTTTTATAAAAAATAATTTTATATTCATATTTCAATGTTTTTATGGTATTTAACTAAATTTTGTGATTACAATAACAGATATAATTAGTGTGGTAGCCAGTAACCAAGACAGCTTCCAGTGGCTTCTCCTGGTATTAACACTTTTGTGTGGTCCTCTTCTACATTAAAAAGGGTTGAGCTGTGTAACCAACAGGATATTGCAGAAATGACACTTTGTGACTTATTGAAACTCTTTTAAAAGGCATTGTGTCTTCTGCCTCACTATCTTTAAGATCACCCAACTTGGGGTAAGCCAACTGTCATGTCATGAGGGTACTCAGTTAGTGGAGATGTCTCAATGGCAACAAACTGACACTCCTGGCAACAGCTCTCATCAGCTTGTCAACCACATGAATGAGCTACTTTGGAACTCCTTCCTACAACTGCAGTCAAGTCTTCAGATGACTGCAGGTCCATCCAGTAACTCCAATGCAACCTCTGAGAAACCCCCAAGTCAGAACTACCCAGATTATGCAAAACAGAATTCAAGACCTGCAGAAACTGTGGCAGACTAAGTTTCCACTGCTGTTAAGTTATTGTTGTTTTAAGTCATTAAGTTTTCAGACTGTTATAAAATAGAAATAAAAATGTGTTAGGAAATAGAAAACTAACACAACTACTATAAATAGGCTTGGAATAGATACTTAATACAACTAGTATGAACATATGGGGAATAAACACAGCTCCAAAATGGTGTGGAAACATAGGTACAATGGTATAGTAGAGCATAGCCAACTGGCTATGAGTCAACACCACACAGTGGACATGAATCTACATACACTTTTATGGAGGATACAGAATGCATTGGTTAATCCAACAACTCTGTTCATTGGAGGTCCATTAAAAGAGTGCCAGCTGTTAGAATCTCTTTTGGATGATTTAGTCTCTTCTGAAAAAAGATTTATTGTGCCAGTTATCAACTTACTGACAGGTGACAATGTGCTAACAGCCCTCACTCTCAGCACCTCCTCAGCCTCAGCGTCCACTCTGGGCACTTGAGGAGTCCCTCAGCCC
>NW_012115289.1:266983-277010 GCF_000951035.1 Colobus angolensis palliatus | reverse complement strand
TAAATGTACCAATCAGCACCCTGTCAAAACGGTCCAATCAGCTCTCTGTATAATGGACCAATCAGCAGGATGTGGGTGGGGCCAGATAAGGGAATAAAAGCAGGCTGCCTGACTCAGCCAGTGGTAACCCCCTCCGGTCCCTTTCCACACTATGGAAGCTTTGTTCTTTTACTCTTTGCAGTAAATCTTGCTGCCGCTCACTCTTTGGGTCCACACTGCCTTTATGAGCTGTAACAGTCACCACGAAGGTCTGCAGCTTCACTACTGAAGCCAGCAAGACCATGAACCCACCAGGAAGAACAAACAACTCCAGACGCCCTGGCTTTAAGAGCTGTAACACTCACTGCGAAGGTCTGCAGCTTCACTCCTGTTAGTGAAACCACGAACCCACCAGAAGGAAGAAGCTCCAAACACATCTGAATGTCTGAAGGAACAAACTCTGGACACACCATCTTTAAGAACTGTTAACACTCACTGCAAGGGTCCACGGCTTCATTCTTGAAGTCAGCAAGACCAAGAACCCACCAGTTCCCAACACATTACCACCTTTTAGCTCCAAATTCACCATTCAATACATGCTCTGTGATAATGAACAGAATTCCTTTGAGCATTTCTCCTTTATAGTGTGTATGATACTAAACTCTCACAGTTAAAGGTGCTGGAGGGGCAATGCAGGAGGAAATGACTCTTCTGCTGCTTCTGGCTACTGCACAGTGGGTCAGCGGTGTGGGTGTGAGGAGTCCAGTGGTGGTCTGCCTCACCCATTGATCCAGAAGGTGCAGTCCCTTGGCTACCTTACAGCCTAAGCCAGGACTCCTAATCACCTTCCCACACCCTCACAATCTGCATAGTGCATGCTCTAGGCTTCTTGTCTACACTGGTACCCCCAAACCCTCAGTACACTCCTCTTACACAGCCATGGGTAACTGCAAACTGCCACTCCCCAGAGGGTTGCCACCAGCATCCCCATTCCCTCTACGTGCCTACCCACCCAGCCATGAGCTGCAGCTCACCTGTGCCCCACCTGCACTCCAGAGAATTGCTTCTGCTTGCCCAGTGACTACAGACCAGCTCTGGTATGGGCAAACCAGGGAAACTACTCTAACATCCAGAGATCTGCATCTCATGTTCTCCAATGAGGTCTAAACTCTGGTCTCAAGAAGAGGGCTCTCCTTCCGAATTTGTCTTTCCTGAGTACTCTCATTAAGTCAGAGGGTACAGTAATGTGTTTTCTTACATCTTACAGCTACTCTTTTATCATCATTTAATAATTATATTTATAGTAATAGTTATCTTTATATTAAAATTCCCCTGTTCAGATTACGGTATGTTCTCTTATCTCCTGATTGGACCCAAACAGATACACTTGCGTTTCAGAGTTCTATCCCTAACCTCTTCTTCTCCCAAAGATGGCATCTAGGTATGTGAAGACATTTACTTTATTCTTTTTGGAAGGCGAGAGAGAGGGACAGAGAGAGACAGAGAGACAGAGAGACAGAGAGAGGCAGACCTCAGATTCAGGAGCTGTTCTCTGAATCTTCACTGCATTCTACTGCAGGTAGGTAGGTCGTTCAGCTCCCTGAACCAGTTAAAATGAGTAAAACTGTTCACACTTGGTCTGGGGTGGAAAGTATGGACAACCACCACTAGAAACTGATCCTGGCCTCTAGTCTTAAAGGCCCCTTCTATTATAGTCTCTTCACTCTGATACAGCCTTTTCTGATCCGTTGGCCTCAGAGGTCCCTGAGGCAGTAAAAAACCTCCAGGCATGAAAAGCCACACAATTCCCTGCAGGCCAAGGACAGGCCCTAGGGAGCCAGGAGCCCATCCTCAGTCTCAATCCTTCGAGCTGTCTCCAAGGTTACCTCCACGTCATTGCTCTTTCACTGTTGATCATGTCCCAGACCTGAAGGCTGAAGTGGAGCCAACTAATGTCTGTGGTCTCCCTCATGCTTTGACAGAGGAGCAGACCACTAGCTCAAATGTTCTCAGACTCTTCCAAACCTTTCCTGATGTTTCTACATTCACCTCATTTGAGGCACAGCCCTAAGAAGGGGAAAAGCAAGGACCAGAAGGGGAAAAGCAAGGACCTTAAGGAAAAAACAGGACTCTTACTCCATGAAACCAAAAGGGGAGGGCATCTACTTGCTCTAATCCAAATCATTCTTTCTAGATAAACCAATACCTTGAGACTCTGGAAGAAATTCTAGAAATAGTTCTTTTACAACATTTCTGAGGTTTAAAGAAATTTAGAAAATCCTTCCTTCGCCTGACAAAGTCAAGCTTTCCTCATTGCCAACATTACTAAAAACATACTACAGTAATTAAAAGCTGAACACTGGTTCTTCTTTGCATTCTTGTTATAAAAGTCCTAATCCCACCACTATTCCCATAATTTCTCCTTCCCCCATCCCCTGCTACAGAAAAATTCCTTGGCCTGACCACGTATAAAGTCATATGCATAGAAATTTAGGAGAGGAGAGTAAACAAATTTCAAATGCTTTTACCTTCTGCTAAATACTTCCACTAATTGCAGAGAATGAATACATAAATGAACAAGATAGAAGACAGACTTGCATAGAAAAGATTAGAACAGAAAAGAAGCTCAGAGAATACTCAGGAATGCTTACTCAAAGCATAAACAGATGAAATCACTGATATCATGAACCACCTTCCATTATCTGTCCTTGGAAAATGAAAATAAAATGCCACATTTTATTAAATCTAGGACACCACTAATTTTTCTACCACTACAAAAAAAAGTTGCCAATTAAACTATCATATATCCTTAGTTGAAAGATGCATTCTAGTTTCAGAGATGCTAAAATGTGGAGAAAAAATATATGTCTTAGAAGTAATTTAATATGATAGTAAAGATGACTGAATCCAGAAAACAAAAATTGTGATTATTTTAAATTATATTGGAGATATACTCCCCCAAAAAGCCACTAAGATAAAATATTACAGTAAGAGCTTATTGGGATAATGAAACAATACATTTTCAGCATTTTTTTTTCCTTTCCAACTTTTATTTTAGGTTCAGGGGGTACATGTGCAGGTTTGTTTTATGGGTAAACTGCATGTCATAGGAGTTTGGGGTACACATTACTTCATCACCCAGATAATGAGCATAGTACTCCATAGGTAGTTTTCAATCCTCACCCTACTCCCCCCTCCACTCTCAACTAGGTCTCAGTGTCTCTTGTTCCCGTTTTTGCGTCTATGTGTGTTCCATGTTTAGCTTCCACTTATGAGAACATGTGGTATTTGGTTTTCTGCTCCCACAGTAATTTGCTTAGGTTAGTGGCCTCCAGCTCCATCCATGTTCCAGCAAAGGACATGATCTCTCATTCCTTTTTATGGCTGTGTAGTATTCTGTGGTGTGTATGAACCACATTTTCTTTAGTCCCCCACTGATGGGCATCTAGGTTGAGTCCATGTCTTTGCTACTGTGAATAGTGCTGCAATTAACATATGCATGCATGTGTCTATACGGTAGAACAATTTCTATTCCTTAGGGTATATACCCAGTAATGGGACTGCTAGATTGAATGGTAGTTCTAAGTTATTTGAGAAAGAGCCAAACTGCTTTCCACTGTGGCTGAACTAATTTACCTTCCCACCAGCAGTTGTATAAGCATTCCCTTTTCTCTGCAACCTGACCTGCATGTTATTTTTTGACTTTTATTTAAGAATAGTCATTCTGACCGGTACGAAATGGTATCTCACTGTGGTTTTGATTTAAACTTCTCTAATGATTAGTGATGTGGAGCATTCTTACATGCTTATTGGCCATTCATATCTCTTCTTTTGAAAAGTGTATTCATGTCCTTTGCCTACTTTTAATTGAGTTGTTTTTTGCTTGTTGACTTTTTAAAGTTACTTATAGATTCTGGATATTTGACCTTTGTCAGATGCATAGTTTGCAAATATTTTCTCTTATTCTGTAGGTTGTCTGTTTGTTCTGTTGAGAGTTTCTTTTGTTGTGCAGAAGCTCTTTTGTTTAATTAGGTCCCTCTTGTCAATTTGTGGTTTTGGTGCAATTGCTTTTTGAATCTTCACCATAAAGTCTTTGCCAGGTCTGATGTCCAGAATGGTATTTCCTGGGTTTCTTCTAGGATTCTTATAGTTTTAGGTTTTATATTTAAGTGTTTAATCCATCTTGAGTTGATTTTGCTATATGGTGAAAGAAAGGGGTCCAGTTTCAATCTTCTGCATTTGGCTACCCAGTTATCCCAGCACCATTTATTTTCAGCATTTCTAACAACCACAAGTTACTATAGAAAAATATCACAAATATGTGAAGTTTTGAAGCAAATATTTAAGTGCTCCCAAAATGTCCCAATATTCAAGTGGCATAGATAAGAAACAAAAAAGCATATGCAACTGGAATTATGGAAATACCATTAATATCTGAAGAGGCTGCTGAGAAGTGAAAATGGGTGGCAATAGGAAAGCACAGGCCTCTGTTGCAGCAGAATGACTGGTTCCAGGGGTCTGAGCACACAGAGCTGCTTCTGAAAGACATTTTCTGAGAGGCCTTCCACAAGCTAGAAAAAGTTTGATGATCTCTAGACCAGTTTGCTTTTGCCCAAAGAAGAGCAATACAAGTCCTGCCAATGATATTCTTCCCAACAATTTGCAAACCAATGACATGCCCAGTGACAGGAAAAAATTAACTTATATTAAAAGAATATAAATGAAGTATCAAAATAATATAATAATTTTAAAATGTCATCATTGTAGACTCTGTTAAAATAAATTGAGCTATCAGAAAACAACAGCATCTAAGAATGATCAATATGAACTGTGTATAACTCAGTTCCCTATTTATTTCTACTAGGAGCTATACAAGTTTATAACATTGAACTGATTATGAAAATAGTCAACAATGTAATTGGAATATTTTACATCTTTCAGTGCACAAAATGGCTATCAAATCAGGAACATTTTAATGAAATGGGGAATAATTTAGAGATGCTTATTTAATACTCTCATTTTATATTGAGGCAATTAAGGGGAAAAAAACCATATAACCTTGGTCTTGACTTAATGATAAAGCTTGAAACCAGGCATCATGACATGAGTCATTTGATCTAATATGAAAACTTGAAGCTGTGTGCCAACTCTCATACCCAGCTCCCCAAGCTACTGAAAATTGCCATGAACATTAATAATACTATAAAAAGGCAGTCTGGTTTATACAAATGCAAGTCAATACAAATAAGAAAAGGGCCATTTATTGTGATGGATGTGTTCACTGAATGCAAAAGCAAATTATTGAAGATAGAGTGAAAGGGAAAAATCTATAAATATCCAGGCTCCCTGCAGAAGTGAGATTAACCACATGGAAATTAAAGAAAAGCCAAAGGAAAACACTGAGTTCACATGTGGAGAAAATATTAAAAGCATCTCACTGCAGGCAACAAGATTAAGGCAATGCATTTGCAGAGCCACTTCTAACATTCATTAAATGTTATGAAATGGAACAGTATAGATCCAGAGGCATGGAATAACAGGCTATTGATGGAAAAATAGAAACTGGCAATAAAAGGATCAGTCTTTTACATAAAGCACAAGGAAGCTTCATCAACACCAACAACAGGCTGTTGATGGAAAAGTAGAAACTGGCAATAAAAGGATCACTCTTTTACATAAAGCATAAGGAAGGTTCATCAACACCAACAATTACTGCAACTATTGTAAACTCGTCAGTACAGATAATGCAGGAATGCCCTGTGAAAATGTGGAAAGAGAAACCATGGTGTAGCAGCAATCTAATAAGAATCCGAAAATTCCAAAGAGCATTGAGATCTGGATCAACTGACCTGGAATATGTAGAAGAGGAAGACATCTGAGAGATGCTATTTGAGAGGTGCCAAAAAACCCCTTACTTAAAAATAAGTCCCCTGCCTGCCTGGTCACAGTTCATGAAATCGCCTTATTACTCAGTCCTTTACAGAGAGCCATGTCAGACTTTATATTGAAGTATTAGCATTACCTGGACCACATGGAACAGTAAGTCATTTCTAGTTGTCACCAGACCGTTATTTCATGCTATTTCCTCTGAGAAAATGCCTCTTCCCTGCCTTCCTCACTGGTGGACACATTCTTCAGGGCTCAACTTGAATATTAGCTCCTCAGTAACACTTTGCACATCCCTCCACTGCCCTGGAAAAATTACCTCTCCTCTGCATACCCTGCACTCTACAGGGGTCTGACTTCATCGTCTAGAGTTACACGTAGACATATTTGCTTTCCTCATTGGGCTAAGGCTCCTTCAGAGTTAAAGCCGTCTTTCTCCCTCCATCATTGCCCAGCCTAGCACCTGCAGTATTAAGGCTCTACAATAAACTCAATGAGTGAAAGGGCTCTAAGCACTTGCTTAGCTAACTAGTCTTCATGAAGAAACATAATGCAGCCTGGTATAAGCTCTGTGGAGGGCAAATGTCAACATCATGGTGGGGAGCCTGAAAAGAGGTGGGGACTGGACTGTTTCAGCTCCTGAAAGGTGCCTCCTACAAAGCTCATGCTCAGGAAACACCTGAGCACAACTAAGGAGGTAGTGGATAAAGAGAAAGGGACCCAAACAATAAAGAAGGAGCATAGATGGAGGATAAAGGGAAACAAATACAAGCCCTCTCTTTCAGGGATTTGCTTGGATCAAGCCCACACACTCCTGTCAGTGACAAGACTTAATGTGGTGAAGTGGGAAGAACTCCAGATTATCGGAGAGAAGACCAGAGTTGAAGTTTTGCATTTGTAACTGGGCACCTCTCTCCCAGTTTTCTCATCTGCATCTGTCTGCCCGCCTCTACATATAGCATAAATTTGGCCAGCATAGAGCACTCAACATTTTATCTATATCAGATACCTAATTGTAAGGCCCACACACTCCATTTCTCCACTGACCCCTCCATCTCAGTAACTTCTAATATCTTCCTGTCCTGGAAAATACTGGAGTTTGTTCCTTCCAAATCCAATCCCTTCACTTTACTGAGAAAAAGACAAACCTCAGAGAGGTTGTGGCTTGCTCAAGGTCACTTGCCCAACTGGCAGTGCCACAGGTTAAAATCCAAATATTCTGATTTCTACCTAATATTGGTGCTACAAATTCTACTGGGAAGGACCATTGTGTAATAATTTAGTTGGAAAGAAGGAACTAGGAGTCTTGCTTTTAGACTGTATTTGCATAGTAAACACACTGTTTACTTAATTATATTTATTTAAGATGTGGGAGATTAAAGCCTCCTCAAGCTATCCTGTGGCAGAATCACTGTTGCTAACACACTGCTCTTTCCATCACACCATCTACCTTCAGTAAAGTCATTTATCATCTCCGTAACCTCAAAGATGTTTCCTGGGCTCTGCTGGTTTGACTGCTTATTGTATTTTGGCATCAACAACTCCAGAGGCATTACTTGTAAACAAATGCTTTATCTCAGATTGCCATATCTGCATTTATGATAAAATCTTGGTTTAGAGACCAAAACATTAGTCTGAGGAATAAAACAAGATTTATCTGAAGGAAAGAGAACAGACACAGTTGTTCTCATATTGCAGAGAAGACAGCTAAGGTGAGAAGCTGATGCATAAAATTATCCTACCTCTGTGTTTCTTCTCAAACTGAAATTTGCAAGAAATATTTTCACTTTAAAATCCAGTAATCTGACATTTATCCCAAATTATCTGTTGCTACATTTAGATAATTATTAATTTCTACCATTGATAAGTCCCTTTTAGGGAGTATTTAGCAAGCAGTAAAGCCTTCTGGGGTTTTGAGGAAAACATATGGTAATAAAGGAGCCGAAATATTACCCACAATAATTTTTGTTACAATAAAGATGATCAATCTTTAAGTTTTCTTCTTCCACAATTAATGGCTAACTATATCAAATATACTGGACTTAAACATAAAATCCCTAGTTTTCCTTTATGATACAATAACTATCAACACAAGACTGACCTCTACTGGGAACATCTGTCTTTGTTAGATGGATCGTGACTTGTGAAAATAGTCAAATATGCTAAATCAGATACCCGCTAGGGTTTTAATAGATCATCAAATTCAATTCTCTGTGAAAAGGTAATAGTGATGAACTTTCTGAAATCAAAACCTTCATCATCTTTAAGCAGTAATTGTGTATAATGATATTTGGCATTTTGACAAGTAGAAAGTAGAAATTCAGAAATGATGTCACTGTATGTTTTAAATGTTAACTATTGCCTTAGATAATTATTAACTTAGAACACTGACGCATTATTATCCAATCAGAGTGTACAATCTTGTATATTCTATTTAGAAAAGTCTTAAATCTTTTTTCTAAGTATCAAAACGCTTTCAAAAGATTGAAATTTTTAGGACAAATTTGCATATAGACAAAAACCCAAATTTAATTGTTAAAATTATGCAGAATCAGTAGGCAAGAAGGTTGATTTCATTTGTTATATTTCCTCTGTGCCTCTTATCATGGTCTAATAACTCATGTGAATCAGCTACATGATTCTAATCTTCAAAACATCACTCCCATCATTTGACTGAATTTTTAATAACTTCTGAGCCCAAAACACATCTGATTAAAAAATATACATACATAGATATGGATATCTGTAATTGGAGGTAAACTAGCATCACAGGTTCTTATAAAAGTATAGATTGCATTTTATCCTGCAGAACTATTTTTAGCAACAAACAGTTCTGCTGTCTTTGTAAATTATCACTGAAATGACTGTTGTCAGGACCCTTCAAAGGTTAAAAGTTCTTAGTGCGAAGAGTGAGCAAAAGGCCTCTACATTCGCATGTTGTATTAGTCTACACTAATCAAAATTGAAGTACTTCAATTTTCAATATTGATATGGCTTGGCTGTGTCCCCACCCAAACTCATCTTGAGTTGTAGTTCCCATAATGCCCACGTGTCGTGGGAGGAGCCCAGTGGGAGGTAATTAAATCATGAGGGCAGTTATCCCCATGCTGTTCTCATGATAGTGGGTTCTCACAAGATCTGATGGTAATATAAGGGGCTTTTCCCCCTTTGCTTGGCACTTCTTTCTCCTGTCGCCTTGTGAAGAAGGATGTGTTTGCTTCACCTTCCTCCATGATTGTAAGTTTCCTAAGGCCTCCCCAGCCATGCAGAACTGTGAGTCAGTTAAACCTCTTTTCTTTATGAATTTCCCTGTCTCAGCTATTTCTTCATAGCACCCTGAGAATGGACTAATACAAATATCAATTATATTTTACTTAGGTCTCATGAAAATAATTTTTAGTCCTTGAGATTTTTAAAAAATAAAGTTTCATCTGTTTTATTAAACTACTCAAGAAGACTACCTTGTTATTACTTTGAAAGATATGCTGGCAGCAAGATGGTAAATTTGTGGGGGCTAGAAGAGGAAGAAAAGCTTTTGTTATATTCTCTAGAAAAGGCTCTAGATACTATAAGTGTCTTCAGTTCTGACAGAAGAGCCCGAAAAGAGGTATTACAAAGTGAGCAGACCTAGCTAAATACATAATTATTTTTTGTTTGGAAATAAGCACAGTTGGTGACATTTTATGGAAAATATAATTTATTCTACATCCTCAAATGAAGCAAACAATTCACTCAACAATTCTCCAAGGTGAAATTTGCAAAAACTGCACATAGAATTTTAACTTAGATTCAGTACTTAATTATGAAATTTACATTGCAACATAAATATGCACTAACAAACTGAAAGTGACTTTTTTTATTGGGTTAGCACCCTATTGTCCCATTACTGTTCCCAGTTTATTTCCTCAAATTGAAAATTTAAACATTAAATTAACTAGACACTGAAAAAATCCATCACAGGGTACCTATTACACTGTTAATAAATATATCCTCCACTTATCCCAAGAAGTATATTTGTTCTACAAAATTAAATAAGAAATATATTTCCAAGTTGATACAAAGTAGCAAATTCTGTTTATTAATGTGGTCTTAGATCCCAACTTTCAAACTACTTGAGTACCCATCAGCAAATAATTTCTTTAAGACTCAATAAGAGAGGGGA
>NW_012115289.1:244806-261743 GCF_000951035.1 Colobus angolensis palliatus | reverse complement strand
AAAAGATCAGATCAGAATGTTAGGCCAGGTGCGATGGCTCACACCTGTAGTCCCAGGATTTTGGGAGCCGAAGTGGGCAGATCAGCTGAGACCAGGACTTTGAGAACAGCCTGGCCAACGTGGCAAAACCTCATCTCTACTAAAAATACACCATGCCAGGCATGGTGGCAGCCGCCTGTAATCCCAGCTCCTCGGGAGGCTACGGCAGGAAAATTGCTTGAACCTGGAAGGTGAAGGTTGTAGTGAGCTGAGATTGCGCCACTGCACTCCAGCCTGGGTGACAGAGCGAGACTCCATGTCAGAAAAATAAATAAATAAATAAGTGTTGTAAAGAAAAAAAAAAAAAGACTCAATAATCATAGTTTATGTTTTATGGCAACTTGTTTGGAACACCCAATGATGTCAAGGTATTATACTCTGCAGGATATATTGTCTTAAGCAAGAAAATGCATGATTGCAAACGCTGTAAAATTAGAATTTCCTGTGTTTCATGCTGAAGTGAGTACTTCAAAATACTATGATGATGAATATAAATACAGTTGAATCTCTCCTAAATACTGACTTTCATAGGTAATAAAACTCTTACTTTTCCCTAGGTCTTTGATATTTGTAGGTTTTTGTTCTTGAGGGTAAAACTAATTATTTATCACAGCCACACCCATATAACTAAGGACGATTTTAACTGATTCCTCTTTTAATCATGATTTAAGATTTTTGTGACATTCCAAATATAAGAAATTTTTAGTTTCTTCTTCCTGTATACAAGCAACTCACAAATATCAGCTTTTTAAAAGTTATATTTCCTATAACAATGTGCACAAACTCTCTTCTCTATGTGGGAATCAAAACCAAACTCTTGGGTAACGTAAGTGCTAAGTCGTGACCCATATGTCTATTAAATTTGCTAGACTCCCAGACATGACTTCCCTGAAGGCAGATGCAGGAACACAAAGATGTGTGAGAAATAAAAATGAGAAATGGCTTGAATTCCATCACCCTGCTCCTACACAGAGGGTCTTCAACCTTGAAATTTTGCTATAGTACTCTTTAAAATTTTCTGTATGGAACATTCATTTGATAAACTTCTTACCAGAGTCTCTTAGGGCAATGATACTCCCTATGATATTTTTGACTTATCATACCTAAAAATAAAAGCAATTATACATAAAAATAAAAAATACTTTAAAAATCATAACTAAAAATAAAACAAATGCATGCTCATGTCTATAGAGTATCAAAGAAAGACTTTGTTTTCATCACTGTTGCAGTATCTTTTGTGGGAATTTGTGGAAAATTCAATGAAAAATCTTTAGCATATATTTGTAGAAAGAGACCAAAAGAGATTGGAAATGAATTTGGCAAAACTGGTTAAGACAACGAAAATGCTGCAAATCAAAAAGAAATTTGAGATGTTAAATTTTTTAAAGTATAGGTTGAAAAATGACCTATGAGGTTATACATAAGTATCCAAAGTAAATGTGCTAAAAACCATAAAACATTGCTCACTGGAAACTACACAACACATTAGTCAGGAGCCTGGGGTTTGCAGTTAGACAGTGCTCGTTTTGACTGCCAACTATTTTACTCACAAGCTGAGTAATCTTAGGGATATTACCCAACCTGACTCAGCCTCAGTTTCCTAAGCTGTAAAATGGATAGTAAAATGAATGTAAAATCCATAGTAGTGGATATATGAATTGAACAGGAGACTAGAAGGGCTGAAATATACGAACATTCTGAAGAAATTATCCAGAAAGCAGCATAGAAAGACAAAAATACAGACATACATTGAGATTAAGAGACAGAGTATAGAGTGAGATCTAACATATATTAAAGATTCAAAAGCAGAGGAGAGATTGTGGCAAAGGCAATATTTAAACTGATGAAAGATCTGAAACTTCTGACTCAAGAAGCCCAACAAATCCCAAGCAGGATAATTGTTTTAAAAGTACACACCAAGATACAGCAACATCAATGAAAGACTATGAAAAACAGAGAGAAAAGCAGCCTGCCAAGAAAGAGGCACATTATTGATAAAGAAGCGATTATCTAGAGCAGCAGCTGACTTTTAAGCAGCAATAATGGAAGCCTGCTAACAAAGGGATAACTGCAGTATATGGAAATAAAATAGCTATCAACATAGAATTCTATATGCAGTGTATTAGTCAGTACAGGCTGCTATAACAAGTACCATACCCTGGGTGGCTTATAAATAGAAATTTATTTCTCATAGCCCTGGAGGCTGGAAATCCAAGATCAAGGTGTGAGCATGGTCCAGTTCTGGTGAGGGCTCTCTTCCATGTTGTAGACTACTGACTTCTTATTGTATCCCCACATGATAGAAAGAGGGCAAGAGAGCTCTGTGGGTTCTCTTTTGTAAGGGCACTCATTCTATTTATGGTCTACTCTCTTGGCCTAATCACCTCCCAAAGGCCTCATCTCCTAATACCATCACTTTGGGGGTTAGGATTTCAACACATGAGTTTTCTGGGGAGACATTTAGTCCAAAACTTACAGTTAAACTATCTTTAAACAATGATGGCATTCTTTACACTGAATTGTACACTGAATGGCTAAAATACTAATTTTCTGCCATTTATATTTTACCACAACTTTAAAAAAATGTAATATACCCCAAATCACTGAATTATACATTTTAAGTGGGTGAATTGTATGGTTATGTGAATTATGTCTCAATAAAGCTGTTAAAAAGAATGAGGGCAAAATTTCAAAAGTTTTCAGACAAAAACAAAGCAAACCGTTACTGCAGATAAATTCTAAGTAATTTACTCTAAGAAGAAAAAAAGTATGGCAAAATACGTAGGTAAGTCTCTTAGCAAAATATCACAAGAACAGAAAACCAAACACCGCCTTTTCTCACTCATAGGTGGGAACTGAACAATGAGATCACTTGGACTCGGGAAGGGGAACATCACACACTGGGGCCTATCATGGGGGGGGGGGGGGAGGGATTGCATTGGGAGTTATACATGATATAAATGATGAATTGATGGGTGCTGATGAGTTGATGGGTGCAGCACACCAACATGGCACAAGTATACATATGTAACAAACCTGCACATTATGCACATGTACCCTAGAACTTAAAGTATAATAAAAAATAAAAAATAAAAAACTGTAAAAGGAAAATTAAATTAAAAAATAAAAAATAATACTTGGGAGAAAAAAAGACTATATATAATAACAACAATATATTATGAAGTTTAAAAAGCAATAAAACATAATACATTATAATAATATCTAATTAGAAGGGTGTTCTTACTGCGTTAAGGTCCCTAAATAGTCTGAGATAAGGGAAAACGTACTGACACTAACTTTAAACTTTGATATGTTAGTATAAAAGACATAATTCCTAGGGAATCCAACAAGAAGATTAGAAACAGAGTGCATAGGTTTTGAATTAGCAGAAGAAACCATGAAATTATTTCCAAAATCCAAACAAAGGCAAGAAAGTGAAGATAATCAGTTAGAAAGCACCAGTAAAGATGCTTTTACTCAAATTAGAGTAGACTTATACCCAAAATTAGAGTAATCATATTAAATATAAACTGTCTAAATGCTACAATTAAAAATAAAGACTGTGAAGCTGGCTTCTTAAAACATAAACTATGTGCGGGTTATAAGAGATACACCTAAAACACAATACAGAAAGACTGCAGACAAACACATTACTAATGATAAAGAATGACATTTTATAACAATAAATAAAAAGGTCAGTCCACCAGATAAATATGAAAATTCAAAATGAATTTTATCAGAAATCTATAATAATTCTCTCAGTAATAAATATAAATGCAGTCAAGGTGGAAAGATGACTTAAGACTGGGAGTTTGGGACCAGTCTGGGTAACAAACACAGCAAGACAAAATCTCTAAAAAATTTGAAAAAAATTAGCTGAGCATAATTAGTCCTAGCTACTTGGGAGGCTGAGACAGGAGCATCACTTGAGCCCAAGAAGCCAAGGTTGCTGTGAGCTATGACTGCACCACTGCACTCCAGCTTGGGCAACAGAGTGAAACCCTGTCTCTAAAAAGAAAAGGGGGGAAAAACATATATATACACACACATATATGTGTGTACACACATACACATATATATATATGCAGGCAAAATAAATCAGTAAGAATGCAGGAAATTTAAACAAGATTTTATATAGAGAGAAAAACTGTAACCACTGCAAAATTCACATTATTTTCATGTGTACAGAATATTAACAAAAATTGACCATATACTAGGCTACGCAACAAGTCTCAACAAATTTCAAAGACTGAAATTATACAAACCATTTTTATGACTTCAGTGTAATTACATTAATTTTAAAAAAAGGTAACTAAGTTCCACCCAAGATTCAAGAAAGAAATCATTCCAATCATATATAGAAAGAGAGTAATTTTCAGCTTAATTTATAACCTTGATCAGAAAGTCAACAAAGATCATAAGAGAAGGAAATTTTCAGGACAGTTTTACTCATGAACATAGATACAAGAACTATAAACTAAATACGAGCAACAGAATCTAGATATATATATTCAAATGATAATACATCATAATTAGATTTATGCCACTCCTAGAATGCAAAGTGGTTTAATATTAGTAATCAATTAATGCAATATAACCCCAATGATAGACTAAAAGATAGAACTTATAAAATCCTTAACAAATGTAGGAAAGGTAATTGGTTAAGATTCAACATCAATTCATGATTAAAACAAGCAATAAAAATTTGACAATAGAATAGAAATACAAAATAACTTCTTTTAAAATTATAAAAGGGTATCTACAAATACTCTAATGCTACAAGATTCCTCTCTGAAATTAGAAACAAGATGCTGCTGCTGCAATCCCCACTGTATTCCACATTAAACACTGTATTCCTTATCTGCTACGGACATGCCAGACCCCCATAGGTGCCATATAGTTTTGTTTTGTTGATACAGTGTCTCACTCTGTTGTACAGGCTGGAGTGCAGTGGTATGATCTGGGCTCACTGCAACCTCTGCCTCCCAAGTTCAAGCGATTCTGGTGCCTCAACCTCCAGAGTAGCTGGGACTCGAAGAGCCCGCCACCACACGTGGCTAATTTTTGAATTTTTAGTATAGACAGAGTTTCACCAGGTTGGCCAGGCTGGTCTCAAATTCCTGGCTTCAAGCAATCCACCCGCCTTGGCCTCCCAAAGTGCTAGGATTACAGGCATGAGCCACCATGCCTGGCCCTGAAACCATATAGTATTGAACACTATATACACAGGCATATCTGGTTTTATTGCACTTCACAGATTATATTGTATATTGTATCCGGATCACTGCATATTTTACAAATTGAAGGTTTGTGGCAACCCTGCATTGAGAAAGTCTGTTGGTGCCATTTTTCCAACAGTAATGTGCTCACTTCATGTCTTTGAGTCACATTTTGGTAATTCTTACAATACTCGAAGGTTTTTCATTATTATTACATCTGTTATGGTGATCTGTGATCAGTGAACTTGATGTTACTATTGTAATTGTTTGTTGGTGTCACAATCCATACCTATATAAGGCTGAGAACTTAATCGATAAATGTTGTGTGTTCTGACTGCTCTACCCACCAGCCATTCCCCCATAGCTCTTCCTCTCCTTGGGCTTCCCTATTCCCAGAGACACAACAATATTGAAGTCAGGTCAATTAACAACCCTACAATGGCCTCTGTTCAGGTGAAACAAAGTTGCACATCTCTCACTTTAAATCAAAAGCTAGAAATGATTGAGCTTAATGAGAAAGGTATGTTGAAAGCCAAGATGGAAGAAAGTTTAGGCTTCTTGTGTCAAACAGTTAGTCAAGTTGTGAGTGCAAAGGAATAGTTCTTGAAGGAAATTAAAAGCACCACTCTAGTAAACACACACATGATACAAAAGCTAAGCAGCCTTATTGCTGAAATGGAGAAAATTTGAGTGGTCTGGACAGAAGATAAAACCAGCCACATATTCCCTTAACCCAAAGCCTAATACAGAGCAAGGCCCTAATTCTTCAATTCTGTAAAGACTGAGAGAGGTGAGGAAGCTGCAGAAGAAAAGTTGAAAGCTAGCAGAGCTTGGTTCATGAGGTTTAAGGAAAGAAGCCATCTCCATAACTGCAAAGTGCAAGGTGAAGCAACAAGGGCTGGAGAAGCTGCAGCAAGTTATCCAGAAGATCTAGCTAAGATCATTAATGAAGGTGGTTGCACTAAACAATAGCTTTTCACTGTAGATAAAACAGCGTTCTATTGGCAGATGTAATCTAGGACTTTCATAGCTATAAAGAAGTCAATGCCTGGCTTCAAAACTTCAAAGGACAAGCTGATGCTCCTGTTAGGAGCTAATGCAGCTGGTGACCTGAAGCTGAAGCGAATGCTCATCTATCATTCAAAAAATCCTTGGGCCCTTAAAAAATAACACTATATCTACTCTGCCTGTGCTCTATAAATGGAGCAACAAAGCCTGGATAACAGTACATGTGTTTACAGCATAGTTTACTCAATATTTTAAGCCCACTATTGAGAGCTGCTGCTAAAACAACAACAACAAAACAAAACAAAACAAAAAAAGAGATTCCTTTCAAAATATTACTGCTCATTGACAATGCACCTGGTCTACCAGGCATGGATCCACGCAACAAAGGGATAAGCCATTTTCAGAGTGGACAAAGCTGGACAGTCCAAGATTTCATCATGCTATAAGAACAGCACACAATTTAAAACTTGTTTATTTCTAGAAATTTCTATTTAATATTTTCTGACTGTGGTTGAGCATGGCTTACTGAAACTGTGCAAAGCGAAACAGCAGATAAAGGGGAACCAGGGAACTGCTGTACTGAAGATCTCCAGTGTCCTGAGACAAAAAAGAAGGAAAGGATGGAGGGTAGGAGGGAGGGAGCCAGGGAAAAGAAATAACAAAGGCAGGCAGGCAGGCAGGCAGGAAGAAGGAAGGAAGGAAGGAAGGAAGGAAGGAAGGAAGGAAGGAAGGAAGGAAGGAAGGAAGGAAGGAAATAAAGATTGGAAAGTATATTGTATCTAGGTCACTTTATAACAAATTACTTTTCAATTAAGTGGCTTAAAACAATAAACATTTATTATATCACAGTTTCTGTGGATATAGGAACCCAGGTACAGCTTAGCTAAGTCCTCTGGCTTAGAGTTTCTCAAAAGTCTCCAATCAAGGTGTCAGCTAAGGTTAGAGTCACCTCAAGGTTTGACCAAGGGAAGATCCACTTCCAAGATCACTCGTAAAGGTGTTGGCAGGCTTCACATCCACGCTGGCTGTTGGCCAGATACATCAGTTCCTTGCCTGGTGGGCCTCTAAAAGGGTAGTTCACAATATGACAGCTGGCTTTCCTCAGAGCAAGCCAGGGAGAGAAGAAGGAGGAAGACAAGTAAGATGAAGCCAGAGTTTTGGAATCTAATCTCAAAAGTGATACCCCATCACTGATGATGTATTCTATTCTTTAGAAATGTGTCATTTTAGCTCCACCCACACCAAGGACAGAAGACTACACAAGGCATTAAATACCAGGAGGCAAGGATCACTGAGGACAATATAGATGCCGTCTACCACAGAACGGAAAAGCAAAAGTTGTTTTTTTCCTAATATGTAGACAATGCAAAAGAATCACACAACTGTTTAGAATTAGCAGGTCTAGCAAGGTTCATTGTATCCAACACTCAGGAAAACTAAGTTTTATACCACACACAAGCAACAAACAATATAAGGAAATTTTACACCACCACCATTTACAAAAGAATTGAACATCAACATTGATCAGCTGAGTAACCGTTGAAACAAGAAATGGGTACTATCTTCTTTGAAAATTTTGATACTTTTTTAAAAGTATCAAACACTTGGGAACAATATAACAAAAGATTTGTAAATCTCCACAGAAAAAACAGTTTTTTTTTTCATTTATTTCAAACAAATGGAAGGGTAAACCATGGTCATGGACTAGAAGACCTAATATTGTAGATAGCAATTCTCTCCAAATTGATTTATAGATATAATACAATCAAAAATTTTAAAAAACTCAACAGGGTGAGTGTGTGTCTCTGTGTGCGTGTGTGTAGGCTTGACAATCTGATATTAAAATTTGTACAAAGATGAAAAAGTCAAAAAAAGGAAAAAATGTTCAGCCATATTAATAATCAGGGAAATGCAAACTAAAACCACAATCAGACACTATTAATACCCACCACATTGACAACATTTCAAACTCTGACAATATCAAGTTTTGGTGAGGATATTAAACAAAAGGAGTCCTCATACACTGTTAATGGGAGTGTTAATTGGGACAACCACTTTGGATAACTGCTATGATCTAGTCATCTATTTCACATTTAGTTGGTGCTTATATTTTATGATCTCTCCATAAGTATGTTATTTTTTTTAAAAAAGTAATCTTTAAAAAAAAGGAAAGAAAACAACCACATATACTTTCAAAGATAAGCAACAGGAAAAGAGACTCTGAAAAATAAACTCTACCTTGGAGTGAAAATAGAGCAGAAAGAGTAATTATTCTTGGCTCTAAACAGAACGCCAAAGTCTGAGAATGAATCCCGAAACACTAAAAATCTCCCATTACATTATGTATTTGGAATGTAAGGTGGTACCCAAACCAATAGGAATACTTTGATCCATTTTTAAAAGCAAAATCTGCATCAGTTGTAGGAGGTATTTTGCTATAAGAGAACAGGAACAAATCTTAAGTGCAAGGAAAAATCAGTCCAAGGAGTACTGTAAGCCAATTAGTAGGTGTTGCTCTCAGCTTTTTGGGTAATTGCGCTCAGAGGAAGACTCTCAGATGCTCCATAATCCACGTGCACCACAATTTTACAAAAGGGCAAAGCAATGCTAAAAAATTAACAAAGTGCTCACCTAAAGGCCAGTCAACACAAAAGCCCAAATCTTACTTTCTATTTTCTCATAGAAATTAATGACTGATGAAGATCATTGGCAAAGGCATTTGAGGATGCTCTCTAACTGATCTAAATAACTGCCAAAAAAGAAACACGAGGTATGGCATTTTTTAAAAAAATAAATTTATTTACATTTCACTTACTTTCAAAAGGATGAAAATACATAACGGAAGTAGTCTCATTTTATTTAACCCATTTGTGTTTGACTTAGAATCACAAGTCTAAGGGTACCCAAAGAATTTATCCAGTTCAACTTTTCATTTTTAGCTAGGACTGAAATTATACCATTGCAGGCAGATGAAAATCTATTCCACTTACAGGTAAACATCAACTAATATATATGTTATAAAAACACTAGCTTTAGTAAAATCTGTCATAATATCCAATAAATCTGCAATAAAAGACATAGCCATCACAATATAAGACATTACAAAATTTATGTGCAGCAATAAAAACTGGAATTTATACAGGAGAAATCATAATTGGCTACTAAGTCAATAGCATCACATTAACAGTACCCAGTGTCTTTCTTATTCAAGTATACACACTATTTTTAAGACTTAAAATTAAGTCTTAAGGCTATAATAAAGATATTAGTAGCTAGGGTGTATATACACAATTATTTAATAAACACCATGAAAAAGAAAGCAGAGATAAAAATACCCTTAAATTTTGTAACAATTACAAACATGTTAACATTATCACTATATATTTGACTCACAAATTTTAACCAATTTATACACTTTAAAAATAGCATTGAGTTTTATAAAAATACTAATGGCTAGACATTTTTAAAAACTAAGGCAATCTTTATCTATATTTCAGTAGTCTTTGTTTTATGCTTTTCTTTTTTCCACCACCAAAGTCTTTCTCCTAACCACCATTCACTCCAAACAACGACAGTGGTCTCTGGCGCCTGTTGCTGTGGAAGTATTATTACATTCGAAAACTTCTAGTTCTTTGAAATGGTTGGAAAGGCTTCTTTAGTGCCCACATTAGCAGCTGTGGTTTTGGTTTGGGTTTTTCAGGAAACAGAAGTGCTTCACTTTCTGGTGTAGGAAATCGTTCTTGATAGACTTCAGGATAGGATTTCTGAAACTAAAATAATGAATGGTCCAAGAAGAGTAAAAAAAGACACAGAAACGCCAATAAAATTAGGCAGCCAAATTTTAAGAGTTTCTGAGCCTGTACTTTCCTATTTTTGTTTATTTTTGTTAAACCATTTGATTCCAATTTCTATAGAGTTAATCTATCTTTCCTTTGATCTAAGCTTCAAGTAAGTTCCCCTTTTAATCATGTTTCTTAAAATTTCCCCCACTGCCAACTACAAATAGATCTCACTTTTTAAATATTCACAAGTAACTCTGACTTAAAAATAACTTCTGTTCTACACAGCTAAATAAAATTTTGTCCCAATTACATTTCACCATTTCTCTGCTTCTCCAACTCAGTCCCACCAGCTTCTGCCCAAATGGAAGAGGGAATATTCTGGTGTATATTACTTTGTGAAACGCTTAAAAGAGAGGCAGTATACTTTCTGTTGATCTTCACCACCAAACTCTCCTCCAGAATTACTCTGAGAATAATATGATTAGAAACCCAGAATTCTGGTGCTCTATGTGTAACCGTACACGTACAATGTTTCCCGAATCCAACTATGTAGAGTTCAGTCTTTCAAAACAACAACCACTCACCTGATCATGGATCAATCTTGATGAATAGTCAACATTAATATATTGTGAGTTAAAAACAATTCTCTGGAACCCTAAGCTGTGTTCCCTAACATAAGAGGAACTAAAAACTTGTACTGATACCTGAGGCAAGAAACTAATTTGATAGTGGCTATCTAAAAGCAATGGCTTTTAAACTCTAGATATTTTATATCTGTGAATTCCATCAGATTTGCCTTTTGAAAACATGAAAAGAAATCTACCCTCACTGATTGTTTCTCTGAGATTAATGTAGATGCTCTGCTAATTCACATCATGCCACATACCAAAATAAAGGACAAATATTAGAGAATAACTCTGTCAATGAAGAGTTTGGCAATGGTAACAGGTTTACACTGAAGAATATAGATCTAGGAAACTGACCATAGTGCGTAAATCATTGAGACTTCCGGAATGTATGAACTGACTAGTATACTTAGAAAACTGCTATGGCTCAGAAGATGAGATTTACATGAAGTCTATTAAAATTAAAAAAAAAACAACATAAAAACAGTAGGGAGGAGAAAAAATGATTATCCTTTTACCTGTTTGAGTTTCTTCTTCTTCTCTTTGCTGGAGAGTTTGGCATCTGTTATGACTTCCTCCAACAAGGCTGCCAGAGGTTCCTGAGAGCCATATGATCTTTGATATTCAAATTCCTCTGGACTAATTTGACGGCAAAATGATGGAGCAGATAAAGTGATATCCATGTCAGCTCCTGGGTATTTTATCTGAGGCAAAAGGATTAGGAGTGAAAGAATATAGCATATTTTCAAATAAATTATAAGAATTAGTTCAGATCAAATACGGGATACCTCCTTGTACTGTAATGATGCCATGTTAGTCCTCAAAATTTGATTGGGGGAAACTCTATATTGAAAAGTAAAAGCATTTCCATAACTTCAAAATATTATTGTTTAAAGCCACAGTTTTAAATGAGATTTTTACCTTTGTAAACCCAAGAGCCATTTCAATAACAAAAAAGCTTGTGCCCTTGTTGGGAACAGGCCCCAAAACTGGCCATAAACAAAATCTCTGCAGCACTGTGACATGCTCGTGATGGCCTTGACGCCCACACTGGAAGGTTGTCAGTTTATAGGAATGAGGGCAAGGAACACCTGGCCCACCAGGGTGGAAAACCGCTTAAGGCGTTCTTAAACCATAAACAATAATGAGCAATCTGTGCCTTAAAGACATGTTCATGCTGCAGCTAACTATCCAGAGTTCATCCCTTTATTTCAGCCCATCCCTTTATTTCCCATAAGGAATACTTTTAGTAAATTTTATGACTGGCTCACAATAAATATGTGAGTAAATCTCTGTTCAAGGCTCTCAGCTCTGAAGGCTGTGAGACCCCTGATTTCCCACTCCACACTCTATATTTCTGCGTGTGTCTTTAATTCCTCTAGCGACACTGGGTTAGGGTCTCCATGACCAAGCTAGTCTCGGCATGCCCTCTTTTAACAAGATCTGAAATTCAAGCATAAATTAAACACATTGACTAAAATGATTCAAACATCAATAATGTTGGACATTCACTGGAACTATCCAGGCGCCTTCCCACATCTGAAGAGTCTGATTCTCAATGCCTTGAGGATAGTAGTGGCACGCATTTAGCTAAGCTTTTAGGAAGAGAGGAGTACTACAACCATTTTCTAACATCTTACCCGTGAGAATCAAGTAAAACAACAAATGTGTAGACAGTGCAGAAGGGATAAGGGAGAAGAAATAAGAGGAAAAAAGAAAAAAAAGACCTGTGAATAAATGAACATACATTGAAAATATTTAATTTCAGAGTCTGGAGTCTTTTGAAACAGAAGGTTGCAGATGAGGATCATAGAAGGCTTGTGTCAAAAACATTGTCTACCTCATAATGTATCCCAGGGTCAGCTTTGAAACTGTCCTAAAACAATCACTGGAATAAGCCAAGCAACAC
Source organism: Colobus angolensis palliatus (assembly GCF_000951035.1). Taxonomy (NCBI): domain Eukaryota; kingdom Metazoa; phylum Chordata; class Mammalia; order Primates; family Cercopithecidae; genus Colobus; species Colobus angolensis. The sequence goes on along the minus strand of NW_012115289.1, from coordinate 249,160 downwards.
TGCATTTTCAGAGAAGCACTCCCCTAAATGTGATACAGTGTAGAGGCTTAGGAGCCTAATCAAGAGAACAAAGATCTATAGGTTCTGAGTGCTGAATGGAACAACTGCTTGGCAATTCTAATATGTACTTGCAAGAGAGAAAAGGTAACTGGACAAATTAATCACTATTGATTTTATTCAGAGCACACTGTAGTGTCTCTTCACAAGATCATGTTTACCTGCAGTTAAATTAATCACCATAGCTCAGCCTTCTGAACTTCAACAGTAAAGGGCTCACAAGGCTGTTACTACAATATATGGCTGTGCTATGCACGTGAATACACAAACCTAGCAAGTATACAGGGCGACATAGTTATTGCTTGATATGGTTCGGCTGTGTCCTCACCCAAATCTCATCTTGAAATGTAGTTCCCATAATCCCCTTGTTGTGGGAGATGGGAGGTAACACAGGGCAGTTATACCCCCATGCTGTTCTTACGATAGTGAGTGAGTTCTCATGAGATCTGATGGTTTTATGAGGGGATTTTCTCCCTTTTGCTCGGCACTTCTCTCTCCCGCTGCCTCGTGAAGAAGGATGTGTTTGCTTCCCCTTCGGCCATGATTGTAAGTTTCCTGAGGCCTCCCTAGCCATGCTAAACTGTGAGCCAATTCAATCTCTTTCCTTTACAAATTATCCAGTCTTGGGTATGTCTTAGCAGCATGAGAACAGACTAATCCACTGCTATAACATTTCCTTGCAAAACCTGGTGAAGTATTTTTGTTCATTTTTATTTTCTTTAGGTTTGGCTCATAAAAATATCAGAGGAAAAAAAAATTAAACTAAAACAGCAGTTAAGATTACACTTTTCACCCATGCAAGTGGCAAAGGTATGTACAAGTATTAATAATATCCAAAGTAGGCAAAGGTGCAAAGAAATGAACACTCACTTTCTTATACCACTGACAGAAATGAAAATTTAAATGATCATTCTAAAGGGAAATTTGGCAATATGCTATCGATACTTTAAATATGTTCATGGCTTTGGCCAAGCAATGCTGTCCCTAGGAGTTTATTCTTAGAAAATAATCACAGATCAGCCAAAAAAAAAAATCTACCTTTAAAAATATTTACTGTAACTGCTTCCAAAACAGGGGAAAGCATGGAAACAATCTAAATACCAACCAAAAAGTATCATTTAAATAAATTATGGTATATCCATATTATGGAATACTGTGTGGTCAATAATATTACTATAGAATAATATAACAATAATGATGACACCAACAACAAAGGCAGCTACTAATTGTAGGTTTACAATGTGATAAACATTATTGTGAGCCTTTCACATGTATTAAGCCCACATGTATTAATCATATGTATTAGTTCTCCAGAAAAACCCTATGAGGTAAATATTAACTACTATTATTCCCATTTTACAGATGAGTAAGAGAAATGTTGGGACAGATGTTGAAGCAGAGACATGTTATATAATTTGCCTAAGGTCGCACAGCTAACAAAAAGCATGTCATGAATGCAAAGGCTCCTAAGTCTGTGCTCTCGGCCACTCTCATGCCAATCAGGAATATTTAATGATGAGGGAATTTTTTCTCAATGTTAAGAGAACATAAGTGGCAGGACGAGAGGCAGGCAGGAAGGGAGGCAGGCAAGAAGGAAGGAGGGAAGGAGGATAGGAAGGAAGGAAAGGAGAAAAGGGAAAAGGGAGGAAGGGAGGGCAGGGGAGGGAGGAGGAGAGAGGGAAGAGAGTAAGGCAGGCACGGATATAGACAGCAGACACACACAGAATAACAAATCTGAAAAACTGTAATACTGACTATGAACATTTTAGCGTAACACTGATACCGTTTGGTGTGGTTTTTTCTATATTTCCCAAGTTTCTTCAATGTGTTAGGTTGATCATTGCAAAAAAATAAAAAAATTTAATTTTAAAATTGCCTTCTAGAAACAGCTGCACAGTTAATTATTTTTGTAATACCTCAGAAGGATGCAGTTCACTGGTCCTTAATTGTGGTGCCTCAAAAAGATCTCAAATGAGAAGAGGTCCAATCAGTACGAAGGAGTCAAGTGGACCTTCTGCCTGCCTTTAACGAGTTTCTGCTCCCACAGGCTGACATAAAACCTCCACTTTGGAGTCCACAGGATAACATATATTATTACTGGGAGGCGTGCCCAAGATGGCCAAATAGGAACAGCTCCAGCCTCCAGCTCCCAGCGTGAGCGACACAGAAGACGGGTGATTTCTGCATTTTCAACTGAGGTACCAGGTTCATCTCACTGGGGCGTGTTTGACACTTGGCACTGGACCACGGGTGCAGCAGCCCGACCATCAGCTGAAGCAGGGCGAGGCATCGCCTCATCTGGGAAGCGCAAGGGGGAAGGGAATTCCTTTTCCTAGCCAAAGGAAATTGAGACACACAACACCTGGAAAATAGGGTAACTCCCACCCTAATACTGCGCTTTACCAAGGGTCTTAGCAAACAACACACCAGGAGATTATATCCCACACCTGGCCCAGAAGGTCCCACGCCCACGGAGCCTCCCTCATTGCTAGCACAGCAGTCTGAGATCTAACTGCAAGGCAGCAGTGAGGCTGACGGAGGGGCGCCCGCTACACTGAGGCTTAAGTGGGTAAACAAAACCGCTGGGAAACTCGAATTAGGTGGAGCCCACCACAGCTCAAGGAGGCCGGCTTGCCTCTGTAGACTCTTCCTCTGGAGACAGGGCATAGCTAAGCAAAAAGCAGCAGAAACCTCCGCAGAGGTAAATGCCCCTATCTGACAGCTTTGAAGAGAGCAGTGGATCTCCCAGCACGGAGGTTGAGATCTGAGAACAGACAGACTGCCTACCCAAGTGGGTCCCTGGCCCTGAGTAGCCTAACTGGGAGACATCCACTAGGTGCAGACCGACACCTCACACCTCACACGGCAGGGGATACCACAGAGATGAAGCTTCCAGAGCAAGAATCAGACAGACACTTGCTGTTCACCAATATTCTATCTTCTGCAGGCTCCGCTGCTGATACCCAGGCAAACAGTGTCTGGAGTAGACCTCAAGCAAACTCCAACAGACCTACAGCTGAGGGTCCTGACTGTTAGAAGGAAAACCAACAAACAGAAAGGACACCCACACCAAAACTCCATCAGTACGTCACCATGATCAAAGACCAAAGGTAGATAAAACCACAAAGATGAGGAAAAAGCAGTGCAGAAAAGTTGGAAATTCAAAAAATCAGAGCGCATCTCGCCCTCCAAAGGAGCGCAGCTCATCGCCAGCAACGGAACAAACCTGGACAGAGAATTACTTTGACGAGTTGAGAGAAGACGGCTTCAGTCGATCAAACTTCTCAGAGCTAAAGGAGGAACTATGTAACCAGTGCAAAGAAACTAAAAAACATGAAAAACAGAATGGATGAATGGATAACTAGAATAATCAATGCAGAGAAGACCTTAAAAGAACTGATAGAGATGAAAACCATAACACAAGAACTACATGACAAATGCACAAGCTTCAGAAACCAACTCGATCAACTAGAAGAAAGAGTATCAGCGATTGAAGATCAAATGAATGAAATGATGCGAGAAGAGAGGTGTAGAGAAAAAAGAGTAAACAGAAATGAACAAAGCCCCCAAGAACCATGGGATTATGTGAAAAGACCAAATCTACGTCTGATTGGGGTGCCTGAAAGTGAGGGGGAAGATGGAACCAAGTTGGAAAACACTCTTCAGGATATCATCCAGGAGAACTTCCTCAACCTAGTAAGGCAGGCCAACATTCAAATTCAGGAAATACAGAGACCACCACAAAGATACTCCTTGAGAAGAGCAACTCCAAGACACATAATTGTCAGATTCATTAAAGTTGAAATGAAGGAAAAAATGTTAAGGGCAGCCAGAGAGAAAGGTTGGGTTACAAACAAAGGGAAGCCCATCAGACTAACAGCAGATCTCTCGGCAGAAGTTCTCCAAGCCAGAAAAGAGTGGGGGCCAATATTCAAAAATCTTAAAGAAAAGAATTTTCAACCCAGAATTTCATATCCAGCCAAACTAAGTTTCATAACTGAAGGAGAAATAAAATCCTTTACAGACAAACAAATGCTTAGAGATTTTGTCACCACCAGGCCTGCCCTACAAGAGACCCTGAAGGAAGCACTAAACATAGAAAGGAACAACAGGTACCAGTCATTGCAAAAACATGTCAAAATGTAAAGTCTATCGATGCCAGGAAGAAACTGCATCAACTAGCAAGCAAAATAACCAGCTAATATCATAATGACAGGATCAAGTTCACACATAACAATATTAACCTTAAATGTAAATGGACTAAATGCTCCAATTAAAAGACACAGACTGGCAAATT
>NW_012115289.1:242292-242641 GCF_000951035.1 Colobus angolensis palliatus | reverse complement strand
GGACCTCTTCAAGGAGAACTACAAACCACTGCTCAGTGAAATAAAAGAGGACACAAACAAATGGAAGAACATACCGTGCTCATGGATAGGAAGAACCAATATTATGAAAATGGCCATACTGCTCAAGGTAATTTATAGATTCAATGCCATCCCCATCAAGCTCCCAATGACTTTCTTCACAGAATTGGAAAAAACTGCTTTAAAGTTCAGATGGAACCATAAAAGACCCCACATTGCTAAGACAATCTTAAGTCAAAAGAACAAAGCTGGAGGCATCACACTACCTGACTTCAAACTATACTACAAGGCTACAGTAACCAAAACAGCGTGGTACTGGTACCAAAACAGA